>NW_006792448.1:6021458-6052033 GCF_000442215.2 Lipotes vexillifer
AGCACAGGTCACTGCCCCCACCCCTCTTCCGGGGAGCCTGTGCAGCCCGCCACTGCCAGGTTCCCGGGATCCAGGGACAATTTCTCAGGGAGAACACACGGCGGGCCTCAGGCTGGGGCAACGTCACGCCGACTTCTGCCGCCGCAGGACCGCTCCGCACTCCGTGCCCCTCCCTGCCCCCGGCCTGAGAGCGCCAGAGCCCCCGAGTCAGCGGCTCCTTTAACGCCGTCCTGTCTGAGCAAAAAGCAGACGCCCTCCAGCGACCTACACGCAGAGGCAGGGCCAAGTCGAAAGCTGAGCCCCTGTGAGCTGTGAGAACAAAGAAGAAAAAGGGAAATCTCTCCCAGCAGCCTCAGAAACAGCGGATTAAAGCTACACAATCAATTTGATGTACCCTGCCTCTGTGGAATACATGAATAGACAGCGAATCATCCCAAATTGAGGAGGCGGACTTCTAGAGCAAGATCTATGATTTTTTCCCCTTTTCCTCTTTTTGTGAATGTGTATGTGTATGCTTCTGTGTGAGATCTTGTCTGTATAGGTTTGCTTCCACCATTTGTCCCAGCGTTCTATCCGACCATTTTTTTTTTTAATTTTTTTCTTAATAATTAATTTTAATTTAAAGAACTCTGTTATACTTTACCTTCTTTCTATCTTTCCTTCCTTCCTTCCCTTTTTGAGACAACGAATCGTCCCAAATTGAGGAGGTGGACTTGGAGAGCAAGTTTTATGATTTTTTCCACTTTACCTCTTTTTGTGAGGGTATATGTGTATGCTTCTATGTAAGATTTTGTCTCTATAACTTTGCTTCCACCATTTGTCCTAAGGTTCTATCCTTCCCTTTTTTTTTTCCTCTAAATAATTATTTTTTTAATTCAATAACTTTATTATACTTTATTTTATTTTACTGTATCTTCTTTCTTTCTGTATTTTTTCCTTCCTTCCCTCATTCCTTCCTTCCTTCCCTCCTCCCTCCCTCCCTCCTTTCTTTCCTTCTTGCCTTCTTCCTTTCTTTTCTTCTTTCTTTCTTTCTTCCTTCCCTCCTTCCTTCCTTCCCTCCTCTCTTTCTTTCTTTCTTTCTTTCTTTCCTATTTCCTCCTACTTATACTAATTCTCTCTACTTTCTCTCCCTTTTATTCTGAGCCGAGTGGATGAAAGGCTCTTGCTGCTCCAGCCAGGAGTCAGGACTCTGCCTCTGAGGTGGGAGAGCCAACTTCAGAACACTCGTCAAGAAGAGACCTCCCAGCCCCACATAATATCAAACGGCGAAAATCTCCCAGAGATCTCCATCTCAACACCAGCACCCAGCTTCGCTCAACGACCAGCAAGCTACAGTGCTGGACAACCTATGCCAACCATATAGCAAAACAGGAACACAACCCCACCCACTAGCAGAGAGGCTGCCTAAAATCATAATAAGTCCACAGACACCCCAAAACACACCACCAGACGTGGACCTGCCCACTAGAGAGACAAGATCTAGCCTCATACACCACAACACAGCCACTAGTCCCCTCCACCAGGAAGCCTACACAACGCACTGAACCAACCTTAGCCACTGGAGACAGACATCAAAAACAACGGGAGCTACGAACTTGCAGCCTGCAAAAAGGTGAACCCAATCACAGTAAGATAAGCAAAATGAGAAGACAGAAAAACACACAGCAGATGAAGGAGCAGGATAAAAACCCACCAGACCTAACAAATGAAGAGGAAATAGGCAGTCTACCTGAAAAAGAGTTCAGAATAATGATAGTAAAGATGATCCAAAATCTTGGAAATAGAATGGACAAAATGCAAGAAGCAGTTAACAAGGACCTAGAAGAAATAAAGATGAAACAGACAATGATGAACAACACAATAAATGAAATGAAAAATACTCTAGATGGGATCAATAGCAGAATAAATGAGGCAGAAGAACGGATAAGTGACCTGGAAGATAAAATAGTGGAAATAACTACTGCAGAGCAGAATAAAGAAAAAAGAATGAAAAGAACTGAGGACAGTCTCAGAGACCTCTGGGACAACATTAAACGCACCAACATTCGAATTATAGGGGTTCCAGAAGAAGAAGAGAAAAAGAAAGGGACTGAGAAAATATTTGAAGAGATTATAGTTGAAAACTTCCCTAATATGGGAAAGGAAATCGTTAATCAAGTCCAGGAAGCACAGAGAGTCCCATACAGGATAAATTCAAGGAGAAATACGCCAAGACACATATTAATCAAACTGTCAAAAACTAAATACAAAGAAAGCATATTAAAAGCAGCAAGGGAAAAACAACAAATAACACACAAGGGAATCCCCATAAGGTTAACAGCTGATCTCTCAGCAGAAACTCTACAAGCCAGAAGGGAGTGGCAGGACATACTGAAAGTGATGAAGGAGAAAAACCTGCAACCAAGATTACTCTACCCAGCAAGGATCTCATTCAGATTTGATGGAGAAATTAAAACCTTTACAGACAAGCAAAAGCTGAGAGAGTTCAGCACCACCAAACCAGCTTTACAACAAATGCTAAAGGAACTTCTCTAGACAAAAACACAAGAGAAGGAAAAGTCCTATAATAACGAACCCAAAACAATTTAGAAAATGGGAATAGGAACATACATATCGATAATTACCTTAAATGTAAATGGACTAAATGCTCCCACCAAAAGACACAGATTGGCTGAATGGATACAAAAACAAGACCCATATATATGCTGTCTACAAGAGACCCACTTCAGACCTAGAGACACATACAGACTGAAAGTAAGGGGATGGAAAAAGATATTCCATGCAAATGGAAACCAAAAGAAAGCTGGAGTAGCAATTCTCATATCAGACAAAATAGACTTTAAAAT
Source organism: Lipotes vexillifer (assembly GCF_000442215.2). Classification (NCBI taxonomy): domain Eukaryota; kingdom Metazoa; phylum Chordata; class Mammalia; order Artiodactyla; family Lipotidae; genus Lipotes; species Lipotes vexillifer. The sequence goes on from NW_006792448.1 coordinate 6,024,305, forward strand.
AAGGACTATCAGAAGAGACAAAGAAGGACACTACATAATGATTAAGGGATCGATCCAAGAAGAAGATATAACAATTGTAAATATTTATGCACCCAACATAGGAGCACCTCAATACATAAGGCAAAAACTAGCAGCCATAAAAGGGGAAATCGACAGTAACACATTCATAGTAGGGGACTTCAACACCCCACTTTCACCAATGGACAGATCATCCAAAATGAAAATAAATAAGGAAACACAAGCTTTAAATGATACATTAAACAGGATGGACTTAATTGATATTTATAGGACACTCCATCCAAAAACAACAGAATACACATTTTTCTCAAGTGCTCATGGAACATTCTCCAGGATAGATCATATCTTGGGTCACAAATCAAGCCTTGGTAAATTTAAGAAAATTGAAATTATATCAAGTATCTTTTCCGACCACAACGCCATGAGATTAGATATCAATTATAGGAAAAGAGCAGTAAAAAATACAAACACATGGAGGCTAAACAATACACTACTTAGTAACGAAGTGATCACTGAAGAAATCAAAGAGGAAATTAAAAAATACCTAGAAACAAATGACAATGGAGATACAACGACCCAAAACCTATGGGATGCAGCAAAAGCAGTTCTAAGAGGGAAGTTTATAGCAATACAAGCCCACCTTAAGAAGCAGGAAACATCTCGAATAAACAACCTAACCTTGCACCTCAAGCAATTAGAGAAAGAAGAACAAAAAAACCCCAGAGTTAGCAGAAGGAAAGAAATCATAAAAATCAGATCAGAAATAAATGAAAAAGAAATGAAGGAAACAATAGCAAAGATCAATAAAACTAAAAGCTGGTTCTTTGAGAAGATTAACAAAATTGATAAACCATTAGCCAGACTCATCAAGAAAATAAGGGAGAAGACTCAAATCAATAGAATCAGAAATGAAAAAGGAGAAGTAACAACTGACACTGCAGAAATACAAAAAATCATGAGGGATTACTACAAGCAACTCTATGCCAATAAAATGGACAATCTGGAAGAAATGGACAAATTCTTAGAAATGCACAAACTGCCAAGACTGAATCAGGAAGAAATAGAAAATATGAACAGACCAATCACAAACACTGAAATTGAAACTGTGATTAAAAATCTTCCAACAAACAAAAGCCCAGGACCAGATGGCTTCACAGGCGAATTCTATCAAACATTTAGAGAAGAGCTAACACCTATTCTTCTCAAACTCTTCCAAAATATAGCAGAGGGAGGAACACTCCCAAACTCATTCTACGAGGCCACCATCACCTTGATACCAAAACCAGACAAGGATGTCACAAAGAAAGAAAACTACAGGCCAATATCACTGATGAACATAGATGCAAAAATCCTCAACAAAATACTAGCAAACAGAATCCAACAGCACATTAAAAGGATCATACACCATGATCAAGTGGGGTTTATTCCAGGAATGCAAGGATTCTTCAATATACGCAAATCTATCAATGTGATTAACCATATTAACAAATTGAAGGAGAAAAACCATATGATCATCTCAATAGATGCAGAGAAAGCTTTTGACAAAATTCAACACCCATTTATGATAAAAACCCTGCAGAAAGTAGGTGTAGAGGGAACTTTCCTCAATATAATAAAGGCCGTATATGACAAGCCCACAGCCAACATCATCCTCAATGGCGAAAAACTGAAAGCATTTCCACTAAGGTCAGGAACAAGACAAGGTTGCCCACTCTCACCACTCTTATTCAACATAGTTTTGGAAGTTTTAGCCACAGCAATCAGAGAAGAAAAGGAAATAAAAGGAATCCAAATCGGAAAAGAAGAAGTAAAGCTGTCACTGTTTGCAGATGACATGATACTATACATAGAGAATCCTAAAGATGCTACCAGAAAACTACTAGAGCTAATCAATGAATTTGGTAAAGTAGCAGGATACAAAATTAATGCACAGAAATCTCTGGCATTCCTATATACTAATGATGAAAAATCTGAAAGTGAAATCAAGAAAACACTCCCATTTACCATTGCAACAAAAAGAATAAAATATCTAGGAATAAACCTACCTAAGGAGACAAAAGACCTGTATGCAGAAAATTATAAGACACTGATGAAAGAAATTAAAGATGATACAAACAGATGGAGAGATATACCATGTTCTTGGATTGGAAGAATCAACATTGTGAAAATGACTCTACTTCCCAAAGCAATCTATAGATTCAATGCAATCCCTATCAAACTACCACTGGCATTTTTCACAGAACTAGAACAAAAAATTTCACAATTTGTATGGAAACACAAAAGACCCCGAATAGCCAAAGCAATCTTGAGAACAAAAAATGGAGCTGGAGGAATCAGGCTGCCTGACTTCAGACTATACTACAAAGCTACAGTAATCAAGACAGTATGGTACTGGCACAAAAACAGAAAGATAGATCAATGGAATAGGATAGAAAGCCCAGAGATAAACCCATGCACATATGGTCACCTTATCTTTGATAAAGGTGGCAGGAATATACAGTGGAGAAAGGACAGCCTCTTCAATAAGTGGTGCTGGGAAAATTGGATAGGTACATGTAAAAGTATGAGATTAGATCACTCCCTAACACCATACACAAAAATAAGCTCAAAATGGATTAAAGACCTAAATGTAAGGCCAGAAACTATCAAACTCTTAGAGGAAAACATAGGCAGAACACTCTATGACATAAATCACAGCAAGATCCTTCTTGACCCATCTCCTAGAGTAATGGAGATAAAAACAAAAATAAACAAATGGGACCTAATGAAACTTCAAAGCTTTTGCACAGCAAAGGAAACCATAAACAAGACCAAAAGACAGCCCTCAGAATGGGAGAAAATATTTGCAAATGAATCAACTGACAAAGGATTAATCTCTAAAATTTACAGGCAGCTCATGCAGCTCAATAACAAAAAAATAAACAACCCAATCCAAAAATGGGCAGAAGACCTAAATAGACATTTCTCCAAAGAAGATATACAGACTGCCAACAAACACATGAAAGAATGCTCAACATCATTAATCATTAGAGAAATGCAAATCAAAACTACAATGAGATATCATCTCACACCAGTCAGAATGGCCATCATCAAAAAATCTAGAAACAATAAATGCTGGAGAGGGTGTGGAGAAAAGGGAACACTCTTGCACTGCTGGTGGGAATGTGAATTGGTTCAGCCACTATGGAGAACAGTATGGAGGTTCCTTAAAAAACTACAAATAGAACTACCATATGACCCAGCAATCCCACTACTAGGTATATACCCTGAGGAAACCAGAATTCAGAAAGAGTCATGTACCAAAATGTTCATTGCAGCTCTATTTACAATAGCCCGGAGATGGAAACAACCTAAGTGCCCGTCGTCGGATGAATGGATAAAGAAGATGTGGCACATATATACAATGGAATATTACTCAGCCATAAAAAGAAACGAAATTGAGCTATTTGTAATGAGGTGGATAGATCTAGAGTCTGTCATACAGAGTGAAGTAAGTCAGAAAGAGAAGGACAAATACCGTATGCTAACACATATATATGGAATTTAAGAAAAAAAAATGTTATGAAGAACCTAGGGGTAAAACAGGAATAAAGACAGAGACCTACTGGAGAACAGACTTGAGGATATGGGGAGGGGGAAGGGTGAGGTGTGTTAGGGCGAGAGAGAGACATGGACATATATATACTAACAAACGTAAGGTAGATAGCCAGTGGGAAGCAGCCGCATGGCACAGGGAAACCGGCTCAGTTCTTTGTGGCTGTCTGGAGGGGTGGGATAGGGAGGGTGGGAGGGAGGGAGACAAAGAGGGAAGAGATATGGGAACATATATATATGTATAACTGACTCACTCTGTTATAAAGCAGAAACTAACACACCATTGTAAAGCAATTATACCCCAATAAAGATGTTAAAAAAAAAAAAAAAAACAAATAGCAACCTAGACAACCTGAGATGGCAGAGGAATATGTTCCAGATGAAGGAAAAGATAACCCCCCAGAAGAAGAACTAAGTGAATTGGAGATAAGTAATTTACCTGAGAAAGAGTTCAGAGTAATGATGATCAAAGAACTTGGGAGGAAAATGGATACACAGAGTGAGAAGTTAGTCTTTTTAACAAAGAGTTAGAAAATAAAACAACCAAACAGAGGTGAAGAATACAGTAACTGAAGTGAAGAATACACTAGAAGGAATCAATAGTAAACTAAATGATTCAGAAGAACAGATCAGTGAACTGGAAGTCAAAGCAGTGGAAATCACTGTCACTGGACAGAAAAAAAAGAATGAAAAGGAATGAGTACAGTTTAAGAGACCTCTGGGACAATGTCAAATACACTAATATTCACATTATAGGGCTCCCAGAAGGAGAAGAAAGAGAGGAAGGGCCTGAGAAAATATTTGAAGACATGGTAGCTGAAAAATTCCCTAACCTGAGAAAGGAAACAGTCACCCAAGTACGGGAAGTGCAGAGTTCCATACAGTAATAACCCAAAGAGGAACACACCAAAACACATTGTAATCAAAATTACAGAAATTAAAAATAAAGAGACTATTAAAAGCAGGAAGGGAAAGGAAACAAATAACATACAAGGGAACTCCCATAAGGCTATCAACTGATTTGAATCAATAATTTTAAAACTCCCAACAAACAAAAGTCCAGCACCAGATGTCTTCACAGGTGAATTCTACCAAACATTTAGAGAAGAGTTAACATCTATCCTTCTGAAACTTTTCCAAAAATTGCAGAAGAAGGAACACTTTTGAACTCATTCTATGAGGCCAGTGTCACCCTGATACCAAAACCAGACAAAGATATCACAAAAAAAGAAAATTACAAGCCAAAAAATTTCTTGGCAATTTTTATTCTTCCAGATAAATTCTAGAATCACTTAAGATTGAATTAACCTGTATATTACAATCAGAACTGTCATATTTATAATATTTAGTTTTTCTATATATAGAAATAGTATATTTCTCATGTGTTAAGTCATATTTATGCCCTTCAGTTAACATTTTTGACTTTCTTCATGTGACTATAGCACATTTTATACTTGACTACTTTATATGTTTTTGTATTTTTTTACTGCTTTGTATATTTTTGTGGTTTTGTATTCATTTTAAAAATTGCTTTTTAAGATAATTTCTATGTGCTTTTACTTAGAATACAGGAAAAGTCCTGATTTCTGTATATCTTTTCTGTATTATCAAATATTTTTGTTGGATTTGGTGGTTTTCGGTTAATTTTCTTGCTAAATACTTTCCATTGTTTTTCTATGCTCTGGTACAAGAGAATTTTCGATTTTTTCAAAGTTTGAAATAACATATTTTTTGAATCAGCTGAAGTATTTGAGGACTATTTTTCAATTATTTTTCATCCCTATAAATCAATGTGCAAAGGTATATCTTTCCAAGAAAACCATCCATTTCTTTGAGAATTTCAAATTTATGTCCATAGGGTGTTATATAGCAGTATGTTTATTTAACAGTACTGTGTATCTATGTACTTTTTTTGGCCACAAACCATACATTTTGATAAACACTGCTCTTGATAAAAGCAATTTTTATGGAAATTGCCTGGATTAAAAAAATGAATTCTTATTTAATATATATCAACGAAACCTCATTTATTATTATATTCAAATCTCTCAATTAGTCTACTTTATGCATTAAAGAGTGACGGATATACATTAAAGTGTCCTGTTTTGTGCAAATTTCTTTTTATGTTTCTTATGAATTTTAAATTTATTTTGATATTATTCATTGGTATATAAATCTCTGCTTCAGATGACATCTTTTATCAATTAAAAATGACCCTTTGTCTTATTTTGTACAATTTTTATTTTACTTTACTTAAAATTAATATTGTCACTTGTTCTTATGCTTGAATTTTCTTGTTACAGTTTTTGTTTTTTAAACTTTTTGAGAGCTGTTTTACTTATAAAAAACATATACTTGAAATTTTACAAATGGAAAGCCTTTTGCAAAAGAGGAGTTAAGATAATTTACATTCACTCTCTGCCTTGTTTGGTGTTTCTTAAGGGTAATTGAAAAGATCATGCAATGACACTTTGAGTGACACTGTCTTCTTCTGAGAAGCCACAGTGCCCACACTATCCACAACTCCTTCCTAAGGATTTGTGCCTCTGCTGAGCAGATGTAATAGGACCAGGAATAGGACTAGATGAATAGAAGTAGGCAATATAACTGAGTTGGATCAGCCACCTGATCCAAAGAGATTCTATGAAATGGGTGGACTCGAGATCTCAGTAGGCCACCCTATACAGAGTGGTGACCGGGCAGCCCAATCACTCCTTCACCTTTCAAGAGTTTGAAAGCAAGACAAACAGAGTGAGTCAGCAGTCAAGAGAGAGGTACAAACCCCTGAGGACACACAGATCATGAGCAGAAGTCCTGAGGAGGAGAGGAGAAGATGAGAGAACAGTTGGTTGGTGGCATCTGGGGATGCTGAGAGGACAGTGGATGGGCTGCCCTGGGGAACTGGTGTGAGGAGTAGAACACAACCAGGCCAACAGCCAAATGGCATTCCAGGTCTCCATCAAGCTGGGCTGTTGTCCTGAGCACCTGGACTTCCCCAGGTCCCCTTCTCAAACTAAGGAACCCAACAGTATCTGAATTTGCAACCAAAGGGCTCGGATAACACATTACTTCACATTTTCTATTTATTATACTTCTTTGGTCTTTCTTTTATTTTCTGTATTTTACTATGTGGAATATATGTTGTTTGATGTTTTTGTTCTCCAGAGACTTGAAAGGATTATCTCCTGTTTTGAAATTTATTCGTGAATACCCTTCAGTTTTTCAAAAATATCATTTTACTATGTTTTAATTTTCTGTAACTATTAAAATCAAGAATGGATTGTAATCTCTTGAGTCCTGTCTATACAAAGGAAGAGATTTAGCATATGGTTGTATTCCCCTGCCTTGACACTACTCTTCTTCCTTTAAAATATAAACTGGGGTTTTTATATAGCTTGTCAATAAATCACTCTTCTTCTTATAATACATATATCATCTCTCAAATTCTTTGACATTTACTTTTAAGCAACCGTGTTTACAAAAATTATTTAGTTTTAGTTCTGTGTTTAAGTGGATTATTTCAATGTGTATTTCTCAACATTTTATGCCTCAACTTTCACATTCCTTATTACAATTAACAATAACTGCATAGCAATTTCTAGGTACCAAGAATTCTAAGCACATTAGAATAATGACCCTTTTAATCCTCATAACAGCCCTATGAGATGTGTACTAATTTTATCCCCGTTTTATAGTTGAATAAACAGAGGCACAGAGTTAATAAATTGCCCACAGTCACATGGCTAGTTTTCAACAAAACCAGGATTTGAAAGCCATGCAGCAAGGTGCTGCACCCATGATTTCAGTAGATTTGCTCTGCTGCCTTTCACGAGTAAGTTCTTAAATTTAATTAATCTTTCTATGAGTTCCTGTCACTTTTTAAAATAAAACAGTACTTTAATGGTGTATTTTCTGAGTTCTTATATGCCCTACAATTATTCTTTATTCCTTTCATTTACGAAATATAAATTTATTTGTTTAAATTAACCTTGAGCATATTCTTCAAACAACAAAAGAATGTTTATTCTTTTTAACAAGGTGGAAAAAACATGCACAAAATAACTTTCAGGGGGAACCCTGTGTTATTTTTGCTTTTTATTTTCTTTTTCAAAAGAGAACATCAATAAACTGTTAGGGCCAGGAGGCAAGACTCTAAGAGCATTGACAAAGGGAACTGGTTACACTGGTGTGTGTGAGGCAAGGGTTGGGGGGAGAGGAGAGAGATTGGAGGACAGGGCAAAAAAAAAGGGAAGTGAGAGTCAGACAGGGGGCCTACAACCTACATCACATTCTGCAAAACCTCTTTAGGACCTTTCCCAAGTCTCCCAACTCATGAACGTGAATAGTTGATTTGGTGTCAAGATGTAACATGTGGCTCTGTGGAAACTGAGGGAGGGACTGGTCTGGTACACCAACTGATAAATGTGGAACAGACACAGTGCCTGGGTAGTCAGAGAAATAGCAAGGAGGCTAAAGGGAAAGTAAGCTCCCTGGGGATTTTCAGAAATCACTTGGGAAGTCTTCAAAATGGTTGTCTGAAGCAATGGAAGTGGAGGTTAAAGACAGTTTATTTAGATCTGTCAGGGGTAGGGAGGCCCCAGTTGGCATCTGCAGCAACTGTCTATTTTACAGAGTTCTCTGAATATAAACTTGCTACAATATTCTAATTATGAATTTTACTGAGAAAGTTATTAATCCTTTCTATTTATGTGATCACACATTTTCTTTAACTCAGATTTTAAAAAAATTAATAATACTAATTAGGAGTAGCAATGCTGGACTCAAATAGCCAGGGTATGGCCAGAGCTCTCTCATATGTGAGCTGTAGAACTTAGTACAAATTACCTCACTTCTTGGTGCCTGAGTTTCCTCACCTATGAAATGGAGATAAACATTATCTATTTGTACTGTTTGGTGCAGCTGTAATGATGTACCGATGATGTAAAGCTGCTTTATCACATACCTGGCACACAAAAAAGAGCTTGATAAAAGTTAACTGTTATCATGGTTACACACTTGACCATCAATTCTGCTCCAATTATTCCAGCTCCTCCTTCAGGAATGTCTATAATTCTGTTATTTATTTATTCAGAAGCATTTATCCTTCTCTTTTTTCATAATTTACTTTGCTTTTGCTTCATATTATGGTTAAACATAGGTTTGTCCTCTAAATCACTGGTTTAATTTTCCATTATGTTGTCCTTGTTCTTTAGTGCCAATAGTATAGACTTTAATTCTGCTACTGTGTTTTTGGTTTTCTTGCAATTGTTCTTTAATGTACTCATCTCTTTCATCTCATCCACTAATGTTTTCATCTCATCCACTAATATTTTCATCTCACTTTTTCCATTTCTAATATGGTTTTCAATTATTCTTTTATGGAGACTTGATCCTATTGCCTTCTAGCAAGAATGCAACTGTTTTCAAATTTTCTTGTGCTTTTGATATTAAATGATTTTTTCATAGTAGTTCACTTTTATTATATTTTGATATGAAACTTTCCATTATTTTAAATGTTTTGTTTTTTTCAGATCTCAATAATAAATGAATTTTTTCTTCATCTTGGAAGAGCTAATCCTCTGTTGCTGTGTTGTTTGTCTGGGACTCCTCTCTCTGCCCTCTTGATTAGGGGTCAAATCTCTGTCTTAGCTGAAACTCAGTCCCTAGAAGACTTTTTTCTAATACAGTGCTTCTTCATCTTTTTCAGCTTGGGCTTTGATGTTATGAACAGATAAAATGTATGAAAAGCCAGAGGATATCTACCTTCATCTGTAATTCTTCACTTTGGGTCATCCTCTTTCATTCATTCATTTGTTTTTTTATGCATCCAGGCATTTCATAACTATGAATTGCATGTCTACGCTAAGCACTAGGGGTAAAACAAAACATTCTTGACATTATCCCTCAAGGAAGCACACATAAATAATACCAAGAGTATATAATTGTGGATTTGCGAATACTGTGAGGAGAAAGAGTAATGAGGTGAACATATATTTCAGAGCAGAAACAAATTCAATCTGGGTAGTGATCAAGGAAGACTTCTTTGTGGAATTTACATCTAAGCTGATCATTGAAGGGTGAATTGGAACCATTCAAAGGAATGGGAGGAAGGGCATTCCAGATGAGGGAAATGTAAATGCACCAAGGAGGTTTGAAAAGCCTGTGGCTGGAGCACAAAATGCAAGGGGATTTGTGGAAGGTAATGCTCTGCAAAAGTAGCCAGGGGACAGCTCATGTAGGCCTGGCCAGTCTTATTAAGGACATTATTCTGAAAGCAATGGAATGCCACTAACCAGGTTTTAAGCAGTGTAACAATATGCAGATATTGCTCTCTAGAGGATCTCCCTGATTGGAGAGTAAAAATGAATTAGAGGACCAATCATGGACACAGTAAAACCAGCTAGGGGCTATATCAGTGGCCTGAGTAAGAGAGGATGGTAGATTTTACCAGGCATTTTGTATAGGGATGGAATTGGGTAGATTGGAGAGACATATGAGAAGCAAAAATGACAGAACTTGGCAAGACAATGGGATAGAAGGAGAAAGAAGGGTCAAGGATGCCCCTTAAATCCTAATTTGTGCTACTTGGTTAAATGGTAGAGTTTTTCATTGAGATAAGTTTAAAAAACAGGTTTGGAGAGAAAAGGTATGAGATTATTATTGATAATATTTAGGTTTGAGAAGCTGTTGAGTCATCCAAGCAACAATGTCAAGAAAGCAGTTAAAATACAGATATGAAACTCAAAATACAGGTTTCAGCTTAATTTGTAAGATTTGTGAGGTTTTGATGAGTGAAGATTTGTGAGTCTTTGGTGGAAAATCCTATGGGTGTTCATCAGATTTCCAAGGAAGAAGAATTAAGATGCTTAAGAAGTGGGTTAGGGTTCAGCCTTGTGGAATCCACATTATTAGCTGAGGAAATGAACCAGCAAATAAGACGAGATGGGAGTGGCCCACAATGTATAAAGAAAATCAAGAGAGTTGAATGTGAAGGTAACTGAGGAGGGAGGATTTCCAGAAGGAGTAATGGTGAGCATACTCAAATAAGAAATTTGTTACCCTTAGCGCTCCTTTCCTATTTTTCTAACTAGGATTGTAAAAATGTTCTGGGGGCTTCCATCTGTGAGTAGGTATGGACATGGAAATACTCATTGGGAAGGGGAGGATGTGAAGGAAAAACTCCAGGCTGGACAATCAGATCTACTGTATGGAAGTTTTCTGTAGGGTGAAGTTTTGTATTTCACTGGTGGCGGGAATGTTGTGAGGGTTGAGAGTGGGAGGTGGCGATGATAGGGCAGAAAGAGCACGTGGGCTCTGGAGTTAGACTGCCTGAGCTCAAATTCCAGCTCTGCTTCTTCACTAGCTAAGGAACTTTGAGCAAGTTTTCTGCACCCCATTTCTCTATCTGTAAATAGGAATAAATATACTCCTTATCACATGTTGTGGTTGTGACCTTTAAATGAATTAATTATTTTTTTTTTCTTTTGCGGTACGTGGCCTCTCTCTGTTGTAGCCTGTCCCGTTGCGGAGCACAGGCTCCAGACGCGCAGGCTCAGCAGCCATGGCTCACGGGCCCAGCCGCTCCGCAGCACTTGGGATCTTCCCGGACTGGGGCACGAACCCGTGTCCCCTGCATCGGCAGGCAGACTCTTAACCACTGCACCACCAGGGAAGCCCTAAATGAATTAATATTTGCAAAGTACTCCTGCGACTGCCTAGTACTTAGGAATGCTCAGTGAGTGTTGGCTATGATTTTTACTTCAACTGGACAAACCCATTCTCTTTCCAGGGAGAGGCAGCAGAAGCAGACAGCCAGTGTGGACATTAGTCCAGCCTCCCTCGCCGTCTGCTCATTGCCATCATTTCACCAGGTTGCTAAGATACATTGTCTATTCTGTTTCTTCCTATGAATTTTACAGGGAGGGAATAGGAGGTTGTTAGTCAGAGACTCTTTTGTGCTACAGTTTTTAATTTTTATTTATTTAACAGGTACATGAAGGAGAAATCAACCCCTCATAATAGAATTACTTGTCACATAGACTGACAATTAACTGCTCAGAAAACTAAGACCCTTGTGTTTTTCTCCTCTGAGCAAATAGTGTTCAAATAGTGTGACCTCTTTCGGAAGTATGCTGTCAGCACTCTTCACAGAGGCTCATCAAAGTTGCTAGCCCCATAGCCCAGCCGTAAGTCAACACCACAGAATACTCCACAATGTTGTCACCCATCACAACAAACAGCTTGCAGCGTGACTTCCTGAACCCAAGTCTTATTCCTTCCTGCCTGTCAACTTAGAAAACAACTTATTCAAGAACTTAGGTCTGTGGTCCTGTTTTCCATGGAACATGATCCATTTGAAAGTCACAAGTCAAACTCTATGGAGTGAAGAGGCTCCTCCCGCCTTCTCCAGCTTCTCAGTTATCACACAGAGGCCTCAGCACTGCCACAGGCAAGCAAAGCTATCAGTCTCTCAGGAATCTTCCAGAGTTGTCGTTGTTGTTGTGTTGGGTATCATTGTTCCTCCACTCCCATTTATTGAGTCATCAAATGTAGTATATTATGACACTATTTTTCTCCTCCCTTTTTTTAACTTAATATATCTTGGGCATCTTTCCATATCAGAATATAGAGAGCTCCCTTCTTGTTTAAGTCATTGTATGGATATACCATGATTTATTTTAAGGGCTCTTATTGACAGTCTAGTGGTTTGTTTCCAATCTTTTGCTACTACAACAAGGCTACAACACCTTGTAGGTGTATCATTTTGCACCTGTGTAAGTATATCTGTGGGATAAATTCCCAGAAGTGGTGTTACTGGGTCAAAGCATATTCGCATTTGTAATTTTGACAGATACCACCAAACTGCCCTCCATAGGGGTTGTACTGATATAAATTCCCACCAACAGTGTATGAAAAGGACCTGTTTCCCTCCAGCCTTGCCAACAGTGTATGTTTTTGATCTTTTAGATTTTTGCCAGTCTGATAAGTAAAAAATGGGATCACAGTATAATTTTAATTTCTATTTTTCTTATTATGTAAGAGTTGTGCATCTTTTTGTATAAAAGCCTCTTACATTTCCATTTCAGTTCACCGTTCATATGCATGATCCATCCATCTATCGGGTTGTTCTTTTTCTCATATATTTTAAACATGTATAGCTCACCTTCTATAATTTTTAACATGCCACACTGGGACTCAATCTTTTTGTTTTTGGTCAGGGCCCATTCTTGCCTTAATTTTCTATTAATAACTCATATGTGTGTATATGTGGAGAAGGGAGGTACATGAGACTATTATTAGAAGTGGAAAAAAACGAGGAGGAATGGCAATTTATGACTGACATTCAAACTCTGAGGGTTTTTGTGTTTTTTTTTAAAAAAAGGTGATTCTGGCAGAATCTCTCCACTTAGAGCAAGATTTCATTTCTTCCCAGTTCTGAAAAAAATGTGCAAATTAGAGACTATGTGTAACTTCTGTATAGTGGTCTTCCTAGAACAATTATTCTCAAGATAGTAGTTAGGAAAATGGTGGAGCAAAGAATAAGATTTGGGGGAAATTGTCCAGGAGGAATTGTTCTTACAACCACCTGTCAGTCACCTGGAAATCCACTGGCAATAAAGAAAAATGGCCAGGATTCTGTCATCGCTAGGGGGAAGGAAAGGTGAGTGTCACTCTTAATAGAGATGCTGACATGGTGGGGGAGATCTGCTGTAACATGCTCACTGCCAGGCAGAAAACTCACTCCCTGCATGTGCACATATCTGATTTACCCTGTGATTTAAAAATAGAAATGGCAAGGCCAGTTCAGGGGCTGCTTGGGATGTGAGGAAGCATAATCAAATGCAAGAACTGACCTGGTAACACACACACACTCATATGAGGTAATGGTTTATTCCATAAAATCCTTTAAAGTGAAACTCAGAAAATGATTTGAAATATGACCACCAACCCAATCAAAGTAAAACCAGGAGACTAAGCTCTGTCACTTATGAGCTATGTGTCCTGAGACAAGTTGTTGAACTACTCTTGGGCTCAGTTTCCACTTCTGAAAAATGGGAGATGGAGGAAGGTCAAGTGGGGCATCTCAGTACCCTTCTTCAGCTTCATCAGACTGCAATTCCCTGAAGGACCACAAAGCCAGGGTGCTATCAAACAGAGCCATGCATTTAGTTTCCAAGCATTTAAAGAAAAATTACACAAGTATAACTGAATTATGTGTGGTCCTCCATTCATGTTTCAAGTTGCAAGTAAGGTTCTAAATCTTCCCGTTGCCACCATGCAAAGGAATTGGTCTCTTCTCCAACCCTCCAGCTCCAAACAACTGGACTCACAGCAGACCTATCAGTGTTATGTATCAGGATATTCTGCTGAGTCATTTCCACTCCCAACTGCGAAGTTTTGCCTTGGTTTCTTTTTTCTTCTTTACAAACATTTTCTCAGGTGATCTCTACTCTTGACACTTCAACACTCAACTGAACAATAGCAAAAGGAAAAACTGAAACTGATATTAGCCTTCCATGTCTGAGTAGGTACTATTATTAAGCATCCTATATAGTGCTTCAATTATTGTTGTTATTGTCATCGCTTCTAGATTTAAATGACCAGGTATGGGGTTTCCTTTAGGACTTCCTCAGCTTGATTATAGAATCTTAGAGATGGAGAAAACACTAAAAATATCATCAAGCTCCATCTCCCACCCATTTCAAAATTTCTTATGCAGCATCCCTGCCAAAGGGCAATCTAATTGTTTATCACCCTGCTGACAGAGAACTCACTACCTGACAGGCCGCTAAGTGCATTAGTACCTTAACAAGTCAAAAAGTGGTTTTCGTTTTTCCTTTTCAGAAGCAATGTGAAATTGATCCATTGCTCCTTATGCCTTTATTCATCTAAATTAGGAGAGAGCATTTGGCAGTTTGATAGAACCAACTAAATGTTTATTTAATAGTAAACATTTCAAATACCAGCTGTAATCTTTAGCAGCTGTTTTGTATTGGTGGTACAATCCCACCAATTATATTTTACAAAGTCATTTCCACCAGGGTTGAGGCAATCTGTGGATGAGTCAGGACTGGAAGACAGGAGAGCTAGGATTTTATCACCACTTTGCTCACAAGTGGTGACTTTATGGAAAGTCACTTCTCTTTCTGGTTCTCAATTTTTCTAATATGTAAAATAAAGGGAAGAGAATAGACAATTTCTAAGTACCTCTCTCCCCAATAATAACTTTTAATGAGGTCACAACAGTGCTTTGCAAATGGAAAAAAACAAAAGTGGTAAATAAGTGAATTCATGAATTTCTATGACCAACAGAATATGTAGGCAAGGTAGATAATAATTCAGAAGATATAGCTCAGGGTTGCCAGAAAAGCTCCAGTTATCACCAAATATCCATGAACATTCAGATAAAATGGGACTTCCACATCCTTGGCAACTTCTCAGATGACATTTCCACTTAGACTCTTCATTATTTTACAGCAATAATGTCACTGACTCCTAAGAAACCTCATCTCACCTAAAAGGGGAACGCTGAATTAAATTTATGAACTATTGGGCTCTTTTCAATAAATTAATTTGATGATGGCTGAACATGTTTATTGACTTAGGAAAAAGAGCAGGCCACACTTGGGAGGTCACCTGAGCCAAATCTCCAGTGCCAGCTTTGTGTGAGGTTCTCTCAGGGACAAAGTTTAGGGAGGGAATGAACTGACTAAGGGACTAATCCTTTGAGTAAAGTCAAGCCTTATTTACACGCTCAACCCAAGCCAATCACTGCTTATGACACTGATACACATGGAAGATTATTTTCTGGCACAAATCTGTGTGTGGAGAATTTAGTTGTCTGTGGAAAATAACCACCACCAGAACTCTAAAGGAAAACTGCCTCTCTAAACTTTTTAGGCCATCAGTAACAATTTGCCCCACTGAGGGCTAATAAAAGAAGTGTGCCCCAGGGAAATCTGAACACCCAAGGAAGCTTTCCAAAGTTGCTTGAGGTGACTTGAGAGATTCACGATGGAACTTAGAAAAGAATTTCATTACTTAGCTTTCACCTTCATATCCCAATAGATTGTTGGTTTGGGACCACTGTTGTTTTGAAACTACTACTATATTTGAGAAATAAGAAAAATACACCTAGCATGATGAAATGAAAAGGACATTAACCTGAGAACCAGATTAGGGTTCTGGTCCCAGCTCTGTGAATTTGGGCTGTGCTTTCTTCATCTGTAAATGAGGAGAGAGATGACTGTTAAGATTTCCTTCCAGCATTAATTATCCATGAACTTTTAGTTATAAAACATAAAGATCATATCTACCTAACTTTTATATCTTCAATTCAGAGGTCAATTTCCAGGTAATGAGAGTGGTGAATTCCTGCAGGTCCACATTTGTCTTCTACATAAGCTCTTCATTCTAGACCACCTGTTTTATTCATCATCCCTTTGCAAATGGTGGCCTATTTTTAAATTATACACTTCCTTTCTCCTCTAAAGATCCCATTCTTTTGAGAGGTTTTCACATCCACCAAGCAATAGGATAAGGTGTACTTTTTTTTATAAAGTTGCCTTATAAAATACACTACACCCACTTAAATTGAATTTTGGTTAAACAATGAATAGTGTTTTAATATAAGTATGTTTTGTTCAATATTTGGGATATACTTATGCTAAAAATTGTTTATCCAAAATTCAAATTTAATTGGACACCCTGTATTTTTATTTGCTAACTTTAGTAACCCTGCCTTTGGCCCAAGTTCCCTCTCCCACTCTCAAAGTCCTATAGAACTTCATTTAACATTTTGAATGGCTGTGTCCATCTGATTTCCCTAACTAGATTGATTGTAAGTCCTGTGAGAGACAAAACTGGATGTTACATATTTTCTATCTCCTCTTACCTCCAGTGGTGCTTTTTATCATTTCATATTTGGCCGATTCTTTTGAGACTCCTTCACAACATATGTACTTTAAATCACAGTCTGCTTCTTCCTCAATCTAAGATAACATAATCATGCCACATTAGCCCAAACCCACAAGAAAATAGGATGGGACTCAGTGAAAATTAATGTTACGGTTCACAGTGGTCTGTCAGCGTTACCAGTGACAATGAAAAAATATAAATTAATATAATTATCTCCAGGGAATTTAAAAAGTATTACAAGGTCACTTGCAAAGATAAATTCTTAGCTTGCCAATTTTTTCCTAGTTACTCTTAACTTACAAGATACATTTTGCAGACCTTTGAAAAGTCTCTTAATGTGGTGATTTCCTTCTGTGTCCATGTGAAAACATTCAGTCTCTGCCCCCAGAAAACCAAGGGCACCAACCCACTTCTGTCCTCAAAATAAAGTTCTTTAATTTCATTCCCATGCTGAGTCTATTCTCTGCCTTTCAAGTCTTAACTCTGTCCATAGATTACTCATCATTTCCCAAACACACCTCGGACCTAAGCTTACTTTCCTCCCTGTCTCTAATGCTCACAATCTCTGCCTTTCTAAATACTACCCATTCATAGAACCACTGGTTTGTGAAGCTGTGGAAGAGGTCTAGGGATCTGGAATTACACTGTCATTTTAAATAAAAACAAACGATAGACCTGAGAACTATTCAACAATACTCTGTAGCACAGTGACAGAGCCATGACTCAAAAATGTCCCTAAAGTCTTTTATTTCTGCCTTTTCCAAGTTCCTTCTTCAAGAAGCACCTTCAGCTACCACATCTTTTTTAAAGGCTTTCTTCATCATCCCAGCCAGAAATGTTCTCTCTCTCTCCTTTAACTCTAGGCAGCATTTTATCTGTAGCTCTCCTGAGGTACTTAGTCCTTTTTAGGTTATGATTTTGTTGTTGGCAATGTTCCAAGATAAAACCATTCGCTGTGCTAAAAGAAAAGAGATTGGTTGTGCTTCTGCAGCACCAGTTTTCCTAACAGCCTAAGGGCTCTGTTGGGAAGAAAAATGGATAAAGGGTGTTGCCCAATAGCTGGACCCCATGATTGAGGCTTTTGTAAGCAAGGAGTCTTGGCTGTCCTTTACTCTCTGGGCAATGCTTAGCATGGCAAAGGAACTGAGAAGAAAGGAGGCAGGGGTGCCCTGGATTTTTCCAGGAACTCAGGCTGCATGGGGTAGGGAAGAAATGGTCTTAAGTAGAACTTCACCACGTCTCATATTCAAATTACCTCAGGGTAACTTGTCATAAATCCATTAAAAGAGACACATACAGGGCTTCCCTGGTGGCTCTGTGGTTGAGAGTCCGCCTGCCAATGCAGGGGACACAGGTTTGTGCCCTGGTCCGGGAAGATCCCCCATGCCGCGGAGCGGCTGGGCCGGTGAGCCATGGCCGCTGAGCCTGCGTGTTAGGAGCCTGTGCTCCGCAACAGGAGAGGCCACAACAGTGAGAGGCCCGCATACCGCAAAAAAAAAAAAAAAAAAGACAGACACATACAAAATGTATTATTATTCTAAGGGCACTGTAAAAACTAATGTAACTGTGACTCTGTGATTAAGCTTTGTCAAAGAGCTCTGGAGAGGACACCAGCAGGAGCAACCGTAGGAGAGGAATGAATCTGCAAAGGGAGGAAGAAGGCTAGGTGAGAAGCAGGTGTGTCAGTGTTGGCTGTCACATCAATGAAGGGGTCAGATGTGTAAGGTGACATGTGGCAGTCACAGGTCTCAAAGCCAGAATGAATTTGGTGACCAAAAATTTCAACAAAAATTTCATACAATACTAGATTAAACTTGGTCAAATTGTTTTAAATATTATACTTCATATGGGAAGTTTACCGTCAACAAATAATCTACCTTGTGGCAAATAGTTCACTTTTAATCACATAGCTTTTTATATTAATGCCATCTCTTTCAAAAATTTTTTTTCCCCAGAATGTTGAAATAAGAGAAATGTGTAAAAAGACAACAACTACATATGGTTAATTTCTTCATGACTCAAACCCTCAAGCCATCAGTGGATGTGTATCTAGTCAACAAACATTCATGGGGCGACCACTGTCCACTACTGTTCAGCCCATATAGAGCAGTCAATGAAACAAGCATGGCCTCTGTCCTCAATGAACTTGCTCCCGGGCTCCAAAACCACAAAAAAACACACTTTGTACACTAGTTGATACGAGAATTAAAGTATCTAATAGGTTTTAATAACTTTGGAGCAGAGGTTTATGCTGAAAACCCTTTTTTTTTTTCACTTTTAGGGTTGTTCTATCATTAGATGTGACACCTTGTTTAAGGCACTGACTGCCTCATAAAAAGAGAGCTGTTTTTTCCCACTGAAACAATATCCTGATTGGAATGCTCCATTAAAAGAAAAATATTTCTCATGATCAATGATATTCTAAACACTTAGCTCACAATTTGATAAATTTTCAAAATGAGGTCACTTTTACCCAGATGTAAAGGCTCATGCTTCAAATATAAGTATTGAAACATCTCAAAAATATTAGTAAAAGCTGTCATTTAGTGAGTGCTTCTTGTCGGCCTGGTACTGTTCTAACCTTTTTTGTTTGTGGTTGAAATTAATCCACACAAAACTGTAAGAGGTAGGCACTACTCATTATTTCCATAATACAGATGAGGAAACTGAGGCATTGAGAAATTAGCAACTTGATCATAGACACAAAGCTAGTATGTGGTTCAGCCAAAATTCAAATCCAAATATCTGGCTCCATAGTCCACATGCTATTGGCTATGCAAACTGGTAAATATAAATAAATGTAAATTTCATGCCAAAAATCATATTAGTTTTTTCCCTGAAGAAATTTAGGAAATAAATTTAAAACTACAAAGTGAAATAACTTTTTTTTTTTGCCAATTGTGTGTTACCTTAAAAGAAAGTTGCAAGAGGTGAGAGAGATAAAGCTTGTCAAAGATGACACTGTCATGAACCATATGATTATGAAAGAAAACTGTTCAGCGTTAATATGAAGCTACAGGTCTTGGACAACATCAAGATGGATGAACTCTCCACCAAGCTACTCATAAAACTGCCTGCTTGTTGGGCTAACCATGCTCAGTAGAGGTGGGCCTGCAATAAGACCCCAGCCAAGCTCACACCTGATTATACAAATGGCAAAGCAGCACAATAGCATGTAGAGGAGGCCTCCACAGAAAATATGATCTCAAGCCGGGCTATGACATAAAACAGTAGAACTTAAGTGGGGAACAACGGATGCTCATGTCTCAATTTGTGTTTGAGCACTGTCTCAATCCACTTCCCATACACAGAGCTCAAATAATATCTTCTCTTTTACAAAACCAGACAACAACTGGAAACCCTGAGAATGAGCCCTAGCCGAAGTCACCAGAAGGGTAGCAGGGTCAGGTAGGAAAGCTGGAAGTTGGATTGCCTGCAGCCTGGAGTAGAAGGTGAGACTTGTGGACAGATGGCCTAAGGTCCCTAAGTTTCACTGGAGAGTTCCCAAGCCCCAAACTATCCCCTGACTCTTCACTCACAGACCTGTATGCTCTAGAAAATAGGGACTGCTGACTTACTAATAAATATGCCTCACCACTTCTGTAAAAATGGTGACGAGGGAGAGAGTACCTGAAGCCAGTTTGCTGTCCTGATGCTCGGCACAGTCTGAGTACAATGAATGTTTGTCAGATCTGGTGTGTCTGTGCTTTTCTTGTTTGAGTTTCTGGGAGGAAAGCATTAGTCCCCAGGAGCTTGGTTCACCTTCTTTGTGGTCGTGGTCAGTTCACTGGTGGTTGAGAGCCATTGCGCTTGCTGGCTTAGGGTCAGCTGACATCCACAGCTGCACCAAGGCTTGATGTTGACCCAAATGCACATAAGAATTAACAAGTATGGTGATCTCATTCAGTAGTATAAAGCGTGTAGTAAAAAAAAAAAAAAAACTGTCAACATGTTTGAAAACCATTCTGTCCCACACTGTCAACATGAAATATTTCAAGTGGCTGATTGAAGAAATATGGTCTCTTTGTGGAGCAGTAGGAAGTGGAGATAAGGATGTTTTCTGCGTAGTTATCACAATGCAGGACCAGCTGTGGCTAGCCGAGTCTTCCCTCATTGACCATAACATCCCCTGAGAACCCTGATGGACAACACGGATTTCCTGACATTCGCCTAATTCACCACATCAAGAGAGTCATGAGGCCAAGACCAGAGAGTGATGGAACCCCACAGAGTCAGACTGGCTGGTGCTGCCTTCTTTGGGCCTCAAGCCAAATCAGCTTAAGGACAGGGTCAAGGCCAGGGGCCTCAGAGAGTAGAAGTAACCACAACCCATCTAAGGGGAACAGACCATATACTAGGAATGAGTCTCGATACTGGGTGCCCACATGCATTAGTTCATTTATTTTTCCCAGGTGTTATGGGATATTGGCACTGTCCTCATGGCATGTATGGAGCAAAGGGTACTGAGGAAGTTTATATGAACTGCCTGATGCATGAGCCTAGTGAGTGGTGAGACTTGAATTTGAACTCAGTCTGTGGCTATTGAAACAAATCAGCTCTAGGTCCAGCCAGTTAAACTCAAGAATAGAATCTGAGTCAGGGCCATAAAGATCTTGAAGACCATGCTTATGTAGAGTAATTTTTGCAATACAGCATAACACATTTTAAAATCCAGTTTACAAGAAGAAAGAAAACAATTATAAAATACCTGATCAGATATATTGTGAGTTGGACCATAAATTTTATCACCTTCATACTCAGAAAACCTCCGCAGACACGAGCACTATAACAGAGACTTGATGTTCTTTAGAGCGTATTCCAACACTTGGTAAGAGGAGGTGACGCAAGTCAGAACTGTCAGGCCAAATTTGCTTTTAGATAGCTTTGCACAGTATTTTGAACTTCTTAGGCAAGCTCACTAAGGACCTTCCAAAACCTGTATCCTTTCCTGCTTGAAGAAATAGTTTTCGTTAGTTGGACAATTCACTTACCTTGACTCCCAGCATCATGTTTAGACACTTTCTAGACATATGTATCATCAAATACTTTGTATTCCAAAAGAACTTTTTCCAGCTGACCCACATCTTGACCTTAGACAGTAACTGTTCAACATGCTTTATGGTTTCAGGAATCTGAAGGATCCTGTTCCCAGGAGCACTGATTGCTTATTTTACCTTCCAGGCAACTCACTGAAGAAATCCAGTTTCTCACTCAAATTTCCAGAGTTGGCTCAGTTCTTCTTTATCTCTGGAATTTTCCTAAAAAATACAGCGAAAATACAGCATACATCCTGTGATGAGGAAAAAGAATGATTAGCCGATATGGAAGCAAGCCTGACTTTGAAGACCTTCAATATTTCTTTTCAGACTAATGCTTCTCATTTTACCTCCCTTTCCCTCTCTTTATAAAATTGTATTCCCAACTGGCTTGGCATAAAGTATGAATTCTTCAGACATAGGCTGTCCCATCCCATGTTACACGTACTCTGTTTCCACTTGTGCTTGGTCCTTCTGGCTCTGGAAACTTCTGTGTGTGCTTCTGCTGAGGAGGGATAGGAAGAGAGAGAAGTGAAAATATGTCTGGTCAAGAGTTTTTAACTTCCCCTAGAGATGACCAGGTGAGGGTGTGGGTCAGGAGGAAGAGGCCTGTGCGTACGATGTGAAGACTGACAAGACCCAAATAAGCCTCTATTCAGACACCATGTCATAAGGATGCTGGTCATTGCTTGTGTCCATTGGAGCATTGCTTGCATGAGAGTGACTTCCGGCAAATAAAACCAGTTGGCCCAGGGGAGCTTTCTATTTAAAAGAGTCCCATTGAGAGTCATCTTATGAAGTAAATACTCTCTACTGCATCCATTTTATAAATCTGGATTTTCCAACAACGTATATTGCAGACTGGAGTCTGCCTGTTTCAGCTATTGAATCTTACTCCAAGTTTCTCCTGACTAGAGGTAGTTACAGGCAGGCTGAGTCTGCAACATGAATAAAAGGCAGTAGCAGAGGGGGCAGATGGCACCTCTGACAGACACTTGAGCAAATCTAGCCCCTGAATCTGACCATTGCTCAGCTACTTTCCATGTTCTGCTCAGGAGATCACTCATACCGGGACTGGATGACCAAACACCTGGGTCCAAGTCTGTGCCCTGCCTTTGTCTATTACCTCTTTGTGTGACCCTGTCTCACCTTCCTCTGTCTCCTGACCTTCTGTGCCACATGTTCAGTCAGAGTTGCATATTTTGCTATTGACACGGCCCCCTGACTGTGCCTTTGCTTCTGCTTATGTCTTACCCTTTCTCCAACTTTGTTCCTCCTGATCTTGCTACTTGCAGGGTCCTCAGCTCAGGTCTCAGGGATTCTCATCCCTGGCTGTATATTAGAATAACCTGGGGAGCTTAAAAAATTTCCGATGTTTGGCCCACCATCAAAATTCTTATTTAATTGGCCTGTTGTGGGGCCTGCAGGTGCTGATTTTTGTTGTTCATTTGCTCTTTTATCTTATTTTATTTTTTATGTTTAAGCCACCTAGGTGATTCTAATATGCAATAAAATGGAGAACCCCTATCTACTTGATGGTGTGATGCTGACTTGACCTCTGGTTACTGGATGATCCTTGTTATGGGCTGAATGATCCGTGTTATGGGCTGTATCCTATAAAATTCACATGCTGAAGTTTTAACCCCCAGCACCTCAGAATGTGACCATATTTGGATATAAAGTCTTTACAGAAAAAAATCCAGTTAAAATGAGGCCATTAGGGTAGATGATAACCCCACATGACCAGGGTCCTTATAAAAAAGGGGAATAGGAGACAGACACGTGTACAGGGAAAACTCCTTGTGAACATGAAGATGGTGATCTATAAGCCAAGGAGAGAGTCCTGGGAGGTACTAGAGATCCTTCCCTAGTACCTTCGGAGGGAGCATGGCCCTACCAACACGCTGATTTCAGACTTCTAACCTCCACAACTGTGAGACAATAAATTTCTGTTGTTTAGGCCACCCAGTTTGTGGTACTTTGTTATGGTAGCCTCAGGATATTAATAATAGCCTTCAAGAGCTTATTGTAGTTGCCCTGATTCTGGAGCATAGCTAGAGTGACCAACTTGTCCCAAACTGCAGAGGATTTTCCCAGAGTTAGCACCAAAAGTCTGTAAAATGGTTAAATATGTAGGCTCCAAAACCAGACAACCTGGATTTAATATCCATATCTACTCATTCTTGGCTACATTTCTCTGAGCCTCAACATCTTCAGCAGCACAAAGACCTACTTAATATTAATGTTGTATGGATAATATGGACTGATACATGTAAAACATGTAGAATATTTCACGGCATGGTGAACACTCAGTAAATATTAACTAAATTGATATTAGCATACACAATTAACATCAGAAAATAGTCACACAAAGATATTTGCTTTCATGACAATAAGATAGTGAAGGGGTTTTGCTTCAAAAGCTGAATGTGGTCAAGACCTTTGTATTCTATTCCTTCATTCCAATCCTGGTTTTCCTTCATTATTGACTCTGAAATGGCCTTGACATTTCTCAGCATTTTTGCTCTTCTTGTACAGTGTGCATTTACCACAGAGTTGGGCTACATAAAGCAAAACAAGAAGGCATGGTTTTAATCATTCTGTGTATTTATTTCCCATCTTCTTGCAAAACCATGGAGGAGGCCACCCCTACACAACAGGGAAAAACCATGACCTGGTTCAATGGTGAATCTTCTAACCAATCCTAAACAAAAGGTTTCATTCAAGAAAGAAGAGAGACCTGCAAATGAGGAGATGTTAGTTACCTGCAGATAGGTGGAGGTGGAGAATAGACATAAAGAAGGACTGACACTGACATTGAATCTTGAATGAAGCAAAGGCACGGTCAGGTGGTTATGGAGGGTTGGGATTAGTTTAGACAGAAGGTACAGAATCAGTAAAAGCAAGAAGATGTGGAACTGTCAGGCATTTTGTTGGCATCTCTGGAGTGTGGGAGTGTGTTGAGGCTCATTAAGAGAATACTTCAACCCACACTGATTTCACCTTCCCTTTTAACATAATCAATATGTGAGTCTTGCCTCCAAAATCAGATTTTAAATTCACTGAAGACAGTGAATTTACTTGTTTGTATCCCCCAGTAAAAGTTTTGTCATAAGTTATTTACTAATAAAAGTATTTTAATTGTGTCAATAAAACTTTGCATAATGGATGTGTTATACCTACATGTACCTGAATTCAATAATTCTTAAATTTATTGTATTTGGAATCTGTGTGTCACCCTGTAAAATTTACTGTGACCAACCCTATCCCATCACCTCTCCCACCTTTGGGCTTCCTTGGAATCAGAATCTGTTCAAATCCAGCATCTTACACTTCAGCAACAACTCCAAACTGACTTCTGTGAGCCCTGGCTCTGTCACAATATAGCATATAAGACTAGAGCTAAGGGAACACAGGCCTTATCTAGAGTAAAGTTCATACTCATATTCTTGTCTTGAGCCATTCTTATCATCTTCCTTATTTTAGCTGCCCTTTTATTGCTTGACTTTGGATTTTACTTTCTTTCCTGGTCACACTGCTGATAATCATTAGGAGATCTGGAGTAGGGGCCAAAACCTAACCCTAATAGTAACTGGAAACCTGTTTGAAAATTCAGCTACAATCTTTAGCTTTGTAAACTGTTGTGAAGCTTATTTTACATGAACATTCTTGGAAATCAGGTGCTTTCAATGAAATCTTGAGATTCAAAAATATAGGCTTTTAGAAAAGAAAAACTAGAAGGTGGTACTGGTTATCACGGTGGATGCACTGGGGAGCATGGCCCAATGAGAGGCCACGGTGACCTCCTGTTTCAGCCAACGTATCCAGTAAGCACGGCTAATCTCTTCTGCTGCCACTTCCCTTTGGTGTGGATCTTTAATCTCTGAAGTGTGCTGACATTGTTCATTATCCCAGACACCAACAAGATTCAATTAGTTTCTACAGGGATGCCCATTTTACCAAGCTGAATGTGAACGAAAGACCTTGGTTTAAGTTGTGCACTTATCAAACCAAGAATTTACCATGTTATTCATTAGGCAAATAAATTCATGTCAGGCCTCCTTATCTACTGGGCCATCAAGGGACAGGTCAGCTCCTTGATAGGATGTTTTTTTTATGAACAGCCATTTGTATGAGAAAGAAAAACTTACTGAAAGCCCTAAAGGAAGTGACAGCAGATAAGAGTATTTTCAGCAGAGAAGATGCAGGATGCACAGGGAAGGGGTGCTGTAAGACCTAAAATTTCATGGGCTACCTTGACATATTTGAGCCCACAGGGCCACAAGGGCCTAACAGTGAGTTCCTTTGCTCTCTCCAGATATGACCCCCATCCAGCCGAAAGGCTCCCCACCTGGACCAGCTATACCACTCTCAGCCCTCAGCCCAATGGTTTCACTTCCCTGACAGCCTGTAGAATTATTCAAACAAGTCCATCATATCCTCCTGCAGGAACCAGGGATCACCTCATCCTCTTGTTATTACAAACACAGCCTTCCACAACCTCTGCTCTTCACTCTATCACAAGTGCAACCCCCATGTGGCCTTACAAAGTGTTCAGTGTCTTTGTCCCTCTCCCCTCCCCCTAGATTGTGAGTATATGTTACAAATAAACTACTGTCAATCTCACCTGTCCAGTGTCAAAGTGTCAGGTGTTCAACCAACTTGAACTATTTAGGGCAGAGGATCACTCACTCATCAGAGGGATGATTAGGAAGAAATGGAACAGGAGCTTAGTCTACTCTATTTGTGGCAGAACATTAGCCTTTCTGATCACAAAATTGGCGGTCAGAGCTGTAGATGCCAATCGCAGCATCTCTAATTAGGCTTGTAACTTAAATCCCATTAACCTCAGTTTCCCTATCCAGCAAACAGCTATAATAACATTGTCTCCACTTGCTTCAGAAGTTTTGTTGTTGTTGTTGTTAGTTGATTTATCTATGAAATATTGAGCTTAGCATAAGACATTGCAATCTTAATCTCTTTCTTTGGAAATTTTTTAAAACATTTTATTGGAGTATAGTTGATTTACAAAGTTGTATTAGTTTCTATAGTACAGCAAAGTGAATCAGATATACATATGCATATATACACTCCTTTATAGATTCTTCCAATATAGGCCATTACAGAGTTTTTTTTTTTTCCTTTTTTTTAAACGTTTTTATTGGAGTATAATTGCTTTACAATGGTGTGTTAGTTTCTGCTTTATAACAAATTAAATCAGTTATACATATACATATATCCCCATATCTCTTCCCTCTTGCATCTCCCTCCCTCCCACCCACCCTATCCAACCCCTCTAGGTGGTCACAAAGCACAGAGTTAATCTCCCTGTGCTATGCAGCTGCTTCCCACTAGCTATCTATTTTATGTTTGGTAGTGTATATATGTCCATGCCACTCTCTCACTTTGTCACAGCTTACCCTCCCCCCTCCGCATATCCTCAAGTCCAGTCTCTAGTATGTCTGTGTCTTTATTCCTGTCTTACCCCTAGGTTCTTCATGACCTTGTTTTTTTTTCTTTTTCTTAGATTCCATATATATGTGTTAGCATACGGTATTTGTTTTGCTCTTTCTGACTTACTTCACTCTGTATGACAGACTCTAGGTCTATCCACCTCACTACAAATATCTCAATTTCGTTTCTTTTTATGGCTGAGTAATATTCCATTGTATATATGTGCCACATCTTCTTTATCCATTCATCTGTTGATGGACACTTAGGTTGCTTCCATGTCCTGGCTATGTAAATAGAGCTGCAATGAACATTGTGGTACATGACACTTTCGAATTATGGTTTTCTCAGGGTATATGCCCAGTAGTGAGATTGCTGTGTCATATGGTAGTTCTATTTGTACTTTTATAAGGAAACTCCATACTGTTCTCCATAGTGCCTGTATCAATTTACATTCCCACCAACAGTGCAGTAGGGTTCCCTTTTCTCCACACCCTCTCCAGCATTTATTGTTTCTAGATTTTTTGATGATGGCCATTCTGACTGGTGTGAGATGATATCGCATTGTAGTTTTGATTTGCATTTCACTAATGATTAAGGATGTTGAGCATTCTTTCATATGTTTGTTGGCAATCTGTATATCTTCTTTGGAGAAATGTCTATTTAGGTCTTCTGCCCATTTTTGGATTGGGTTGTTTGTTTTTTTGTTATT
>NW_006792448.1:6052297-6127618 GCF_000442215.2 Lipotes vexillifer
GTGTTAGGGAGTGATGTAATCTCATACTTTTACATGTACCTGTCCAGTTTTCCCAGCACCACTTATTGAAGAGGCTGTCCTTTCTCCACTGTACATTCCTGCCTCCTTTATCAAAGATAAGGTGACCATATGTGCGTGGGTTTATCTCTGGGCTTTCTATCCTGTTCCATTGATCTATATTTCTGTTTTTGTGCCAGTACCATACTGTCTTGATTACTGTAGCTTTGTAGTATAGTCTGAAGTCAGGGAGCCTGATTCCTCCAGCTCCGTTTTTCGTTCTCAAGATTGCTTTGGCTATTCGGGGTCTTTTGTGTTTCCATACAAATTGTGAAATTTTTTGTTCTAATTCTGTGAAAAATGCCATTGATAGTTTGATAGGGATTGCATTGAATCTGTAGATTGCTTTGGGTAGTAGAGTCATTTTCACAATATTGATTCTTCCAATCCAAGAACATGGTATAGCTCTCCATTTATTTGTATCTTCTTTAATTTCTTTCATCAGTGTCATATAATTTTCTGCATACAGGTTTTTGTCTCCTTAGGTAGGTTTATTCCTAGGGATTTTATTCTTTTTCTTGCAATGGTAAATGTGAGTGTTTTCTTGATTTCACTTTCAGATTTTTCATCATTAGTGTATAGGAATGCCAGAGATTTCTGTGCATTAATTTTGTATCCTGCTACTTTACCAAATTCATTGCTTAGCTCTAGGAGTTTTATGGTAGCATCTTTAGGATTCTCTATGTATAGTATCATGCTATCTGCAAACAGTGACAGTTTTACTTCTTCTTTTCTGATTTGGATTCCTTTTATTTGCTTCTCTTCTCTGATTGCTTCCAAAACTATGTTGAATATGAATGGTGCAAGTGGGCAACCTTGTCTTGTTCCTGATCTTAATGGAAATGCTTTCAGTTTTTCACCATTGAGGGTGATGTTGGCTGTGGGTTTGTTATATATGGTCTTTATTATGTTGAGCCAAGTTCCCTCTATGTCTATTTTCTGCAGGATTTTTAATCATAAATGGGTGTTGAATTTTGTCGAAAAGTTTTCTCTGCATCTTTTGAGATGATCATATGGTTTTTCTCCTCCAATTTGATAATATGGTGTATCACATTGATTGATTTGCGTATATTGAAGAATCCTTGCATTCCTGGAATAAACCCCATTTGACCATGGTGTATGATCCTTTTAATGTGCTGTTGGATTCTGTTTGCTAGTATTTTGTTGAGGATTTTTCCATCTATGTTCATCAGTGATATTGGCCTGTAGTTTTCTTTCTTTGTGACATCCTTGTCTGGTTTTGGTATCAGCGTCATGGTGGCCTTGCAGAATGAGTTTCGGAGTGTTCCTCCCTCTGCTATATTTTGGAAGAGTTTGAGAAGGATAGGTGTTAGCTCTTCTCTAAATGTTTGATAGAATTCGCCTGTGAAGCCATCTGGTCCTGGGCTTTTGTTTGTTGGAAGATTTTTAATCACAGTTTCAATTTCAGTGCCTGTGATTGGTCTGTTCATATTTCCTATTTCTTCCTGATTCAGTCTTGGCAGGTTGTGTATTTCTCCAAATTTATCCATTTCTTCCAGGTTGTCCATTTTATTGGCATAGACTTGCTTGTAGTATTCTCTCATGATCTTTTGTATTTCTGCAGTGTCAGTTGTTACTTCTTCTATTTCATTTCTAATTCTATTGATTTGAGTCTTCTCCGTTTTTCTCTTGATGAGTCTGGCTAATGGTTTATCAATTTTGTTTATCTTCTCAAAGAACCAGCTTTTAGTTTTATTGATCTTTGCTATCATTTCCTTCATTTCTTTTTCATTTATTTCTGATCTGATCCTTATGATTTCTTTCCTTCTGCTAACTTTAGGTTTTTTTATATTTCTATCTCTAATTGTTTTAGGTGCAAGGTTAGGTTGCTTATTCGAGATGTTTCTTTTTTCTTAAGGTAGTATTGTATTGCTGTAAACTTCCCTCTTAGAACTGCTTTTGCTGCATCCCATAGGTTTTGGGTCGTTGTGTCTCCATTGTCATTAGTTTGTAGGTATTTTTGGTTTCCTCTTTGATTTCTTCAGTGATCACTTTGCTATTAAGTAGTGTATTGTTTAGCCTCCATATGTTTGTATTTTTTACAGATCTTTTCTTGTAATTGATGTCTACTCTCATGGCGTTGTTGTTGGAAAAGATACTTGATACAATTTCAATTTTCTTAAATTTACCAAGGCTTGATTTGTGACCTAAGATATGATCTATCCTGGAGAATGTGCTATGAACACTTGAGAAAAATGTGTATTCCGTTGTTTTTGGATGGAATGTCCTATAAATATCAATTAAGTCCATCTTGTTTAATGTATGATTTAATGCTTGTGTTTCCTTATTTATTTTCATTTTGGATGATCTGTCCATTGGTGAAAGTGGGGTGTTAAAGTCCCCTAATATGAATGTGTCACTGTTGATTTACCCTTTTATGGCTGTTAGTATTTGCCTTATGTATTGAGGTGCTCCTATACTGGGTGCATAAATATTTACAATTGTTATTTCTTCTTCTTGGATCGATCACTTGATCATTATGTAGTGTCCTTCTTTGTCTCTTCTAATAGTCTTTATTTTAAAGTCTATTTGGTCTGATATGAGAATTGCTACTCCAACTTTCTTTTGGTTCCCATTTGTGTGGAATATCTTTTTCCATCCCCTTAATTTCATTCTGTATGTGTCTCTAGGTCTGAAGTGGGTCTCTTGTAGACAGCATATATATGGGTCTCGTTTTTTTATCCATTTAGCCAGTCTGTGTCTTTTGGTGGGAGCATTTAATCCATTTACATTTAAGGTAATTATCGATATGTATGTTCCTATTCCCATTTTCTTAATTGTTTTAGGTTTGTTGTCGTAGGTCTTTTCATTCTCTTGTGTTTCTCGCCTTGAGAAGTTCCTTTAGCATTTGTTGTAAAGCTGGTTTGCTGGTGCTGAACTCTCTCAGATTTTGCTTGTCTGTAAAGGTTTTAATTTCTCCATCAAATCTGAATGAGATCCTTGCTGGGTAGAGTAATCTTGGTTGCAGGTTTTTCTCCTTCATCACTTTAAATATGTCCTGCCAGTCCCTTCTGGCTTGCAGAGTTTCTGCTGAAAGCTCAGCTGTTAACCTTATGGGGATTCCATTGTGTGTTATTTGTTGTTTTTCCCTTGCTGCTTTTAATATATTTTCTTTGTATTTAATTTTTGACAGTTTGATTAATATCTGGCTTGGCATGTTTTTCCTTGGATATCCTGTATGGGACTCTCTGTGCTTCCTGGACTTAACTATTTCCTTTCCCATATTAGGGAAGTTTTCAACTACAATCTCTTCAAATATTTTTTCAGTCCCTTTCTTTTACTGTTCTTCTTCTGGAACCCCTATAATTCAGATGTTGGTGCATATAATATTGTCCCAGAGGTCTCTGAGACTGTCCTCAGTTCTTTTCATTCTTTTTTATTTATTCTACTCTGCAGTAGTTATTTCCACTATTTTATCTTGCAGGTCACTTATCCGTTCTTCTGCCTCAGTTATTCTGATATGGATCCCATCTAAAGTATTGTTAATTCACTTATTATGTTGTTCATTGTTGCTGGTATCATCTTTAGTTCTTCTAGGTCCTTGTTAAATGTTTCTTGAATTTTCTCTATTCTATTTTCAAGATTTTGGATCATCTTTACTATAATTATTCTAAATTCTTTTTCAGGTAGACTGCCTATTTCCTCTTCATTTGTTAGGTCTGGTGGTTTTTTATCTTGCTCCTTCATCTGCTGTGTGTTTTTCTGTCTTCTCATTTTGCTTATCTTACTGTGTTTGTGGTCTCCTTTTTGCAGGCTGCTGGTTCGTAGTTCCCGTTGTTTTTGGTGTCTATCCCCAGTTCCTAAAGCTGGTTCAGTGGGTTGTGTAGGCTTCCTGGTGGAGGGAACTAGTGTCTGTGTTCTGGTGGATGAGTCTGGATCTTGTCTTTCTGGTGGGCAGGTCCACGTCTGGTGGTGTGTTTTGGGGTGTCTGTGAACTTATTATGATTTTAGGCAGCCTCTCTGCTAACAGGTGGGGTTGTGTTTCTGTCTTGCTAGTTGTTTGGCATAGGGTGGCCAGCACTGTAGCTTGCTGGTCGTTGAGTGAAGCTGGGTGCTGGTGTTGAGATGGAGAACTCTGGGAGATTTTTGCCATTTGATATTATGTGGAGATGGGAGGTCTCTTGTGGACCAGTGTCCTGAAGTTGGCTCTCCCACCTCAGAGGCACAGCACTGACTCCTGGCTGCAGCACCAAGAGCCTTTCATCCACACGGCTCAGAATAAAAGGGAGAAAAAGTAGAAAGAAAGAAGTATGTATTTTGGGGACAACTGGGGAAATTTGAACATGAAATGAATATTAGATGGTATTCAAAAATTATTGTTCAATGTGTCAGGTGCAATAATGATATTTGTAGTTATTTAGAAAAATGCCCTTATTTTTTAGACATTCTCAATGAGATAGGAAGGAAGGAAGGAAGGAAGAAAGAGGATAAAATAAAATAAAATAAAGTTATTAAAATAAAAAAATGATTATTAAGATAAAAACAATTTTTAAGTAAGGAAAAATACAGATGGATAGAACCCTAGGACAGATGGTGAAAGCAAAGCTATACAGACAAAATCTCATACAGAAGCATACACATACACACTCCCAAAAAGAGGGAAAGGGGAAAAAAATAATAAATCTTGCTCTCAAAGTCCACCTCCTCAATTTGGGATGATTTGTTGTCTATTCGTGTATTCCACAGATGCAGGATACATCAAGTTGATTGTGGAGATTTAATCCACTGCTCCTGAGACTGCTGGGAGAGATTTCCCTTTCTTGTCTTTGTTTGCACAGCTTCTGGGGCTCAGCTTTGCATTCGGTCCCGCCTCTGTGTGTAGGTCGCCGGAGGGCATCTGTTCTTCGCTCAGACAGGACCGCGTTAAAGCAGCAGCTGACTCGGGGGCTCTGGCTCACTCAGGCCGGGGGGAGAGAGGGGTGTGGATGCCGGGTAAGACTGCAGCAGCAGAGGCCAGCGTGACAATGCACCACCCTGAGGCTCGCCGTGCGTTCTCCCAGGGAAGTTGTCCCTGGATTCCGGGAACCTGGCAGTGGCGGGCTGCACAGGCTCACCAGAAGGGGGGTGTGGATAGTGACTTATGCTCGCACACAGGCTTCTTGGTGGCGGCAACCTTAGAGTCTCAGCAGCCTTAGAGTCTCATGCCCATCTCTGGGGTCTGCGCTGTTAGCCATGGCTCGCGCCCATCTCCGGAGCTCTATTAAGCGGTGCTCTTAATCTCCTCTCCTTGTGCACCAGGAAACAAAGAGGGAAGAAAAAGTCTCTTGCCTCTTTGGTAGGTCCAGACTTTTCCCCGGACTTCCTCATGGCTAGCCGTGGTTCACTAACCCCCTGCAGGCTGTGTTCATGCCGCCAACCCCAGTCCTCTTCCTGCGCTCTGACTGAAGCCCAAGCCTCAGCTCCCAGCCCCACATGCCCCGGCAGGTAAGCAGACAAGCCTCTCGGACTGGTGAGTGCCGGTAAGCACCGATCCTCTGTATGGGAATCTCTCCGCTTTGCACTCCACACCCCTGTTGCTGTGCTCTCCTGTGCGGCTCCGAAGCTTCCCCCCTCTGCCACCCGCAGTCTCTGCCCGTGAAGGGGGTTCTAGTGTGTGGAAACCTTTCCTCCTTCATTGCTCCCTCCCACTGGTGCAGGTCCCATCCCTATTCTTTTGTCTCTGTTTATTCTTTTTTCTTTTGCCCTACCCAGGTACGTGGGGAGTTTCTTGCCTTTTGGGAGGTCTGAGGTCTTCTGCCAGCGTTCAGTATGTGTTCCGTAGGAGTTTTTCCACACGTAGATGTATTTCTGGTGTATCTGGGGGAGGAAGGTGATATTCGAGTCTTACTCTTCCGCCATCTTCCCCCCTCCCTGTATATCTTCTTTGGAAAAGTGTCTATTTAGGTCTGCCCATTTTTGAATTGGGCTGTTTGTTTTTTGGATATTGAGCTGCATGAACTGCTTGTAAATTTTGGAGATGAATCCTTTGTCAATTGCTTCATTTGCAAATATTTTCTCCCATTCTGAGGGCTGTCTTTTTGTCTTGTTTATGTTTTACTTTGCTGTGCAAAAGCTTTTAAGTTTCACTAGGTATCATTTGTTTATTTTTGGTATTATTTCTATTTCTCTAGGAGGTGGGTCAAAAAAGATCTTGCTGTGATTTTTGTCATAGAGTGTTCTGCCTATGTTTTCTTCTAAGAGTTTGATAGTGTCTATCCTTACATTTAGGTCCTTAATCCAGTTAGAGTTTGTTTTTGTGTATGGTGTTAGGGAGTGTTCTAAATTCATTCTTTTACATGTAGCAGTCCATTTTTCCCATCACCACTTTTTGACGAGGCTATCTTTCCTCTATTGTATATTTTTGCCTCCTTTATCAAAGATAAGGTGACAATATGTGTGTGGGTTTATCTCTGGGCTTTCTATCCTGTTCCATTGATCTATATTTCTGTTCTTGTTCCAGTACCATACTGTCGTGATTACTGTAGCTTTGTAGTATAGTCTGAAGTCAGGGAGACTGATTCCTCCAGCTCCGGTTTTCTTTCTCAAGGTTGCTTTGTCTATTCGGGGTCTTTTGTGTTTCCATACAAATTGTGAATTTTTTTGTTCTAGTTCTGTGAAAAATGCCAGTGTTAATTTGATAGGGATTGCATTGAATCTGTACATTGCTTTGGGTAGTATAGTCACTTTTGTAATGTTGATTTTTCCAATCCAAGAACATGGGATATCTCTCCATCTATTTGTATCTTCTTTAATTTCTTTCATCAGTGTCTTATAATTTTCTGCATACAGGTCTTTTGTCTCCTTAGGTAGGTTTATTCCTAGGTATTTTATTCTTTTTGTTGCAATGGTAAATGGGAGTGTTTTCTTAATTTCACTTTCAGATTTTTCATCATTAGTGTATAGGAATGCCAGAGATTTCTGTGCATTGATTTTGTATCCTGATACTTTATCAAATTCATTGTTTAGCTCTAGGAGTTTTCTGGTAGTATCTTTAGGATACTCTATGTATAGTATCATGCCATCTGCAAACAGTGACAGCTTTACTTCTTTTCCGATTTGGATTCCTTTTATTTCTTTTTCTTCTCTGACTGCCGTGGCTAAAACTTTCAAAACTATGTCGAATATTAGTGGTGAGAGTGGGCAAACTTTTCTTGTTCCTGATCTTAGTGGAAACGGTTTCAGTTTTTCACCATTGAGGATGATGTTGGCTGTGGGTTTCTCATATATGGAATTTATTACATTGAGGTAAGTTCCCTCTGTGTCTACTTAATGGAGGGTTTTTATCATAAATGGGTGTTGAATTTTGTCGAAAGCTTTCCCTGCATCTACTGAGATGATCATATGATTTTTCTCCTTCAATTTGTTAACACGGTGTATCACATTGATTTGTGTATATTGAAGAATCCTTGCATTCCTAGGATAAACCCCACTTGATCATGGTGTATGATCCTTTCAGTGTGCTGTTGGATTCTGTTTGCTAGTATTTTGTTGAGGATTTTTGCATCTATGTTCATCAATGATATTGGTCTGTAGTTTTCTTTTCTTGTGACATCTTTGTCTAGTTTTTGGTGTCAGGGTGATGGTGGCCTTGTAGAATGAATTTGGGAGTGTTCCTCTCTCTGCTATATTTTGGAAGAGTTTGAGAAGGATAGGTGTTAGCTCTTCTCTTAATGTTTGATAGATTTCACCTGTGAAGCAATCTGGTCCTGGGCTTTTGTTTGTGGAAGATTTTTAATCACAGTTTCAATTTCAGTGCTTGTGATTGATCTGTTCATATTTCCTATTTCTTCCTGATTCAGTCTTGGCAGGTTGTGCATTTCTAAGAATTTTTCCATTTCTTCCAGGTTGTCCGTTTTTTTGGCATATAGTTGCTTGTAGTAATCTCTCATTATCTTTTGCATTTTTGCAGTGTCAGATATTACTTCCCCTTTTTCATTTCTAATTCTATGTATCTGAGTCTTCACCCTTTTTTTCTTGATGAGTCTGGCTAATGCTTTAGCAATTTTGATTATCTTTTCAAAGAACCAGCTTTTAGTTTTATTGATCTTTGCTATTGTTTCCTTCATTTCTTTTTCATTTATTTCTGATCTGATCCTTATGGTTTCTTTCCTTCTTTTAATTTTGGGTTATTTTTTGTTTTTCTTTCTCTAATTGCTTTAGGTGTACAGTTAGGTTGTTTATTTGAGATATTTCTTGTTTCTTGAGGTAGGATTGTATTGCTATAAACTTCCTTCTTAGAATTGCTTTTTCTGCATCCCATAGGTTTAGGGTAATCTTGTTTTCATTGTCATTTGTCTCTAGGTATTTTTTGATTTCCCCTTTCATTTCTTCAGTGATCTCTTCCTTATTAAGTAGTGTATTGTTTAGCCTCCATGTGTTTGTATATTTTACAGTTTTTTTTCCTGTAGTTGATATCTAGTCACATAGCGTTTTGGTCAGAAAAGATACTTGACACAATTTCAATTTTCTTAAATTTACCAAGGTTTGATTTCTGACCCAAATATGATCTATCCTGGAGAATGTTCCATGAGCACTTGAGAAGAAAGTGTATTCTGTTGTTTTTGGATGGAATGTCCTGTAAATATCAATTAAGTCCATCTTGTTTAATGTATGATTTAAAGCTTGTGTTTCCTTATTTATTTTCATTTTGGATGATCGGTCCATTGGTGAAAGTGGGGTGTTAAAGTCCCGTATTATGATTGTGTTATTGTGGATTTCCCCTTTTATGGCTGTTAGTATTTGCCTTATGTATTGCGGTGCTCCTCTGTTGGGTGCATAAATATTTACAATTGTTATATCTTCTTCTTGGATTGATCCCTTGATCATTATGAAGTGTCCTTTTTTGTCTCTTGTATTAGTTTTTGTTTTAATGTCAATTTTGTCTGATATGAAAATTACTACTCCAGCTTTCTTTTGATTTCCATTCGCATGGAATATCTTTTTCCATCCCCTCACTTTCATTCTGTATGTGTCCCTAGGTCTGAAGTGGGTCTCTTGTAGACAGCATATATACAGGTCTTGTTTTTGTATCCATTCAGCCAGTCTGTGTCTTTTGGTTGGAGCATTTAATCCATTTACATTTAAGGTAATTATTGATATGTGTGCTCCTATTACCATTTTCTTAATTATTTTGGGTTTGTTATTGTATGTCTTTTCCTTCCTTTGTGTTTCCTGCCTAGAGAAGTTCCTTTAGTATTTGCTGTAAACCTGGTTTGGTTGTGCTGAATTCTCTTATCTTTTGCTTGTCTATAAAGGTTTTAATTTCTCTGTGAAATCTGAATGAGATCCTTACTGGATAGAGTAATCTTGGTTGTAGGTTTTTCCCTTTCATCAGTTTAAATATGCCCTGCCACTACCCTCTGGCTTGCAGAGTTTCTGCTGAAAGATCAGCTGTTAACCTTATGGGGATTCTCTTGTATGTTATTTGTTGTTTTTCCCTTGCTGATTTTAATATTTTTTCTTTGTATTTAATTTTTCATAGTTTGATTAATATGTGCCTTGTCATGTTTCTCCTTGGATTTTACCCTGTATGGGACTCTCTTTGGTTTCAGGACTTGGTTAACTATTTCCTTACCCATTTTAGGGAAGGTTTCAAGTATAATCTCTTCAAATATTTTCTGTCCCTTTATATTTCTCTTCTTCTTCTGGGAACACTATAATTGGAATGTTGGTGCATTTCATATTGTCCCAGAGGTTCTGAAACTGTCCTCAATACTTTTATTTCTTTTTTTCTTTATTCTGCTCCGTAGTAGTTATTTCCGCTCTTTTATCTTCCAGGTCACTTATCTGTTCTTCTGCCTCAGTTATTCTGCTATTGATTCCTTCTAGAGAATTTTTAATATAATTTATTGAGTTGCTCATCATAGTTTTTTTGCTCTTTAGTTCTTCTAGGTTGTTTTTAATCATTTCCTGTATGTTCTCCATTCTATTTCCAAGATTCTGGATCATCTTTACTATCAGTATTCTGAATTCTTTTTCAGAAAGAATAGGTAGACTGCCTATTTCCATTTCATTTGTTTGGTCTGTTGGGTTTTTACCTTGCTCTTTCAACTGCTGTGTTTCTTTGTCTTCTTATTTTCCTTAACTTACTGTTTGGGGTCTCCTTTTTGCAGGCTGCATGTTCGTAGTTCCTGTTGTTTTTGGTGTCCGCCCCCAGTGGCTAGGGTTGGTTCAGTGGGTTGTGTAAGCTTCCTGGTGGAGGGGACCAGTGTCTGTTTTCTGGCGGATGAGGCTGCATCTTGTCTTTCTGGTGGGCATATTCATGTTCTGTGTTGTGTTTTTGGATGTCTGTGACCTTTTTATTATTTTAGGCAGCCTCTCTGCTAATGGGTGGGGTTGTATTCCTGTCTTGCTGGTTGTTTGGCATAGGGTGTCCAGCACTGTAGTTTGCTTGTCATTGAGTGGAGCTTGGTCTTGGCATTGAGATGGAGATCTCTGGGAGATTTTTGCCATTTGATATTATGTGGAGCTGAGAGGTCTCTGGTGGACCAATGTCCTGAATTTGGCTCTCCCACCTCAGAGGCACAGCCCTGATGCCCGGGTAGAGCACCAAGAGTCTGTCATCCACATGGCTCAGAATAAAAAGGAGAAAAAGAAAGAAAGAAAGAAAGAAAGAAAGAAAGAAAGAAAGAAAGAAAGGGAAAGGAAGAAAGGAAGGAAGGAAGGATGGAAGGAAAAAAGGAAGAAAGAAAAAGGTAAAATAAAATAAAATAAAAGTTATTAAAATAAAAAGTTATTAAAAAGATTTTACATAATTTAAAAAAAGAAAGAAGAAAGCAACCAAACCAAAAAACAAACCAGCAATGGTAACAAGCGCTGAAAACTATACTAAAAATTAAAAACTGGACAGATTGAACCCTAGGACAAATGGTAAAAGCAAAGCTATAGAGATAAAGTCACACAGAGAAGCATACGCATACACACACAAAAAGAAAAAAGGGGGGGAAAAAAAAATATATATATATACATTGTTGCTCCCAAAGTCCACCTTCTCAATTTGGGATAATTCGTTGTCTATTCAGGTATTCCACAGACTCAGGGTACATCAAGTTGACTGTGGAGATTTAATCCTCTGCTCCTGAGGCTGCTGGGAAAGATTTCCCTTTCTCTTCTTTGTTTGCACAGCTTCTGGGGTTCAGCTTTCGGTTGGCCCCGCCTCTGCGTGTAGGTCGCCGGAGGGCGTCTGTTTTTCGCTCAGACAGGACGGGGTTTAAGGAGCAGCTACTCTGGGGGCTCTGGCTCACTCAGGCCGGGGAGCAGGAGGGGTACGGATGCGTGGCGAGCCTGTGGCAGCAGAGGCTGGCGTGACTTTGCACCAGCCTGAGGCACGCTGTGCGTTCTCCCAGGGGAGTTGTCCCTGGATCACGGAATGCTGTCAGTGGCGGGCTGCACAGGATCCTGGGAAGGGAGTTGTGGACAGTGGTCTGTTTTTAGACAGGACGGGGTTTAAGGAGCAGCTACTCTGGGGGCTCTGGCTCACTCAGGCCGGGGAGCAGGAGGGGTACGGATGCGTGGCGAGCCTGTGGCAGCAGAGGCTGGCGTGACTTTGCACCAGCCTGAGGCACGCTGTGCGTTCTCCCAGGGGAGTTGTCCCTGGATCACGGAATGCTGTCAGTGGCGGGCTGCACAGGATCCTGGGAAGGGAGTTGTGGACAGTGACCTGAGGTTACACACAGGCTTCTTGGTGGCGCAGCAGCAGCCTTTGCATCTCATGCCCGTCTCTGGTGTCCACACTGATAGCCGCAGCTCGCGCCTGTCTCTGGAGCTCCATTAAGCAGCGCTCTTAATCCCCTCTCCTCGCGCACCAGGAAACAAAAGAGGCAAGAAAAAGTCTCCTGCCTCTTCGGCCGTTTCAGACCTTCTTCCGGACTCCCTCCCGGCTAACCGTAGTGCACTAGCCCCGTTCAGGCTGTGTTCACGCAGCCAACCCCAGTCCTCTCCCTGGGATCCAACCGAAGCCCGAGCCTCAGCTTCCAGCCCCTGCCTGCTCTGGCGGGTGAGCAGACAAGCCTTTTGGGCTGGTGAGTGCCGGTCGGCACCGATCCTCTGTGCGGGAGTCTCTCCGCTTTGCCCTCCGCACCCCTGTTGCTGTGCTCTCCTCCATGGCTCCGAAGCTTCCCCCCACCACCACCCACCGTCTCCACCCGCGAAGGGGCCTCCTAGTGTGTGGAAACCTTTCCTCCTTCACAGCTCCCTCCCACTAGTGCAGGTCCCATCCCTATTCTCTCGTCTCTGTTTTTTCTTTTTTCTTTTGCC
This sequence comes from Lipotes vexillifer, assembly GCF_000442215.2. NCBI lineage: Eukaryota > Metazoa > Chordata > Mammalia > Artiodactyla > Lipotidae > Lipotes > Lipotes vexillifer. The sequence goes on from NW_006792448.1 coordinate 6,064,610, forward strand.
CTACCCAGGTACGTGGGGAGTTTCTTGCCTTTTGGGAAGTCTGAAGTCTTCTGCCAGTGTTCAGTAGGTGTTCTGTAGTCGTTCCACTTGTAGATGTATTTCTGATGTATTTGTGGGGAGGAAGGTGATCTCCACGTCTTACTCTTCCGTCACCTTCCAGAAGGGTCCATTACAGAGTATTGAGTAGAGTTTCCTGTGCTATATAGCAGGTCCTTATTAGTTATCTATTTTATATATAGTAGTCTGTATATGTGAATCCCAACCTTCCAGTTTATCCCTTCTCCCACCCCAGCTTTTCCCCCTGGTAACCATAAGTTTATTTTCTACATCTGTGTCTCTATTTATGTTTTCTAGATAAGTTTATTTGTACTTTTTTTTTTTAGATTCCACATATAAGGGATACCTTATATCTGACTTTCTTTGTCTGACATACTTCATTCAGTGTGATAATCTCTATGCCCATCCATGGAATATTACTCAGCCATAGAAAAGAATGAAATAATGCCATCTGCAACTTCCTAAGGTTTTTTATGCATCTAATAATGATGCTTTAGGACACTATAGACTCTATAAATCAGTAGGGTTATGCTGTAATTACTGAATACTGTTTTTAAAATTATTTCCTTCATCTAATCTAGGAGGAATGGGGTTACTAGAGACACCTGAACAGTTCATTCTGAGTGACCTGGAGCATTCCTCCACAGCCCTCCTACATCTTCTCCTAAGTTACTACCTGTAAGAAGAGAAGGAGGAGGAGGAGAGGGAGAAGGAGGCAGAATAAGAGAAAGAGAGAGAGGACAGTGGCATTATTTGAATGCAGCAGAAGTGACAGTGAGCAATTTTTCTTTGTAATATACTGAGACAGGTATACTTCATTGTGTCGCCACATGTCTGCATATAGAGCCGTCTGAGCATGAGGTGTGGGGACAGGGAGAGACCAAGAGTCAAGAATTAGAAAAACGTGAGCCCTGCTTGTAGGAACATTATAACATGACTTGGGTGACAGACTGCTGTAAGTGTCTCATAAAACAACCCATGGACAAGTGAAAATTGATATATTTCTTTCTCTCTTCTTTTTCCAAACTCCTGGATCCTTCAAATCCCTACTCCTACATAAAGTCTTCCCTGAAACTCCATTCTTCCATTATTACATAGAATCATAGAAGATTGGTGATGGCACACCAATCTATAAATATTTCTTTCTTTCTTTCTTTCTTTCTTTCTTTCTTTATTTATTTATTTATTTAACATCTATATTGGAGTATAATTTCTTTACAATGGTGTGTTAGCCTCTGCGTTATAACAAAGTGAATTAGTTATACATATACATATATCCCCATATCTCCACCCTCTTGTGTCTCCCTCCCATCCTCCCTATCTCACCCCTCTAGGTAGTCACAAAACACCGAGCTGATCTCCCTGTGCTATGGGGCTGCTATGCACTAGCTCTCTATTTCTCATTTGGTAGTGTATATATGTCCATGCCACTCTCTCACTTTTTCCCAGCTTACCCTTCTCCCTCCTCATGTCCTCAAGTCCATTCTCTACTCCTGCGTCTTTATTCCTGTCCTGTCCCTAGGTTCTTCAGAACCTTTTTATTTTTTTTAAGATTCCATATATATAGTTAGCATACAGTATTTGTTTTTGTCTTTCTGACTTACGTCACTCTGTATGACAGACTCTAGGTTCATCCACCTCACTACAAATAACTCAATTTTGTTTTTTTTATGGCTGAGTAATATTCCATTATATATATGTGCCACGTCTTCTTTAGCCATTGAGCAATTTAGGCTATTTCGATGTCCTGGCTATTGTAAATAGAGCTGCAATGAACATTGTGGTACATGACGCTTTTTGAATTAGCATTTTCTCAGGGTATATGCCCAGCAGTAGGATTGCTGGGGTATATGGTAGCTCTATTTTTAGTTTTATAAGGAATCTCCATACTGTTCTCCATAGTGGCTGAACCAATTCACATTCCCACCAGCAGTGCAAGAGTGTTCCCTTTTCTCCACACCCTCTCCAGCATTTAATGTTTATAGATTTTTTGATGATGGCCATTCTGACTGGTGTGAGATGATATCTCATTGTAGTTTGATTTGCATTTCTCTAATGATTAATGATGTTGAGCATTCTTTTATGTGCTCGTTGACAGTCTGTATATCTTCTTTGGAGAAATGTCTATTTAGGTCTTCTGCCCATTTTTGGATTGGGTTGTTTGTTTCTTTGTTATTGAGCTGCATGAGCTACTTATAAATTTTGGAGATTAATCCTTTGTCAGTTGCTTCATTTGCAAATATTTTCTCCCTTTCTGAGGGTTGTCTTTTGGTCTTGATTATGGTTTCCTTTGCTGTGCAAAAGCTTTGAAGTTTGATTAGCTCCCATCTGTTTATTTATTTTTTTTATTTCTATTTCTCTAGGAGGTGGGTCAAAAAGGATCTTGCTGTGATTGATGTCATAGAGTGTTCTGCCTATGTTTTCCTCTAAGAGTTTGACAGTTTCTGGCCTTACATTTAGGTCTTTAATCCATTTTGAGCTTATTTTTGGGTGTGGTGTCATACTTTTACATGTAGTTGTCCAGTTTTCCCAGCACCACCTATTGACAGGGCTGTCTTTTCTCCATTGTATGTTCTTGCCTCTGTTATAAAAAATAAGGTGACCATATGTGTCTGGGTTTATCTCTGGGTTTTGTATCCTGTTCCACTGATCTATATTTCTGTTTTTGTGCCAGTACCACACCATCTTGATTACTGTAGCTTTGTAGTACAGTCTGCAGCCAGGAAGCCTGATTCCTCCACCTCCATTTTTCTTTCTCATTTTTGCTTTGGCTGTCAGGGTCTTTTGTGTTTCCATACAAATTGTGAAATTATTTGTTCTAGTTCTGTGAAAAATGCCATTGGTAGTTTGATAGGGATTGCATTGAATCTGTAGATTGCTTTGGGTAGTATAGTCATTTTCACAGTGTTGGTTCTTTCGATCCAAGAACATGGGATATCTCTCCATCTACTTGTATCTTCTTTAATTTCTTTCATCAGTGTCTTATAATTTTCTGCATACAGGTCTTTTGTCTCCTTAGGTAGGTTTATTCCTAGGTATTTTATTCTTTTTGTTGCAATGGTAAATGGGAGTGTTTTCTTGATTTCACTTTCAGATTTTTCATCTTTAGTGTACAGGAGTGCAAGAGATTTCTGTGCATTAATTTTGTATCTTGCCACTTTACCAAATTCATTGATTAGCTCTAGTAGTTTTCTGATAGCATCTTTAGGATTGTCTGTGTATAATATCATGTAATCTGCAAACAGTGACACCTTTACTTCTTTTCCAATTTGGATTCCATTTATTTCTTTTCCTTCTCTTGTTGCCATGGCTAGGACTTCCAAAACTATGTTGAATAATAGTGGTGTGAGTGCACAACCTTGTCTTCTTCCTGATCTTCGTGGAAATGGTTTCAGTTTTTCACCATTGACAACGACGTTGGCTGTGGATTTGTCATATATAGCCCTTATTATGTTGAGGTAAGTTCCCTCTATGCCTACTTTCTGGAGGGTTTTTATCATAAATTGGTGTTGAATTTTGTGGAAAGCCTTTTCTGCATCTATTAAGATGATCATATGGTTTTTCTCCTTCAGTTTGTTAATATGGTGTATCACATTAATTGATTTCTGTATATTGAAGAATCCTTGCATTCCTTGGGTAAAGCCCACTTGATCATGGTTTATGATCCTTTTAATCTGCTGTTGCACTCTGTTTGCTAGTATTTTGTTGAGGATTTTGCATCTGTGTTCATTAGTGATATTGGGCAGTTGTTTTCTTTTTTGTGACATCTTTGTCTGGTTTTGGTATCAGGGTGATGTTGGCCTTGTAGAATGAGTTTTGGAGTATTCCTCCCTCTGCTATACTTTGGAAGAGTTTGAGAAGGACAGGTGTTAGCTCTTCTCTAAATGTTTGATAGAATTTGCCTGTGAAGCCATCTGGTCTTGGGTTTTTGTTTGTTGGAAGATTTTTAATCACAGTTTCAGTTTCATTGCTTGTGATTCGTCTATTTATATTTTCTATTTCTTCCTGGTTCTGTCTCAGAAGGTTGTGCTTTTCTAAGAATTTGTCCATTTCTCCCAGGTTGTCCATTTTATTGGTATATAGTTTTTTGTAGTAATCTTTCATGAACCTTTGTATTTCTGCAATGTCAGTTGTTACTTCTCCTTTTTCATTTCTAATTCTATTGTTTTGAGTCTTCTCCCTTTTTTTCTTTTTTTTTTTTTTTTTTTTTTCTGTAAATGGGCCCCCCTTTCTTATTTCTTTATATTCCTCATTTTCTGTTGAAAACTAGATATTATGATAACTCTATAAATCAGGTTCATTCCCCTCTCCAGAGTTTGTTGGTGCACTTTGTTGTGTGTTGTAAGTTTTGTTTGTTTAGTGACTCTTCAAAACTATTTTTAGAAACTGTAGTTTTTAAAAATTTTTGGTCACTAACATCTCTGTTCTGTAATCTTAGTGGCCAACTAGTGATTTTCCAGATACTTTCTTAAATATCTGGGGCCAAAAATAATTTAAAAGACACTCACCAAGTCCTTATAGATTGGCTGTATTGGGACACTTTTTCAGTGCTTAGATCTGCAATTTACATTTTGCTTCATCCTTCACTTCCTGCATGCATGAACCAAAAGATCAGCTGGAGATGAAATCTTAGAATCTTATCAGTATTTTCTGAGCATGCATCTCTCCCTGAACATGTGTGTGGCTATATGGATTCTCTATTATATGTGGGTGCTTTTAAAAGTACTTATTCTCCCATGTTTCACCTTTCCAGGCTTTTTGGTCTGTCTGTTGCTTACCCCTTCTGTTATCTCTTGTCCCAGGAGACTTCAGCAGTAGGTCTACCTGTAAATGATTTCAACAAGTGTTGCCTGATAGGCCACTTCTTCCTTGAGAAAGTTCCACATCAGGCAAAAAAAGGCAACTCCTTAGACAGCCCCTCTGGAAACCTCCAGATGGGTCAAATCACAAAAATAAATTTCTTTGAGAATAAGTTCTATATTGCCCTCTGGCTCCAGAAAATTTCACCAGATTTTTTTTTTTTTTTTGCAGTACATGGGCCCCTCACTGTTGTGACCTCTCCTGTTGTGGAGCACAGGCTCCGGATGCACAGGCTCAATGGCCATGACTCACAGGGCCAGCCTGTCCAGGGCATGTGGGATCTTCCCAGACCAGGGCACGAACCCATGTCCCCTGCATTGACAGGCAGACTCTCAACCACTGAGCCACCAGGGAAGCCCTCCTTTTTTTTCTTGATCAGTCTGACTAATGGTTTATCAACTTTTTTATCTTCTCAAAGAACCATCTTTTAGTTTTATTGACCTTTGCAATTGTTTCCTTCATTTCTTTTTCATTTATTTCTGATCTAATATTTATGATTTTTTTCCTTCTGCTAACTTTGGGGTTTTTTATTCTTCTTTCTCTAATTGCTTTAGGTGTAAGATTAGGTTGTTTATTTGAGATGTTTCTTGTTTCTTCATGTAGGCTTGTATTTCTATACACTTCCCTCTTAGAACTTCTTTTGCTGCATCCCACAGGTTTTGGGTCATCATGTTTGCATTGTCATTTGTTTCGAGGTATTTTTTGATTTCATCTTTGATTTCTTCAGTTATCTCTTGGTTATTAAGTAGTGTATTGTTCAGTCTCCATGTGTTTGTATTTTTTACAGATTGTTTCCTGTAATTGATATCTAGTCTCATAGCATTGTGGTCAGAATAGATACTTGACATGATTTCAATTTTCTTAAATTTACCAAGGCTTGATTTGTGACCCAAGATATGATCTATCCTAGAGAATGTTCCATGAGCACTTGAGAAGAAAGTGTACTCTGTTGTTTTTGGGTGGAATGACCTATAAATATCATTTAAGTCCATCTTACTTAATGTGTCATTTAAAGCTTGTGTTTCCTTATTTATTTTCATTTTGGATGATCTGTTCATTGGTGAAAGTTGGGTTTAAAACTCCCTTCTAAGATTGTGTTACTGTTATTTTCCCCTTTTATGGCTGTTAGCTTTTGCCTTATATATTGATGTGCTTCTATGCTGAGTGCATAAATATTTACAATTTTTATATCTTCTTCTTGGACTGATCCCTTGATCATTATGTAGTGTCCTTCTTTGTCTTTTGTAATAGCCTTTATTTTAAAGTCTATTTTGTCTGATATGAGAATTTCTACTCCAGTTTTCTTTTGATTTCCATTTGCATGGAATATCATTTTCCATCCCCTCACTTTCAGTCTGTATGTGTCCCTACATCTGAAGTGGGTTTCTTGTAGACAGCATATATACCGATCTTGTTTTTATACCAATTCATCCAATCTCTGTCTTTTGGTTGGAGCATTTAACCTTTCACATTTAAGGTAGTTATCGATATGTATTTTCCTATTACCATTTTCTTAATTGTTTTGGGTTTGTTATTGTAGGTCTTTTCCTTCTCTTGTGTTTCTGCCTTGAGAAGTTCCTTTAGCATTTTTTGTAAAGCTGGTTTGGTGGTGCTGAATTTTCTTACCTTTTGCTTGCTGTAAAGGTTTTAATTTCTCCATCAAATCTGAATGAGATCCTTGCTGGGTAGTGTAATCTTGGTTGTAGTATTTTCCCTTTCATCACTTTAAATATGTCCTGTCACTCCCTTCTGGCTTGCAGAGCTTCTGCTTAAGATCAGCTCTTAACCTTACTGGGAGTCCCTTGTATGTTATTTGTTGTTTTTCCCTTGCTGCTTTTAATCTTTTTCTTTGCATTTAATATTTGACAGTTTGATTAATATGTGTCTTGGCATATTTCTCCTTGGATTTATCCTGTACGGGGCTCTCTGCACTTCCTAGACTTGAACGATTATTTCCTTTTCCTTATTAGGGAAGTTTTCAACTATAATCTCTTCAAATATTTTCTCAGCTCCTTTCTTCTTCTCTTCTTCTTCTGGGGCCCCTATATTTGGAATGTTGGTGCATTTAATTATGTCCCAGATGTCTCTGAGACTGTCCTCCATTCTTTTCAGTCTTTTTTCTTTATTCTGGTCTGTGGTTGTTATTTCCACTATTTTATCCTCCAGGTCACCTATCCATTCTTCTGCCTCAGTTATTCTGCTATTGATTTCTTGTAGAGAATTTTAAATTTCATTTATTGTGTTTCTCATCATAGTTTTTTGCTCTTTACTTCTTCTATTTTTTTTTAAACATTTCTTGTATTTTCTGCATTCTATTTCCAATATTTTGGATCATCTTTACTATCACCACTCTGAATTCTTTTTAAGGTAGACTGTCTATTCCCTCTTCATTTGTTTGGTCTGGTTGGTTTTTACCCTGCTCATTCATCTGCTGTGTGTTTCTCTGCCTTCTCATTTTTCTTAACTTACTGTGTTTAGTGGTGTCCTTTTCGCTGGCTGCTTGTTCATAGTTCCCATTGTTTTTGGCGTCTTCCCCCAGTGGCTACGTTTGGTTCAGTGGATTGTGTAGGCTTCCTGGTGGAGGGGATTGGTGCCTGTGTTCTGGTCGATGAGGCTGGATCTTGTCTTTCTGGTGGGCAGGACCATGTCCAGTGTTGTGTTTTGGGGTGTCTGTGACCTTGTTATGATTTTAGGCAGCCTCTCTGCTAATGGGTGGTATTGTGTTTCTGTTTTGCTACTTGTGTGGCATAGGGTGTCCAGCAGTGTGTTGATGGTCATTTAGTGGAGCTGGGTCTTAGTGTTGAGATGGAAATCTCCTGGAGAGCTTTTGCTGTTTGATATTACTTGGACCCAGGAGGTCTCTGGCAGACCAGTGTCCTGAAATCGGCTCTCTGACCTCAGAGGCACAGGCCTGAAACCCAGCTGGAGAACCAAGACCCTGTCAGCCACATGGCTCAGAAGAAAAAGGAGATAAAGAGAAATAAATAAAATTTTAAAATAAAGTTATTAAAATGAAATATTAAAAAATATTAAAAAATTTAAAAGTAATAAAAAAGAAAATGAAAGAATGAAGAAAGCAACCAAATGAAAAAACAAATCCACCAATGATAACAAACCAAAAAATATCCAAAAACAAACAAACAATAAGCCAGACAGTTAGAACTCCAGGACAAATCGTGAAAGCAAAGCTATACAGACAAAATCACACAAAGAAGCATCCACATACACACTCACAAAAAGAGACAAAAGAAAAAAAAAAAATATATATATATATATAAAGAAGAGAGCTATTAAATCAATAAAGAAATCTACCAATGACAATAAACTCTAAATACTAAGCTCAGATAAACATAAAACCATAAAGAAATTAGATGCAGAAAGCAAACCCCAAGTCTACAGTCACTCCCAAAGTCAACCACCTCAATTTGGGATGATTCATTGCCTATTCAGGTATTTCAGAGATGCAGGGTACATCAAGTTGATTGTGGACATTTAATCCGCTGCTCCTCAGGCTGCTGGGACAGATTTCCCTTTCTCTTCTTTGTTTGCACAGCTCCTGGGGTTCAGCTTCAGATTGGCCCCGCCTCTGTATGTTGGTCACCTGAGGGCATTTGTTCCCCAGCCAGACAGGTCGGGGTTAAAGTAGCAGCTGATTAGGGGGCCCTGGTTCACTCAGGCCAAGGGGAGGGAGGTGTACGGAATGTGGGGTGAGACTGCAGCAGCAGAGGCTGGCATGACATTACACAAGCCTGAGGCATGCTGTGTGTTCTCCAGGGAAGTTGTCCCTGGATCACGGGACCCTGGCAGTGGCAGGCTGCACAGGCTCCCAGGAGGGGAGGTGTAGATAGTGACCTGTGCTTGCACACAGGATTCTTGGTGGCTGCAATTGCAGTCTTAGCGTTTCATGTCTGTCTCTTGTGTCCACAATGATAGCCGCAACTTGCGCCTGTCTCTGGAACTCGTTTAGGCAGTGCTCTGAATCCCCTCTCCTTGTGCACCCCGAAACAATGGTGTCTTGCCTCTTCAGCAGGTCCAGACTTTTCCTGAGACTCCCTCCCTGCTAGCTGTGGCACACTAACCCCCTTCAGGCTGTGTTCACGCAGCCAACCCCAGTCATCTCCCTGGGATCTGACCTCCGAAGCCCAAGCCTCAGCTCCCAGCTCCCAACCACCCTGGTGGGTGAGCAGACAAGTCTCTCATGCTGGTGAGTCCTGGTTGGCACTGATCCTCTGCATGGGAATATCTCTGCTTTGCCCTCTGCACATCTGTTGCTGCTCTCCCCTTGGTGGCTCCAAAGCTTCCTCCTGCCTACCCCCCATCTCTGCCAGTGAAGGGGCTTCCTAGTGTGTGGAAACTTTTCCTCCTTCACAGCTCCCTCCCTGAGGTGCAGGGCCCGTCCCTATTCTTTTGTCTCTGTTTTTTCTTTTTTCTTTTGCCCTACCCAGGTGTGTGGTAAGTTTCTTGCCTTTTGGGAACTCTGAGGTCTTCTGCCAGCGTTCAGTAGGTGTTCTGCAGGAGTTGTTCCACATGTAGATGTATTTCTGATGTATTTGTGGGGAAGAAGGTGAGCTCCACGTCTTACTCTTCTGCCATCTGAAGGTCTCCCTTGGCACAGACTCTAAAGGTCAGTTATACCAGACCTGATCTGATTCTTCCAGCTCCCACCATGTGGAGATGTTATAATAAAGGTGTGTCTGGAGTGAGAATAAAGCACCTATAGCAGGGGTCTTGGGTGTGGCAGAGGAGGTTACATAATGGGTGACTAGGAGGGAATTTCTTTATAAAGAAGTGGGGAAATAGGGCTTCAGGTAGAGGGAAGATCACTCTGAAAGTAAATGGAGGAAGAGAAAGCATGGATCACTTGCTAAATGATAAGCAAGTCGGGAGGTCTGGAAGGTTAAGTCCTAGTAAAAGGGAACCTGGATGTGAGGTGGATCCAGGCTGATGTATCTTATTCTCTAATTTAAGAAATTCTAATTTTATATTGATGGTAATGGAGAAGCATTAAAGGATTTAAATGGTGAGTGTATGTGTGTTTATAATCAGATCTGTACTTTTAAAAGCTCACAGTGGCAGTAAGAAGAATGAGATTGCACTGTCAAATTGAAAGCTAGATAAAGCTATTATGAGACTTCATCTGAGAAATGAGAAGGGGTCGAGCTATAGCTGTGGCAGTGATGAAGGGAAGAAGTGGTTTATGCACTCTCTATGTAAAAGTAAAATTCAGTGTATAGAGCCAGTGTGTTCCTATACCAGCTCTTCTACTATATACCTAGGTGATCTGAGGCAAGTCCCTTTCTTCTTTTCTTTTCTTTTTTTTTTTTTTTTTTGCGGTACATGGGCCTCTCACTGTTGTGGCCTCTCCTGTTGTGGAGCACAGGCTCTGGACGCTCAGGCTCAGCGGCCATGGCTCACGGGCCTAGCCGCTCTGCGGCATGTGGGATCTTCCTAGACCGGGGCACGAACCCGCGTCCCCTGCATCGGCAGGCGGACTCTCAACCACTGTGCCACCAGGGAAGCCCCCTTTCTTTATCTAGGACTCTTTTTCTTCATCTTTAAAATGAGAGGGTTGGACTAGAAGTATTATGATCCCTTCCAGCTCTAATAGTCTCTAACACTGTGATTCTGGTCCAATTTGAATGGCATCCAAGGACATTTTGTTACTGGAATTCCCAAAAGACCTCATTATAAAGTGGTCCCATAGATTAAAGCCCCAGGACAGTTATGGCAAGACTTCAGAGGACTATTATTAAAGATAATGATAGCATTTTGGTTTTATATAAGACATATACCTATAATCACCTGTAATGTGCATTAATCTTCATCATATCATTATGAGGCAAAGAGGTATAAGGATAATTATCCACATTTTAAAGATGAGGAATCAAGTCCTTAAAAGCTCAAAAGATCTGCCTGAGGTCCCAGACAAGTCATGGTGGAGTCTGGACTAGCATCCGTGTCCTGAATTTATCATGCAGAGCTCTTCACATTACCTTGGGCTGCTTCTGGTCTGACCTGAACTTGCCAGGTGCATGCCTAGTCAGGGCCTCACCCTGTCCATTCCAGGCAGTCCTGAGATCAACTGTAACCAGGATCAACTTCAACTTGGCTTGTTAGATTAGCAGGCGTGACCCTGAGTATTTATAACCTCCTCATGCTGGGGAAATATTACTGTGAAGACGTTGCAAGTAGATTCATTTTGAGACTCAGTATGGTTACATGCAAGCAAAATCTGAAGGTCTCTCATTTGCTGTGTGAAGTCTAAGTCAAAAATGCAACTTTGGGGCACTTCTCCAAGTAGCTCAGAGAGCTTATGCATTTATTTTCAGCCCGCTGTCCTGGTCTGAGAAAGGAGATACTGTAAGAGAGCAAATGGTAGAGAGTTTTAAGACCAAGGATCTTTCCTTGATCTTTCTTCTACTCCTCCTCTATGTTGTAGGGAGGACCCATCAGGGGTCTGGAATGAAAGGAGAGAATAATTCCTTGCAAGGTTCTTACCCCTTAACAGAGGGACAAGATCAAGGTAGATTGTTTTCCTGCCCTGCTGACTCTCTGGATCCAGCCAAATCTACTCCCCCCTCCACCTCTTCCATTCTCTATCGCATGTTCCATCTTGACTGGTCAGAGAGTGAGTGCTTTTTAATGGAATGAAGAAAGGAAAGAAGGGAGGGAAGGTAGGAGGGAGCAGAGCTGTTTACGTATTCATGATATTTAATAAGTACCTGCTAGGTGGCAAACCCTATGGAGTTACTTTATACACATTATATTTTCTATCCTTACAATAATCTTATGAAGTAAATTACATTACTACCATTTTAGATATTAAATCAAGGGAGTAAAGTAACTTAAGATTATGTGGGTAAGTTAAGCTAGAATTTGAACCCAGGAACATATGACTCCAAATCCTTTCCACAACACTATGCTACTTTCCAACCCTGTTGGTCAGTTTGCTGATGACCTTGAAAGGTTATCAGAGAGGATAACCTCAATTTTGCACAGTATGGCTAAAAGTCTGGGAGTCATAAAGTGCTGTAAGACAAGAGGTGAGTGTGTGTTAAATAAAAATTTGACTAATATTTATATAGATTTTTCTATGTTTTTCCATAACCTTATCTATATTTTGCATTTATTATTTTGATGAGAAAACTGAAGCCATTATGTGCAACATAGCCAGTTTATTTCACAGCCAATATTCGAACCCAGGTTCCCTGACCCATATTTTGGGGCTAGTTCTACTCCACCGTACTCTCATCTAACATAACCATTTATCCATCCCTGGTAAGGAGGCAGTGATGAAAAATACAAGCTTCTTCCACATTTTAATGATTCCAATGATACTGACATCCTTGTTTTGTTAAGATCTCTATAAATACTCTCCTTGAAATTCCCCACAATAAGGGTAATAACTCCACAAGATAAAAGTTCAGGAGTACATTTGTTGGCATTTTTACCTGTTTTCTTCTTGTTCTAGAGCTGTTCAGATATAGGATTAAAGAAATGTGTTTTTAGGGTGATTTTGCCCAGAAAGTTCCAAAAGGAAATGACAAGAAATGGTTTCCACACTCTAAAATTAAAAACATTCATTCACTTTACGAGAAAATGAGGAGGTGGCAGAAGAAGCCATAACAGAGTCTTCATGAAAAAGTCTCAAACCCTTGTAATTAATGGGAACCTTTGAAATCAGAAGCCAAGGCCATTAATCATTCAGCCAACTTTCCATGAGGCTGGCATCACCCACACACCTTTAATGACTCAATGCACAACGGGCAAACTTGAACTGCAGGGATTGTCCTCTAAGCAACATTTTTTTTTTTTTTTTTTTTTTTTTTTTTTTTTTTGCCTCTCACTGTTGTGGCCTCTCCTGGCTCCGGACGCGCAGGCTCAGCGGCCATGGCTCACGAGCCCAGCTGCTCCGCAGCATGTGGGATCTTCCCGGACCGGGGCACGAACCCGCGTCCCATGGCATCGGCAGGCGAACTCTCAACCACCGCGCCACCAGGGAAGCCCCCTAAGCAACATTTTTAAATTGCTGCCTGTGGAACGTGAATGCTGTCATTAAATCAGTGAGTTTGTTCTCTTTCTAGCCTATAAATTTGGCTTTCAGAGTGTTGGGGGGTTTTTTTGTTTGTTTTTTGGACCACGCCGCGTAGCTTGTAGGATCTCAGTTCCCTAACCGGGAACTGAACCTGGGCCACGACAATGAAAGCCCAGAATCCTAACCTTTAGGCCACCAGGGAACTCCCTCAGAGTGTTTTGTTTGTTTGTTTGTTTTGTTCTGTTTTGTTTTGTTATGGTACGCGGGCATCTCACTGTTGTGGCGTCTCCCGTTGCGGAGCACACGCTCCAGACGCGTAGGCTCAGCGGCCATGGCCCACGGGCCCAGCCACTCTGCGGCATGTGGGATCTTCCCGGCCCGGGGCATGAACCCGTGTCCCCTGCATCGGCAGACGGACCCCCAACCACTGCACCACCAGAGAAGCCCTCCTCAGAGTGTTTTGAAGACTGGACTGGGAGATGTTGCAATTGCTTCCAGGGTTAGAAGTGATAGGCAAGAAGATATTTTTCTCAGTATATGGTAGGAATTCTTAACAATTAGGCCGTAGAAGGGAAAGATGTGTCTTGTCAGAGAGTAAACTTGGTACACTGAGGAACACCCAAGGGAAGCTTAAGGTGCAGGAGAAAGGATATCTCCTCTGGGTAGAAGGCTGGATTATGTTTCCTTCCAATTCAAAAGTATTTGTGTTCTTTTCTTATTTATTTCTCGGAGGGATGTAATTAATCAGGAAGACATGTAATGGAGCAAAAACTCCTCCAGGGAGCTCCCAAATGCACACAGAACACAGGGACTTTCCCAAAGGAAGACTATCAGGAATAGTAGTTTTTTTCAGATTAGGTGATTCCCTACGCCCTTACTCAGCTAACCCACGAATTTTGCGCAGGGATCACCAACAAGCTTCTGGCGAATTTTGCGCAGGGATCACCACCAAGCTTCAGTCTCCTCTTTTTCCAACAGATACTTGTAGAGCATGGACTGTGAGAGGATTTGTGCTAGGTAGTTTCCCAGGCATTAACTTTGAAAACAGCATTATAAGACAATTATGATTATTTCCATTTTATAACGGAGAACACAGATTTTAAAAAGTTGAATGACAATCCCAAGATGACTCTCTAATCTTCTCTATGTTTTTAGAAGGAATATTTACTCCCAGGCCCTGAAGCCTCCTCATTAGTGGGGAAAAACAAGTACTGATACACAAAACACTTCAATTACAAGGACGTTAACATGGGCCTTTCTACTTGTCCTCCAATATACAAAGAATTAAATTTACCAGGAGAACTCCTAGGCTTTTAGTACAACAGGAGTTGACAATAATTATTTTTCAGTCCTATAGATATTATCTGTTATGGACTGAACCATGTTCCCCCAAAATTCATATGTCAAAGCCCTAAACCCAAATACTTTGGCATGTGACTATATTTGGAGATGGGGCCTTTAAACAGGTGATTAAGTTAAAATGAGACCGTTAGGGTGGGCCCTAATCCAAAATGACTGGTGTCCTTATGAGAAGTGGAAATTTAGATACATGAAAGAGACACCAGGGATGCATGCACACAAAGAAAAGACCCTTTGAGGAGACATCTACAGGGCAGCCATCTACAAACCAAGGAGAGAGCCCTGAGAGAAAAATCAACCCTGCCAGCACCTTGGTCTCGGACTTTTACCTTCTAGAACTGTGAGAAAATACATTTCTGTGTTTAGGTCATCACTCTGGCATTTGTTATGGCAGGCCTAGAAAACTAATACATTATCTTTATGGAAGTGGTTTTCTTATGGAGATGAAAATGGATGAGAGAGGTAATTGTTGCTTCTACTTCCAAAAGGTGGGACATGTAGGTCATTTCCATTACTCTGATCAGTCTTGGTTCCTGATCTATCAGGACAGGATGGTACAAGCACAGGGAGCAGTAGCCACTCCAGTTGGAATTCTACCAGTGAAGAACACAGATGGCCTATTTATATTGTTAAGATTTTAACTAAAGGATCTAAATATGATAGTCGTGTTCAATATTGTTCACTAAAGAAACTCAGAATTATAGAAGAAATCACATGCTCACACAAGCATAAATACATATATTTTATAAGGACAAATACTGTTTATATCCCTGGAATCTCAATAATCTAAATCAGTATGCTAACAGAAATCTGTGTGATGATGAAAATGTTCCATATTTGTGCTGGATATGGTAATCACTATTCACATATGAGCACTTGAAATGTGGCTAATGCTACTGACAAACTGAATTTTTAATTTTACTTCATTTTAATTGCATTAAATTTAAATAGCTACTTGTAGTTAGTGGCTATCATATTGGAGAGTGTGGTTCTAGATCATATGGAAAAATTAAACATGGCTTCAGTTTTGTTTGGAAATAAACAGCAAGGAAAGCTAAACACAAACAAAAACTCAGTGTTTTGTAATATTTTAGTACAGATTCCATTTTGCTTGGCAAATACTGATTTGACCTTTTTAAGAAATAAAAAACAAGCAAAAGATTTTAAACCCTGAAATTTCATTTCAGTGTGTAGTTTTATGCCTAAGGGAACTTAAAGAACTATAGAATTTTAGACTTACAGGAGTCGTGTTCAATATTGTTCACTAAAGAAACTCAGAATTATATAAGAAATCACACACTCACACAAGCATAAATACATATATTTTATAAGGACAAATACTGTTTATATCCCTGGAATCTCAATAATCTAAATCAGTATGCTAACAGAAATCTGTGTGTGATGCCACAACTACTGAGCCTGCGCTCTAGAGCCCACGAGCCACAACTACTGAACCTGCGCACCACAACTACTAAAGCCCACATGCCTAGAGCTCATGCTCCACAACAAGAGAAGCCACCGCAATGAGAAGCCCGTGCACAACAACAAAGTGTAGCCCCCACTCGCAGCAGCTAGAGAAAGTCCACACACAGCATTGAAGACCCAACGCAGCCAAAGTGGCATGGACATATATACACTACCAAATGTAAAATAGATAGCTAGTGGGAAGCAGCCACATAGCATAGGGAGAGCAGCTCCGTGCTTTGTGACCACCTAGAGGGGTGGGATAGGGAGGGTGGGAGGGAGACACAAGAAGGAGGAGATATGGGGTTATATGTATATGTATAGTTGATTCACTTTGTTATAAAGCAGAAACTAACACACCATTGTAAAGCAATTATACTCCAATAAAGATGTTTAAAAAAAAAAAAAAGATGTGACACGATAAAAGTCCTAAAAGAAAGCAATACACACAGCTGAAGGGCAAACCAGTAAGCTAAATATTAAGCCGAATTCACACAGAAGACAAGGAGATAGGTAGAAAATAAAAGACTAATATTAAGTGAGATGGAAACTTGATCCAGGAATTCCAAGTGCATCTAATTGAGTTCCAGAATTAGCAATTAGAAAAAAAAATGGAGAATAGGCAATATTTAAAGACATAATGCCTGAAACTATCCCCAACCGAAGGGGAAAAAAAGGACATGAGTCCTTGGGTTGTAAGAATCTGAAAACCTGAGGAGAATTACAAACTACAACATACTTGGACGCAAAACTGTAAAATTAAAACATCAAGGGAAAAGAAATTCCTAAAAGCTGCCAGAGAGGAAAAGGCAGACTCCCTACAAAAGGATAAGAATGGAGTGACATCAGTCATCTCATCATGAAATCAGAGCACATTTACATTCGAGGCGACATTTCCTTCCTGGAAGAACACAGATGTTAGCTTGAAGACTTAAGGGGTAGTTTGGATGTTTCACTTCTCTACAATGTGGAGACAAAACGGTAACCCCTAACACCTGCAGAATCTCTGTAGTAATCAGTAACCATCTTACACTCCTTTTTCATACCTAAATATCCCCTGAAGCATCAGAATACTTAGGCCCTCCTCTTGGCTCTTACGACATGAAGTTTCTGTTCCAAAAAAATGAATTTGCTCGCTTGCTCTCTCACATGTTACACTTACCCTGGACTCGATGAAATTCCCTCTACCCAGAATATATTTTCCTGTATAGGTGCTCACCTAAACTCTAGCTGTTCCTTAAGGGCCACCTATGAGCACTCTCTTCACAAAGCCATCTCTAGCTCATGGTAACCCCCACCCCCTTCTTGGCTTTCAAAAATGCAGTGTTTGTTAAATACATCTTGGCATTTTCAAAATTATTTTGATGATCTTACTGATAACCTACACTGAATGCTTAGTGTACACCTAGCACTTTGCATCTGTTATTGCACTTAATCCTCAAAACAATGCTACTAAGTAGATATTATTACTCCCACTTTACAGCTAAGAAAGCTGAAGCTTAGGGATGCTAAGTAAGTGGCTAAAGATCAGAGAGCAAGTATGTATCAGAGATAGGATAGACTTAGCTCTGCCATGTGCAACGTACCAAAGTGCACAGCAAGGGGCCAATTAGAGCCTGATATTTAACCCATTCTCAGCTCAACAAGCCAACAATGAGCATTTCCTGGAGGAAACGATGTCTTTTTTTTTTTTTTAATTCACCAAAGGCCTACAGGCTAGACTCTGAAAGAGACTCAAATGCTGTCTGGATCCTGGACCACAGCTACTACACTATACCACCCCTCATTTAAAAGATGAAATAATGGGCTTCCCTGGTGGCGCAGTGGTTGAGAGTCTGCCTGCCGATGCAGAGGACACGGGTACGTGCCCCGGTCCGCGAAGATCCCACATGCCGCGGAGCGGCTGGGCCCGTGAGTCATGGCCGCTGAGCCTGCGCATCCAGAGCCTGTGCTCCGCAATGGGAGAGGCCACCACAGTGAGAGACCCGCGCACCGCAAAAAAAAAAAAAAAAAAAAATTATGTAAACTTAATTATATATGCTGTAAAATGAACAATAGTTTAAGCAAGTAATTGAATATATGCATACGCTAAATTCCACCTCACATTCCGCACCGCAAAAAAAAAAAAAAAAAAAAGATGAAATAATGAGGTCCACAAAAACAAAATGATTTTTTTAAGTTACAGAACTAGTGGAACCTGAGCTGACATTTAAGACCCTCCATTGCTCTTTCTGGCACTCTACTTGGGTTTCATTCCACTTACATTTCATATACCCTGTGTATCACTATTCTCTGATGATTTCTTGTGTCTATATTTCTTGTGTCTATACCCACAGGAAACTGTGAGCTCCTGAGGACAAGACCATTCTTATAGTTATTCCAGCAGCATATACGCTCAGGAATATAGAGATGCCTCCAATAGACATTCCTTAACTTGAATGAAATGCTTCTCAGAATGAAGTTGTCCGATGACCTGTAAGTATCCCCACGATAGCGCTTAACCTTGAGAAAATCACTTGGTCACATGGTCTTGAGAAAACACCAATTTGCACTTATCCCACTAGAAGTAAGATGCCATCAGTTCCCTGCCAATGCCCTACATTGGCAGTTCCCTGCCAATGCCCTACCAGTTCCCTGCCAATGCCCTACTTTGAGTTTTTACTGATACCACTAGCTTCCAAGTAGAAGCAGCCCTATCTTGAAGGCATTCTTGGGAAATTTCCTTTATAACTTCCTCTTTTCCATGCCCAATTCCATCTTTAAGGCAGTATAAAGAGATATAAAAAATGATTGTAGAATCGAGGACTTAGAGATTCCAAGAATAACATACATATGTCCTAAAAGTTTTGTAAGATGAATGACATAAACTCCAGGCGAAAAGCAATATTACTTTATTTAAATATACATTTTATGAAAGAATAAATAGAGACTCTTAGCAGGTCTCGTGCCTGAGGTAACTCAAGCTATGGTGTGAAAAAGTGGAGGATATGTCAGTGGATCCCCAGTTTATCTAACTCTTGGTCCAGGGATCCTTCCCCTCATCACAGCTACTGTACTCTGGAAGGTGAGGGGAATGTGGCCCCCAAAATGTCATCAAAGTTTACTGCTTGAACATTTGTTCGTTCATATATGAAGGCTAAACCAGATAGACTCCAGGAAGTGTGAAACAGATAAGGCATCTTGGGGAGTCAAAAATAAATTATAATGGCCCTTTAGAAAGTTAGAGTAGTAGAGCATATCATGGCCAGGTAAAAATTAAATAAAATCTTCCACACCAGCTAAGGAAGATGATCAAGAAATTCAGCTCTGACCCAGACCACAGGCAATTGCAGCCATTCTCCAAAGGATCCTGTCTTCCCAAAATAAATGTCTGCTCCACTTGAGTTAAAATTAGACACACATCAATTCTGGCTGTTGACACAGAAGCCTCTGGCAATCAGGGTGGAATCCAGAATCCTCTACATAAACAACCAAGCTCTGTAGACACTCCCAAGACACTCAGAGCTAAAGGAATAAAGTGTCTTGCCATTTCCTCATCTGCAGTACCCCGTCCCTATCCCAGAATCAGCTCTGTCTCAGTGAGCATGAAAGCATAAGCAAAATCTGCTTCCCTCTTTGTGGCCGGGGTTCCAAAACAGAATGGCACAAATATGAGATGGTTTTATTTTTTATGATGTTATTTCCTGGGATCTGTTGTCTTGCCTCAACACTTTAATATTCATTACATAATTTATCCTTTTTTTGCATAAATATTTATGGATTTTCTCCTACTCCTTGGTGCTGTCAGGTCATAAATCAGAGTCCCTGCCCTCAGTCACCCCATGACTAAGGTGTGAAAATTATTATTATCCTCCCTTTAATGAACAAGGAAATGGACACTCAGAAAGGTTAAGTGACTTTCCAGCATGAGTATTGGAGAAGGAAAAGAGCCCAGCTTTCTCAGTCTTCAGAGATGTGAATTCCTTTTTATCCGCATTCCTTCAAAACAGACAAACCTCATGACTGCTCTCAGTACTGCCTTATAAATGCCATTATTGTTTTACCCCAAATATATTGAGATATGTGAATACACATAGGAAGGACATTTACTTTTGGACTTAGAGAAATAATTTTTTGTGTAATAATGAAAGAAAGAAGTATAATTTAAACAGAACTTCATCAAAAACTTTTTTCTGCATGAGCAATTTGGTTGTGAGAAAATTACCTGCTGAGATCATTGCTTTAGTTTTGTGTTTTCTCACTATGATTCTGTGAGAAATGCAGGCCTGCATTTTTGCAACTAATATGCCTACAAAATTTTCTATTTAACTCACTTGTGCAATGGACTTCATTTTTTTTCTGTAGAATAAAGTCTTTCTATAAGATAGGGCAAACTCCTTTAGGACCATCTAATATTCCTATTAATTCAATTCATTAAACGTAATTGAGAATTTAGACTTAGTATGCAACAGTGTAAAATCTTGAGCCCTTGTACCCAAAGGATCCAGATCTGGCAGTGAAGGAGACTAATCACAATGCCTGGGGAAATTTTTTAGTAGGTCTGGATTGTAAGCAAGCGAGATAGCTCTGCAGAAGTGATTAACTCAGTTTGAAGATGTATGTCAAGAAAAGCCTCCTGGAAGAGGAGGTGCTTGAACTTCTCTGTAACAAGAGCCTTCTCACTATTCTCTGTGACAACCATGTACCTTTCTGCTTCTTACTTTGGCTTAGTTTAATGACTACCATTTATTGAGCATTTACCATATCAAGGTCACTATGTTAAGGATACAAAGTCTTATCACACTAGTCTTCAAGGAATTTAGAGTTACCAAAAGAATTTATTTCCTGTGTCTCCCTTGAATTTACTCATTACATTTAGAAAACTTCAAACATGTACAAGATACTGATTTCCAACATCACTGTTTCCTTTGTCCTAGCCGGTGTTAACATCAGGAGAGCTCTGGGTCTCCTGAACAATACATCCCTTACCTGATAAGACACTATATAGTTTTCATAATTCATCAGATTTTCCTTTTAAAGGAGACTAAATTATATTTTAGAATCAAATTTGTTGGCAAATTCATAAGTAGTATTTTTGGAATATTTGGCTCCATTTACTTTCTTCTTTCCCTCTTTCTTTCTTTCTTTTTTTTTTTTGCCATTTTGCTATATTTTGCATATCCTTGTAATCCACCTTAAGACACTTTTAGACTGAATGATCCCCTCTAAATAAATAAAAGTAATATTTGCACTGCTTTTTTTATATCCAAGTCTGTAGCACAGGGCTAGCATGGGGCTAGGGTCACATCACAACCTTCAGGGATGAATTTTCTGGGAAACATTTGACTGTTTTGCTGGTCTATGAAGAGTTGGAAAAGTAGGCAGTCACCTAAAGGAACACAGGAGCAAAGCTCTTCTTCAACTTCATGATCATAACAAATTGAAACAAAACCAAGATGAGAATTTCAAAGACCAATCCTGGAGTCTTCAAATCTGAGCAACAAAAAGATGATTTCAGGTCTTGAAATTCTCTATCTAGAAGACAGGAAATGGGGAAAGCTTATTTTTGTTCCTGATTTGCCAAGATGTAATATATTCCTTTTCTTAAATTTTATGGATTTTGCTAAACTCTGAACTCTGTTTGGCTTTAGGGAGAGCCATAGAGGTATAGATTTTTATGTCAAAAAAATTGTTCCTTGCTAAAAGCCTATGGAAGATACATTGAATAGGCTTATTGAAACGAGTCTTCAATGACCAACTACAGAAAACCCAAGTAAACCACTGACTGGCTCCAGGAAGCTGGACTCAGCCCAGGTCTTAATGACCTATTCTGTAGAATGCATTCCAGCCAATTAAAACTCCCAGCCTGGCCTCCAAACAAAGTGATAATGCTGGCCCTACCCAGGTTTCTACCCTCTGATTCTTAGACCACCCAGCAAGTTGTTGATCCAGCATCCAGCTATTTCTTGCCTGTAGCATACAGTGCAGCACATTTGTCTTCTGTGCCAGCTGTTACTTGTCTGTATAAGAGAAAGGTAATAACAGAGATTGGAGGTTCCTTGGAAGAGTCCCCTTTTTGTTCCCCTTTCTGCCATAGACTTTCCCCTTTAATAATCTGCTGTGATGGTATGAGATTTTATCATGAAGTACTGATTCTTTGGATTCAAGTGTTTCCATATTCTTATGCCTCTATGTCCCAGTGTGAATGAGTCTTCCTCAACCTGACAGCTTCCCTTCCTAAAACTGAGGGATAATTGCTTTGTTATTAAGGAGAACAAGGAAAAAAGGAGAAAAAGAAAAAGAGACAGAAAGGAGAGAGAGAGAGCCAGTCTAATCCCAAGATGGTAGACCTATGTACGGATATACATCCCACCTTTGTATCCCCAGGATGACCAAAGAAACCTCAAATCATGCATGAATCGATTTAAAACAATCAATCTACTTTAAAAAGTAGAGATTCAGCAAAATAAATACAAATTTTTCCTGGGGGAAAATATCTTCATCCTAAGACTTGGGGAACCTCCACAAATAAATTTTCAAGGGAAATAACCAGCCTGCAGTTATATAAGCAGATTAACAAACAAGTATTCACATTCACAAGGCAGCAGAAACAATAGATAGCCAAAATATCATCACAAAGATTTCATATTTTATAAACATCACAGAAATACTATAAAATGTTTACTATATCTATGTCTAAAAATATTAAAAGCTCTTGAAAATATCTTCAGGGAACAGGAAACCATAAAACATAGGTTAGCAGATTAAACAACAATGGAAACAAATAACTGGCCTCTGTTTAGGATGTAGAAAGCTCAAAAAATTTCATTCTCACCTTTAAAACAAGAAAAATCTGGATAATCTATGAAAATATATTTTTTCTTGATGCCATCAGAAAGTTAAGGTTGCAGGGCAACTGACTAGCCTGAGACCTATGGGAAGGGAAAGTCTCCAAGGAGAGATGGGACATAAGCACTTGCTCATCTGGGACACGTGTTGAGCATCATTCAAGCTGGTAAGGAGTACTCAGCTAAAATTCGTAACAATTGCTAAAGGCTAAGTATCACATAGTGTGAGAATATAGAAATACTGGAGCCACAGACACAAGGAAATTATCTCTTATTCTCAGGCTTTTTTTTCCATGGGCCACACTGGACACTCACAAAAAAAGATGGGGGAAGGTGAGAGAAAGCCTCCTAGGTGGTACTGGCCTTGGAAGAGGGGAGCAGCAGCAACTGCAGGAAAGGCACGAAATCCCACATGTATTCTGTTTCTCTGTCTCTCTTAGAGAACAAAAGGCTAAGAAAATAACAAAACCCTGTACTTTTCAAGACATAAGGTACAAGTGATGATATCACAACAGGTGGAAGAGTAAAACATTTATCCTTGGGGAATAGAAGGGAACAGGAAAATATCTTGTGTCCAGAACAATAGAGATCCCATACCATTGAGAAATAGGCAGGATCATGGACCCTGGGACAAAGCATCTAAGACTGAGGCTGAACCAGGACAACAGAGAAGGTCTACCTGTTCCCCCTGCCTTTAACCAGGTTAGCAAGTATTGAGTAACAAATAACAGCAGTTTATAGGGATGTAGGGAGTGAACCTCTATAAATCTCAGGAACAACAAGAAGACTCAATGCTAATAGCGAGTCAGACACTGAGAATATACCTCTGACAAAACCAATCCTTCTCTCAAGCACAAGGTAATTCTAGAAATATTTGAAGCCTGTGGTAGGCCAAGGGTAAACATAGCAAGAATAAAACCCAAACCCAGCTCAACACCAAACTATAGTGATTAAACTTCCCCTCCCCCCACTAAAGGCATAGTAAAGGAAAATCCATACTTATTTCTAATAAAAAATAATATTGGTCTTAATATCTACTGTTCTACACAAAATACTCAGCTTCCAACAAAAAAATTATGAAGCAAGAACTCAGACAACACACTACCAGGAGAAAAAGTAGTCAATGAAACCAGACTCAGACATGATCCATGTTCTTCAACTACCAAATAAAGAATTTAAAGTAACTTTAATTAATAACCTATTGGCTTCAGTGGAGAAAGTGGAACACATTCATGAACATACCGGGGATTTTATGGAACAGATAGAAAGATAGAAATTATAAGAAAAAATCAAATGAAAATGCTAAAAATGAAAAAACTAGAGAAAAAAGAGATGAAGAATGCCATTGGTCGGCTCATAAGAAGAGTCTACACAGGGGAGAAAAAAACATCAGTGAACTTGAAGAGAGTTTAACAAAAAGTACCCAAACTGAAACAGAAAGAAATAAGAATGGGGAAAAAGAAGAAAATAAGCATAAAAGAGCATCAAGAGCTGTGGGACAATATTAGACAACATAACATACATATAAATGAAATCTCAGAAGAAGAATAGCAGCAGAAGGGAGGAAAAAAACAAAAGAGATAATGACCATAAGTTTGTGTTCTCTGTGAGTCTATTTCTGTTTTATAAATAAGTTTATTTGTATCATTTTTTTTAGATTCCACATATAAGCAATATCATATGATATTTGTCTTTGTATGGCTTACTTCACTTAGTATGATAATCTCTAGGTCCATCCGTGTTGTTGCAAATGGCATTATTTCATTCTTTTTTATGGCTGAGTAATATTCCATTTTGCATATATACCACTTCTTCTTTATCCATTCAACTGTTAATAGACACTTAAGTTGCTTCCATGCCTTGACTATTGTCAATAGTGCTACTATGAACATTGGGGTGTATGTTTCTTTTCAAATTATGGTTTTCCCTGTATATGTGCCCAGCAGTGGGATTGCAGGATCATATGGTAACTCTATTTTTAGTTTTGTAAGGAACCTCCATACTGTTTTCTATAGTGGCTGTACCAATTTACATTCCCACTGACAGTGTAGGAGGGTTGCCTTTTCTCCACACCCTCTCCAGCATTTATTATTTGTAGACTTTTTGATGATGACCATTCTGACGGGTGTGAGGTGATACCTCATTGTAGTTTTCATTTGCAATCCTCTAATAATTAGTGATGTTGAGCATCTTTTCATGTGCCTTTTGGTCATGTGTATGTCTTCTTTGGAGAAATGTCTGTTTAGATCTTCTGCCTATTTTTTGATTGGGTTGTTTGTTTTTTTGATATTGAGCTGTATGAGCTATTTGTATATTTTGGAGATTAATCTCCTGTTGATTGCATTGTTTGCAAATATTTTCTCCTATTCTGTAGGTTGCCTTTTTGTTTTGTTTATGGTTTCTTTTGCTGTGCAAAAGCTTTTAAGTTTAATTAAGTCCCATTTATTTACCTTTGTTTTTATTTCCATTACTCTAGGAGATGGATCCAAAAAGCTATTGCTGCAATTTATGTCAAAGAGTGTTCTGCCTATGTTTTCCTCAAACTGGAGTTTTACAGTGTTCCAGTTTTACATTTAGGTCTTTAATCCATTTTGAGTTTATTTTTGTGTATGGTGTTAGAGAATGTTCTAAGTATGGTTACCAAAGGGTAAAGGGAGGGAGAAATAAATTAGGAGTTTGGGATTAAAATATACATGCTACTATATATAAAATAGATAAACAACAGGGACCTACTGTATATCACAAGGACCTATATCAACATCTTATAATAACTTATAAGGGAAGAGAATGTAAAGAAAGTATATATATATATTTATATATATGTATAACTGAATCATTCTGCTCTACACCTGAAATTAACACAACAATGTAAATCAACATTTCAATAAGAATTTAAAAAAATAAATAATACAGACCAGTATTTTTTAAAAAGAGATAGTAACCAAGATTTTCCAGCGTTAATGTAAACAACTAAATCACAATTCCAAGAAGCTCAGAGAACAACAGTCTGGATAAATAACTACAGTACACCACCCCCCCCCCCAAAAAAAATACATACATATGTCATGTTGAAATGCTAAACATCAAAGGTAAAGAGAAAATCCTGAAGGGAACCAAAGAAAGCAAAAAAAAACAAAAACAAACAAACAAAAAAACACATGATATAGAGAAAACAAGATAAGAATTATACCAGACAGACTGCTCATCAGAAATTGTTCAAGTCAGAAGACAATGGAGAACAAATTTAAAGTGCTTTAAAAAAAAAAAAAGTTAACAGAGTTCTCTACCCCATGAGAGGTGGGGAGGGGACTTTCAAAAATAAAGAGGAAATAAAAAATTTTTCAGACAAACAAAAACTGAGAAAATTTATTACCAGCAGATGTACACTAAGAGAAATCTTAAAAGTTCTTTGGGCAGAAGTAACACGATACTACAGAAAAACCTGAATCTATAGAAGAAAATGAAGAGCAGTGGAAATCACATCAATATAGGTAAACACAGATGTTGGGGGCTCAACTGAGGGTATTGGGGGCTCAACTGAGGGTGTTGGGGCTCCTGGTGGGGCTAAATTACCATGAGGGTTGGGCAGACAAAAGGATACAGTTCTTCATGCAGTGGCTGAACTCAAATCAAGTGTCTGAAAGAGCTGGATTCTGAAGATCTGTGTCATAATGGCTGCTGAAGCTTCTACTCCAAATTCAAGGGCAGATTCAACTTACTTAAAAGAGAGAGATCTTAATAAAGGTCAAAAGATGATATTACAGAACAAAAGGAGATATGTCAGGCACTATTAACAAAAATAAATCTGGTGTAATGATATTGATAGTAAACACAATAAAGAGCATTATTGAAATAAAGTCAGTCACAGCAGGTGTAAAGGTGCAAGAACATGAGTGTTCTCCCATTGGAGGGAGATGGAGTACTTCTCTTGAGTCAGTGATCAATCCATTGTGGTCCAACATACAGAAGTGAGGGAGTGATGAAAAACGGTAGAGCTGCTGGGTCATGAAGATGCAAATGTGATTGAAAGTTCTCACAACCTCCACTCCAGGTTTGGAAAAAGTTGTGTTAGGAGTTGGGAAGTCTTCCCTCTTTTTCTATCCTTTGGAAGATTGGAAGAGTAAGATTGGCACTTCTGGTCTGTAACTGTCTCTTAGAATTTACTCAATCTGATAAAGAAGCTGTCTGAGCCTGGTGATTTGTTTGTTGGAAGATTTTTTAAATTAACAATTCAATTTATTTAAAGGTTATAAGACATTCAAGTTTTCTGTTTCTTAAGTCATATTTGGTGTGAATTTTACAAGCAACATATAGCTGGATTTTTGTTTATCCAGTCTAGAAATACTTACCTTTAACTGGGAAGTGTGGTCTATTTGCATTTATTGCAGTTAAGGAAATATTTAGAGTTTCGTTACAAGATGGTGGAGTAGGAAGATGCTGAGCTCACCTCCTCCCATGGGCACACCAAAATTACGATTATTTACAGAGCAATTACTGATGAGAAAAACCATGAGACTAGTAGAAAGGATATAAAAAAGGAACCACAGTGAGATGGGTAGGAGGGGTGGAGATGCAGTACAGTCAAGACCCATACACCCAGGTGGGTGACCCACAAGAAGATGATAATTATAATTGCAGCAACTGTCCCCAAGGAGTGACTGGCCCAAGGCTAATATCAGGTTCCCCAGCCAGGGGTTCTGCACCAGGAAGATGAGTCCCCAGAAGGTTTGGCTTTGAAGTTCAGTTTGGCTTTGAAGGTTTAGCTTACTTTTGGGAGAGCCAGAGGACTATGGGAGATAGAGACTCTACTCTCATACACTCCAGGACCCAGGGAAGGAGCAGTAATTTGAAAGGAGCCTGAGTTAGACCCACCTGCTGATCTTAGAGAGCCTTCTGGAGAGACAGGAGGGAACTTGCAGCTCACCCTGGGGACATAGACACTGGCAGCAGCTACTTTGGGGAACTTGTTCTACCACACGGATACTGGTGCTGGCAAGTGCTATTTTGGAGTCCTTCTTTAGCTTATTGGCCCCAGGACCTGGTTCTGCCCACCAGTGGGTCTGCACTAGTCCAAAGACCAGACTCACCCATCAGTGAATAGGCACAAGCCTCAGAACCTCCTGGGCCTTAGCCCCACTGACCAACGAGCTGACACACCAGCTCTGGGAACCCCAGGTGCCTGCAGCAAGAGACTCCAAGACTTGGCTCCACCCATCAGTGAGCTGGTACTAGCCTCCAGAACACCCAGGCCCCAGCCCTGCCCATCAACAGGCTGATACCACCTCTGACATACCACGTACCCCTCGCCATCCATGTCAGGAACCAGCTCCACCATCAGCAGGCAAACACTAGATCTGGGATGCCTGGCCTCACACCACCCAAACCAGAACCTGACTCCACCAACCAGTGTTCCACACTAGCCCCTGGACCCCTGAGAGCTCCACAGCCAGTTGCCTCATAAACTAACTCTGCCCACCAGTGACCAGCAGCCTCTGCACAGGCAAGGCCTGGCAACCAACTAAACCAGGAGCCAGCCATGACTACCAGACCACTCACAGTAATCAGCCTGCCACAACAGAGAGACCCACACAGCTCACATAGGGGCACCGCTGGAGCATATAGCTCTGGTTACCTGAGGAGAGTATGCTGCTGAGAGGCATAGGACATCTCCTACAAAAGGCCACTTCTCCACAGTTGGGAAACATAATCAACCTACCAAACCCATGGAAGTAAAAACAACAAATTAGGCACAATAAGGCAACAGAAGAATATGATCCAAATGAAGAAATGAGATAAAATTACAGAAGAACTAAGTAAATTGGAAATGGGCAATCCATCCAATAAAGAATTAAAGGTAATGATCTTAAAGATATTCAAGGAATTCAGGAGAAGAATGGATGAAAAAGTGAGAAGTTAGAAGTTTTTAAAAAAGAGCTTGAAAATATAAATTAGAACCAAACAGAGATGAAGAATACAATAACTGAAATGAAAAATACACTCAAAGGAATCACAGTATATTAGATAATACAGAGGAATAGATGAGTGAGCTGGAAGACAGAGTAATGGAACTCACTGAAGCTGAACAGAAAAAAGAAAAGAGAATAAAAACGAATGAGGACAGTTTAAGAGACCTTTAGGACAACATCAAGCTTGATAACATTTGCATTATAGTGTTCTCAGAAAGAGAAGAGAAAGAGAAAAGGGCAAAGAATGTAATTGAAGTCATAGTAGCTGAAAACTGCCCTGAGGAAACAGACATTTAGGTCCAGGAAGCACAAATAGTTCCAAACAGGATCAACACAAGGAGGGCCACACCAAGACATATTGTAATTAAAATGGCAAAAATTAAAGATAAAGAGAGAATATTAAAAGCAGTGAGGGAAAAGCATCAAGTTATGTACAAGGGAATGTCCATAGGGCTATCTGCAAACTTTTCAGCAGAAATCCTGCAAGCCAGAAGGGAGTGGAAAGATATATTTAAAAAAATGAAAGGGAAAAACCTAAAACCAAGAATACTTTACCTGGCAAAGCTTTTATTCAGATTTGATGGAGAAATCAAAAGTCTTGCAGATAAGGAAAAACTAAGAGTTCAGCACTATAAAGCCAGCATTACAAGAAAAGTTAAAAGGACTTCTCTAAGTCAAAAAGAAAAGCCCACAACTAGAAATATGAAAATTATGAAAGGAAAATTCTTAATGGAAAGGACAAATATACAGTAAAGGTAGTAAATCAACCATACATGAAGCTAGTAGAAGATTAAAAGACAGAAGTAGTAAAATCTTCTACATACACAATAAATAGTTACAGGATACACAAAACAAAAAGATGTAAAATATGATGTCAAAAACAATAAACTTTCAGGGGGTAGAATAAAAATGCAGGATTTTTAAAACATGTTTGAACTTAAGAGATCAGCAACTTAAAATAATTTTATAAATATAAATAGATATGTAGTTTTATTTTTATATATATAGTTATACAATTAAATATAACCTCAGGTTAACCACAAACCAAAATCTATAACAGATAACACACAGAGAAAAAAGAAAGGAATCCAAACATAACACTAAAGATAATCATCAAATTTCAAGGAAAGGACAACAAAAGAAGAAACAAGAAACAAAAAAGAACTGCAAAAACAACTCCAAAACAGCACAATGACAAGAAGTACATACCATTCGATCATTACTTTAAAAGTAAATGAATGAAATGCTCCGATTGAAAAACAGAGTGTCTGAATGGATATATGCTGCCCACAAGTGACTCTCTTCAGATCTAGACACACACAGACTGAAAGTGAGGGGATGGAAAAAGATATTCCATGCAAATGGAAATCAAAAGAAATCCAGGGAAGCAATACTTGTATGTGACAAAATAGACTTTAAAATAAAGAAAATGCAACAATCCAAAATTTATGGGACACAGCAAAAGCAGTTCTAAGAGGGAAGTTTATAGTGATACAAGCCTACCTCAGGAAATAAGAAAAAAATCAAATAAACAACCTATCCTTACACTTAAAGGAATGAGAAAAAGAACAAACAAAACCCAAAGTTAGTAAAAGGAAAGAAATAATAAAGAGCAGAGAAGAAATTAATGAAATGGAGACAAAAAATAGAAAGAATGAATGAGACTAAGAGTTGGTTTTTTGAAAAGATAAATAAAATTGAAAAACATTTAGCCAGACACATCAAGAAGAAAAGAGAGAAGGCCCAAATCAATAAAATCAGAAGTGGAAAAGAAGTTACAGTGAATATCACAGGAATATTCAGGATCATAAGAGATTACTACAAACAACTATATGCCAATCAAATGGGCAACCTAGCAGAAATGGGTAAATTCCTAGAAATATACCATCTCCCAAGATTGAGTCAGGATGAAACAGAAAATCTAAACAGACCTATTACCAGTCATGAAATTGAATTAGCAATAAAAAAAATTCCATCAAAGTCCAGGACCAGATGGCTTCAGAAGTGAATTCTACCAAACATTTACAGCAGAGTTAACACCTATCCTTCTCAAACTATTTCAACAAATTGCAGAGGAAGGAGCTCTTCCAAACTTATTCTATCAGACCAACATCCTGATACCAAAACCAAAGTAAGACATTACAGAAAAAGAAAATTACTCTACAATATCACTGATGAACATGGATGCAAAAATCCTCAAAAAAATATTAGCCAATCGAATTCAATAATACATTAAAAGGATTATACACCACAATCAAGTGAAATTTATCCTCAGGGTACAAGGATGGTTCAATACTCATAAATCAATCAACATAATCCACCACAATAACAAATTGAAAAATAAAAATCATATGATCATCTCAATAGATGCAGAAAAACATTCTGACGAAATCCAACATCCAAAAACTCTCCAGAAAGTGGGCATAGAGGGAACACACCTCAACATAATAAAGGTCGTATATGACAAGCTCACAGCTAACATCATACTCAATGGCAAAAAGCTGAAAGCATTTCCTATAAGATTAGGAATAAGACCAGGATGCCCACTCTTGCCACTTTTATTCAACATAGTATTGGAAGTCCTAATCGCAACAGTCAGACAAGAAAAAGAAATAAAAGAATCTAAATTGGAAAAATAGTAAAACTATGACTGTTTTCAGATGACAAATAGGAAATCCTAAAGATGCCACCAAAAAACTATTAGAATTCATCAATGAATTTGGCAAAGTTGCTAGGTACACAAAAAATATACAGAAATCTGTTGCATGTCTATACACTAATACCAAACTATCAGGAAGAGAAAGTAAGAAAACAATCCTATTTACAATTACATTACAAAGAATAAAGTACCTAAAAATAAATCTAAGGAAGTAAAAGGCCTATACTCAGAAAACTGTAAGACACTGATGAAAGAAATTGAAGATGGCACAAACAAATGGAAAGATATGCTATGCTCATAGCCTGAAATAATTGAAATTATTAAAATTAGCATACTACTGAAGACAATGTACAGATTCAATGCAATCCCCTTCCAAATAACAATGACAATTTCCACAGAACTAGAAGAAATAATTCTAAAATTTTATGGAAACCCAAAGACACCAAATAGCCAAAACAATCTTGAGAGAAGGACAAACCTGGAAGTAGGACACTCCCTAATTTCAAGCTATACTAAAAATTACAGTAATTGAAATAATATAGTACTGACACAAAAACAGACACTGATCAATGGAACAGAATAGACAGCACAGACATGAACCCACACTTTTATGGGCAATTAATCTACAACAAAGGAGGTAGGAAAGACAATGGGAAAAAAGCCTCTTCAATAAACAGTGCTAGAAAAACTGGACAGCTACATGCAAAAAAGATCAAAGTGGACTACTTTCTCATACTATATACAAAAATAAACTCAAAATGGATTAAAAACTTAAATGCAAGACCTGAAACTGTAAAAATCCTAGAAGAAAACACAGGCAGTACTCTCTTTGACATCATCATAGTAATAATTTTGGGGTATGTCTCCTCAAGTAAGGGAAACAAAAACAAACAAATGGGACTACATCACTCTAAAGCTTTTGCCCAGTGAAGTAAAGTATCAACAAAATGAAAAATGCCACCTACTAAACAGGAGAAGATATCCACAAATAATATATATTTTAAGGAGTTAATATGCCAAAAATACAAAGAACACATACAACTCAACATCAAAAACACAAACAACTCAAGTAAAAAACAGACAGAGGAACTGAACAGAATTTTTTCTGAAGAAGACATATAGATGGCCAACAGGCACATGAAAATATGCCCAACATCACTAATCATCAGGGAAATGCAAATCAAATATATCAACTTGCACCTATTATTTATTATCAACAAAACTACAAATAACAAGTGTTGGCAGGGATATGAAGAAAAGGGAATCCTCGTGCACTTTTGGTTGGAATATAAACTGGTGCAGCCACTATGGAAAACAGTATGGAAGTTCCTCAAAAAATTAAAACTGGAACTACCATACAATCCAGCAATTCTACTCCTGGTGGAGAGAAAAAAACAAAAACACTAATTTGAAAAGATATTTACAGCCTTATATTCACTGCAGCATTATTTACAACAGCCCATCAATAGATGAGTAGATAAAGAACATGTGGCATATATATATATATATATATATATATATATATATACACATACAAGGAATACTACTCAGCTATAAAAATATATATAGTCTTGTCTTTTGCTACAACATGGATGGACCTGGGGATACTGTGCTAAGTGAAATAAGTGAGACAGAGAAAGACAAATGCCATATGATTTCATTTATATGTGGAATCTAAAAAACAAAACAAATGAATAAACATAACAATAAGAAACAGAGTCATAGGTATGGAGAACAAATAGGTGATTGCCAGAGGGGAGGGGGTGGCAGATGAGAAAAATACATGAGGGATATTAAATGGTATGATTTCTTTTATTTTTTTAATTAAAAAAGAAATAAATTCAATAAAATTTAGTCATGAGTCAATTCACTAAGAAGATTATGTACAATTCTACATCCATATGTGTTCAATAATATAGCCTAAAAAGATATAAAGCAAAAATTTGACAATACTATAAGAAGAAATTGACAGATTATTAGAGGTGAGGGACATTTCAATACATCTTTCTCAGTAATAATATATTAGGTGATAAAATATTAGTAAGGATATTTGTATAGCACAATTAATAAACTTGATCTAATGGATACATATGGAGTATCACACTCCAAAATTGGAGAATATACATTCTTTGCACATATTCTGTTTTTTTTCTCAAATTTGATTATGTTTTCCTTTCCAGCTTCCTGAGACATAATTGACATGTAACATTGTGTAAATTTAAGGCTAACTATGTGATGATTTGATACACATGTATATTACAAAATGTTTACCACAATAAGGTTAGTTAACACATCCTTCACATTATTACCATTTTGTTGTGTTGTGTTGAGAACACTAGAGTTCTATTCTCATAGCTACTTTCAAGTGTATGATACAGTATCATTAACTGTATTAATACACAGTCACCATATTGTGTATTACATCCCCAGAACTTATTCATATATGATTATACCCTTTGATCAATATCTCATTTCCTCTACCCCTCAGCCCCTGACAATCACCATTTTCTCTGTTTCTATGAGTTAAATGCTTTTAGATTCCACATATAAGTGAGATCATACAGTGTATTCTTTGTCTGAATTACTTCACTTAGCATAATGCCTGCATGTTTCATCCACGTTGTTGCATATAACAGGATCTCCTTTTTCATGGCTTAATAATATCCACATATATACCCCAGGGATACAAGGATGGTTATCCATGCCTTGCCTATCGGGAATAATGCTTCAATGAACATGGGAGTGCAGATATCTCGTCAAGATAGTGATTTCATTGCTAGATTTAAAAAAATAGGGCACTATATGGGCAGATGACAATTTACTGTAGTCCTTGAGTATTAACATTTTTAACCTGTCATACTTTAGCATGGATTTGATACTTGTCCTGTTCTCTCTGAACCCCAGCTTTCCTTGTGTCAGCTCTGAAAGCTAGCTTCACATTTCAAAAGCTCTAACTAAAGCCTTTTGGGCATCTGCTTCTGCCTTTCCCCATTTGACTGCCTCTGTCCCTAAATGCTGACCCTGGTGATTCGCTCTGCCTGTTCTTCCTGTCATTCTTAGGGACACCATTTCTATTGTCTTGCTGCCTCCACATTACCTGACATCCTCCCCAGGAGCCAAGCTTTTCCCTACACATACTCAACTGTGATGTCCTGCCTGAGCATCTTCCTCCATATCTCACCAGCATTTTTGAACCTGATTTTGTTGGTTGCTTTAGGCTCACATCACCATTATACCACAATAATCCAGTCTCAACAATTCAAATCCTAAAACACAAGAATACTCTGAGAAGAACAATAAGGGATTAGGGGAAGCTCAGCATCCTAACAACTTTTAATTATGATCAGATAATAAGAAAGTATAACATGGGGTGGACAGTAATTTTGCCATCCCATTTTACAGGCCATGTTTGCAGCAGGAAGTGAACCCTCTTTTATATTTATAATGGGAATGTGCTGCTGTTCAGGGTGGGCAG
The DNA here is from genome assembly GCF_000442215.2 of Lipotes vexillifer. Lineage (NCBI taxonomy): Eukaryota > Metazoa > Chordata > Mammalia > Artiodactyla > Lipotidae > Lipotes > Lipotes vexillifer. The sequence continues at coordinate 6,099,312 of NW_006792448.1, forward strand.
TTGCATTCCCACAATACATCACATGGCAAGTTGCTGACATGCCCTTCCCTCTGGCTTCTCTGGACTAAAAGGAACACATTTATTATTATTATTACTGATATTGTTTCTCTCTCTCCCTTTGCTTTCAACAGTTTCACTGACATTAGTTAAAGGGTCCTTGGGCTGGCAGAGCAAGCAGACATCCCAGTCACATGGAAGGTTTTAGGCAGACCCCAGTCTCTCTGACAGCACAAAAGCAGGAGTTCAAATGAGGAAACATCAAAAATCAATGTTTTAATTCATAAAGACATGGGGATGCTTTGTGATTGGACAGCTCCAGATGCCAGGCAAGGAAGTCACTTGAGGACTGACCAGGACTGGTGGCACAAGGAGTTCTCAGCTCAGATCAGGATGCTCATCAAGGCAGCTTGCAATATAACTAGGGGGCAAAGAAAGGGCTTCAAGCTCAGCAGAGGTGAAGATGCGGTCCTCTGTTTCAGAGAATAAGACCCTAGAAACCACAGGAGAGGAAGGCTCCTTCTAGGATAGAGGAAGATGAAGAAATGAGACTAAAAACCCAGAAAACAAGCCAGAATGCCTAATCAATATTGTCCTTCACAGGAGACACCTCAGGGTCTTGAAGTAGTGGAAAGAATATTTTTCTAGGAGTTTGTTCATCAGGGTTCTAATCTACATTTTGTGCTTTACCTAACTGTGTGCCATAGGGTAATTTACTTCTTCCTGTCTTTTGGTTGCAGTTTCTTCATCTGCTCAATTAAAAGGCTGTAGCACACAGTGTCACATGCTACCATGCTAGTCTACTGACTCTCATAAAATTTCTAGAACTTTCCTCTTTACGATGCCTTCAGAGCTGACTTGCATGCATGGCTATAAACACAGACACGCATACATACATACATACACACATACACAAGTGCACAAGTGTGCGTGCACACCACAGATGAGACAATCATTTCAGGGATGCATCTTATTTATTTATTTATTTATTTATTTATTTATTTATTTTAATTTTTTTTTCCAGAGGACAAGAGAATTAAAAATTTATTTTGAAGATAAATGTTAATTATGAGGAAAAAATGTTAATATAAAGGACATTTTTGGTTACATTTCGTTTTTTAAAAATTTTATTTAATTTTACTTATTTTTTATACAGCAGGTTCTTACTAGTTATCCATTTTATACATAATAGTGTATATATGTCAATCCCAATCACCCAATTCATCACTCCACCATCACCCCCTGCCACTTTCCCCCCTTGGTGTCCATATGTATGTTCTCTACATCTGTGTCTCTATTTCTGCCCTGCAAACTGGTTCATCTGTACCATTTTTCTAGGTTCCACATATGCATTAATATACAATATTTGTTTTTGTCTTTCTGATTTACTTCACTTTGTATGACAGTCTCTAAATCCAACCACATCTCTACAAATGAGGGTGCTGCCATGACCTGGCTATTGTAAATAGTGCTGCAGTGAACATTGGGGTGCATGTGTCTTTTTGAATTATGGTTTTCTATGGGTATATGACCAGTAGTGGGATTGCTGGGTCATATGGCAATTCGATTTTTAGTTTTTTAAGGAAACTCCATACTGCTCTCCATAGTGGCTGTATCAATTTACATTCCCACCAACAGTGCAAGAGGGTTCTCTTTTCTCCTCACCCTCTCCAGAATCTGTTGTTTGTAGATTTTCTGATGATTCCCATACTAACTGGTGTGAGGTGATAACACACCGTAGTTTTGGTTTACATTTCTCTAATAACTAGTGATGTTGAGCAGCTTTTCATGTGCTTCTTGGCCATCTGTATGTCTTCTTTGGGGAAATGTCTATTTAGGTCTTCTGCCCATTTTATGATTGGGTTGTTTGTTTTTTTAATACTGAGCTGCATGAGCTGTTAATATATTTTGGAGATTAATCCTTTGTCTGTTGATTCATTTGCAAACATTTTCTCCCATTCTGAGGGTTGTCTTTTTGTCTTATTTGTAGTTTCCTTTGCTTTGCAAAAGCTTTTGTTTCATTAGGTCCCACTTGTTTATTTTTGTTTTTATTTCCATTACTCTAGGAGGTGGATCAAAAAAGATCTTGTTGTGCTTTATGTCAAAAACTGGTCTTCCTATGTTTTCCTCTAAGAGTTTCACAGTGTCTGACTTTACATTTAGGTCTCTAATCCATTTTGAGTTTATTTTAGTGTATGGTGTTAGGGAGTGTTCTAATTTAATTCTTTTACATGTAACTGTCCAGTTTTCCCAGCACCACTTATGGAAGAGACTGTCTTTTCTCCATTGTATATCCTTGCCTCCTTTGTCATAGATCAGTTGACCATAGGTGCGTTTATCTCTGGGTTTATCTCTGGGTTTTCCATCCTGTTCCGTTGATCTGTATTTCTGTTTTTGTGCCAGGACCATATTGTCTTGATTACTGTAGCTTTGTAGTATAGTCTGAAGTCAGGGAGTCTGATTCTTCCAGCTCCGTTTTTATCCCTCAAGACTGCTTTGGCTATTCAGAGCCTTTTGTGTCCCCATACAAATTTTAAGATTTTTTGTTCTAGTTCTGTAAAAAATGCCATTGGTTATTTGATAGGGATTGCATTGAATCTGTAGATTGCTTTGTATAGTATAGTCATTTTCATAATATTGATTCTTCCAATCCAAGAACATGATATATCTCTCCATCTGTTTGTATCATCTTTAATTTCTTTCATCAGTGTCTTATAGTTTTCTGCATACAGGTCTTTTGTCTCCTTAGGTAGGTTTATTCCTAGGTATTTTATTCTTTTTGTTGCAGTGGTAAATGGGAGTGTTTCTTTGCTTTCTCTTTCAGATTTTTCATCATTAGTGTATAGGAATGAAAGAGATTTATGTGCATTAATTTTCTATCTTGCTACTTTAGCAAAATCATTGATTAGCTCTAGTAGTTTTCTGGTGGCATCTTTAGGATTCTCTATGTATAGTATCATGTCATCTGCAAACAGTGACAGTTTTACTTCTTCTTTTCCAATTTGTATTCCTTTTATTTCTTTTCCTTCTCTTGTTGCCATGGCTAGGACTTCCAAAACTATGTTGAATACGAGTGGCGAGAGTGGACATCCTTGTCTTGTTCCTGATCTTAGAGGAAATGCTTTCAGTTTTTCACCATTGAGAATGATGTTTGCTGTGGGTTTGTCATATATGGCCTTTATTATGTGGAGATAGCTTCCCTCTATGCCCACTTTCTGGAGAGTTTTTATCATAAATGGGTGTCGAATTTTGTCAAAAGCTTTTTCTGCATCTACTGAGATGATCATATGGTTTTTATTCTTCAATCTGTTAATACGGTGTATCACATTGATTGATTTGCATATATTGAAGAATCCTTGCATCTCTGGGATAAATCCCACTTGATCATGGTTTATGATCCTTTTAATGTGTTCTTGAATTCTGTTTGCTAATATTTTGTTCAGGATTTTTGCATCTATACTAATCAGTGATATTGGTCTGTAATTTTCTTTTTATGTAGTATCTTTGTCTGGTTTTGGTATCAGGGTGATGGTGGCCTCATAGAATGAGTTTGGGAGTGTTCCTTCCTCTGAAATTTTTTGGAAGAGTTTGAGAAGAATGGGTATTAGCTTTTCTCTAAATGTTTGATAGAATTCACCTTTGAAGCCATCTGGTCATGGACTTTTGTTTGTTGGAAGATTTTTAATTACAGTTTCAATTTCATTACTTGTGATTGGTCTCTTCATATTTTCTATTTCTTCCTGGTTCAGTATTGGAAGGTTATACCTTTCTAAGAATTGTTCATTTCTTCCAGGTTGTCCATTTTATTCACATAGAGTTGCTTGTAGTAGTCTCTTAGGATGCTTTGTATATCTGCAGTGTCTGTTGTAACTTCTCCTTTTTCATTTCTAATTTTATTGGTTTGAATTCTCTCCCTCTTTTTCTTGATGAGTCTGGCTAATGGTTTATCAATTTTGTTTATCTTCTCCAAGAACCAGCTTTTAGTTTTATAGACCTTTGCTATTGTTTTCTTTGTTTCTATTTCATTTGTTTGTGCTCTGATCTTTATGATTTCTTTCCTTCTACTAACTTTGGGTTTTGTTTGTTCTTCTTTCTCTACTTCCTTTAGGTGTAACGTTAGATTGTTTATTTGAGATTTTTCTTGTTTCTTGAGGTAGGCTTGTATTGCTGTAATCTTCCCTCTTAGAACTGCTTTTGCTGCATCCCATAGGTTTTGGATAGTTATGTTTCTGTTGTCATTTGTCTCTAGGTTTTTTTTTTTTATTATTCCCTTGTTGATTTCTTCAATGACCTCTTGGTTATTTAGTCACATATTTTTTAGCATCCATATGTTTGGTTTTTTTACATTTTTTTCCCCTGTAATTGTTTTCTAATCTCATAGCGTTGTTGTCAGAAAATATTCTTGATATAATTTCAATTCTCTCTAAATTTACTGAGGCTTGATTTGTCACCCAAAATGTGATCTATCCTGGAGAATGTTCCATGCACACTTGAGAAGAAAGTGTACTCTGCTATTTTTGGATGGAATGTCCTATAAATATCAATTAAATCTATAGGGTCTATTGTGTCATTTAAAGCTTCTGTTTCTTTGTTAATTTTCTGTTTGGAAGACCTGTCCATTGGTGTAAGCGAGGTGTTGAAGTCCCCCACTATTACTGTATTACTGTCGATTTCCTCTTTTATAGCTGTTAGCAATTGCCTTATGTACTGCAGTGCTCCTATGTTGGGTACATATATATTTATAATTGTTGTATCTTCTTCTTAGATTGATCCCTTGCTCATTATGTAGTGTCCTCCCTTGTCTCTTGTAACATTCTTTATTTTAAAGTCTATTTTATCTGATATGAATATTGCTACTCCAGCTTTCTTTTGATTTCCATTTGCATGGAATATCTTTTTCTGTCTCCTCACTTTCAGTCTGTATGTATCGCAGGTCTGAATTGGGTTTCTTGTAGACAGCATATATATGGGTCTTGTTTTTGTATCCATTCAGTGAGCCTGTGTTTTATGTTGGAGCATTTAATCCATTCACGTTTAAGGTAATTATCTATATGTATGCTCTTATTATCATTTCTTAATTGTTATGTGTTTGTTTTTGTAGGTCCTTTTCTTTTCTTGTGTTTCCCACTTAGAGAAGTTCCTTTATCATTTGTTCTAGAGCTGGTTTGGTGGTGATGAATTCCCTTAATTTTTGCTCGTCTGTAAAGCTTTTGATTTCTCCATGGAATCTGAATGAGGTCCTTGCTGGGTAGAGTAATCTTGGTTGTAGGTTCTTCCCTTTCATCACTTTAAATATATCATGCCACTCCCTTCTGGCTTGTAGAGTTTCTACTGAGAATCAGCTGTTAACCTTATGGGAGTTACCTTGTATGTTATTTGTCATTTTTCCCTTGTTGCTTTCAATAAATTTCCTTTGCCTTTAATTTTTGTCAATTTGATTACTATGTGTCTCGGCGTGTGTCTCCTTGGGTTTATCCTGCCTGGGACTCTCTGCACTTCCTGGACTTGGGTGACTATTCCCTTTCCCATGTTAGGAAAATTTTCCTCTATAATCTCTTCAAATATTTTCTTGGGTCCTTTCACTGTCTCTGCTCCTTCTGGTACCCTTATAATGTGAATGTTGTTGCATTTAATGTTGTTCCAGAGGTCTCTTAGGCTGTCTTCATTTCTTTTCAGTCTTTTTTGCTTTATTCTGTTCGGTGGCAGTGAATTTCACCATTCTCTCTTCCAGGTCATTTATCCGTGCTTCTGCCTCAGTTATTCTACTATTGATTCCTTCTAGGGTATTTTTCATTTCAGTTATCATATTGTTCATCTCTGTTTGTTTGTTCTTTAATTCTTCTAGGTCTTTGTTAAACATTTCTTGCATCTTCTTGATCTTTGCCTTCATTCTTTTTTCCAAGGTCCTGGATCATCTTCACTATCATTATTCTGAATTCTTTTTCTGGAAGGTTGTCTATCTCCACTTCACTTAGTTGTTTTGCTAGGGTTTTATCTTGTTCCTTCATCTGTTACATAGCTCTCTGCCTTTTCATCTTGTCTGTCTTTCTCTGAATGAGGTTTTCATTTCACAGGCTGCAGGATTGTATTTCTTCTTGCTTCTGCTGTCTGCCCTCTGGTGGATGAGGCTATCTAAGAGGCTTATGCAAGTTTCCTGATGGGAGGGACTGGTGGTGGGCAGAGCTGGGTGTTGCTCTGGTTGACAGAGCTCTGTAAAACTTTAATCCACTTGTCTGCTGATGGGTGGGGCTGTGTTCCCTCCCTGTTGATTGTTTGGCCTGAGGTGACCCAACACTTGAGCATACCCAGGCTCTTTGGTGGAGCTAATGATGGACTCTGGGAAGGCTTACACCAAGAAGTACTTCCCAGAACTTCTGCTGCCAGTGCCCTTGTCCTCACGGTGAGCCACAGCCATCCCCTGCCTGTGCTGGAGACCCCTCCAGGGTCACTGCTGCTTCCCCTGGGTCCCAATGCACATACTACTGTGTGTGTGCCCTCCAAGAGTGGAGTCTTGTTTCCTCCAGTCCTGTCGAAATCCTGCAATCAAATTTCACTAGCCTTCAAAGTCTGATTCTCTAGGAATTATTCATTCCATTGCCAGACTCCCAGGTTGGGAAGCCTGATGTGGGGCTCAGAACCTTCACTCCAGTGGGTGGACTTCTGTGGTATCAGTGTTCTCCATTTTGTGAGTCACTCACCCAGCAGTTATGGGATTTGATTTTATTGTGATTGTGCCCCTCCTACTGTCTCATTGTGGTTTCTCCTTTGTCTTTGGATGTGGGTATATTTTTTGCTGAGTTCCAGTGTCCTCCTGTCAATGATTGCTCAGCAGTTAGTTGTGATTCTGGGACTCTCACAAGAGGGAGTGAGCGCACGTCCTTCTACTCTGCCATCTTCGCATCTTGTTTATTTATAACCCAAATAATATATTTAAGACTGACCCTTCATGTTACTTCCATCTTGGCTTCAAGTGGCTTTTAATTTTCTTTAAAAAATTAAATGAGATATGGAATATTTATGTCCTCTGATTATTTTCATATTATCAAAGACACATGAGATGAACAATATTATCCCCATTTAATAGAGGAGGAAAACAGGGTTTAAGAATTTGTGAAAATTTTGCAACGGTAAGTATATTTTGAATAATATTTTTATTTATAAATTAAAAGATAAAGACTTGATCACTAATTTTTATCAAAATCTTAGAAATATTTTAATCTCTATCTGAAATCCCAGCTCCAACATGACAACCTCTCTGTCTAATTCAACATGTCCCTCCTCAGAAGTGATTATTCCACATACTGTGACTCTCACATAGTCTTCTGTCTCGTCATCGGTGCATTATTCTACTTCAGATGTAAGCTCCTTGAGGGCAAAATCTATGTCCTACAATTTGCCCTGAAGTACCTAGCATAAATAATGAGACCAAGAAAAGACCTAGCATAAATCATGATACCCAATAAAGGAAGAAATAAATAACCATAGCTACTTGAGTGACCTGTTTGAATTCATAACTATTTGAATTCACAGATGTATAAATTAAAACCCCATTCTTTCCTTGTATACTTAATATCTTTCTCTTCAAGATGTAAGAGAAAGTAGAAGTCACAACAGAATCATTGTGAAAACAGGAAGGAAGATAAAAAGGCTGAAGATTCTGATCACCTCTTTGGATTAATGGAGTTGTGAAGGACAGAGCACAATATACTGTACTTAATGCAGATTCTGCTCAGTGATACAATGATTACAATCAATTTGACTACTAATGTGACTTATCTTGTAAATTTCTGGGTCATTAACTTCAACAACATCCATTTGCTGTCACTATCCAATTCCACCAAATCAGTGTCCGAGGTAATAGGAGAACGAATGTATTAGTGCATTATTGGTGGCTAATAGACACAGCAAGTCTTTAATGTGCTGCAAAGAGCAGCTGAGGCACCAGAGACTGAGACAACAAGACCAAGGGAATTGGATGAGGAGTCAAGATCCACAACACGGTGGCGCATTAGGACTGCTGCTGGCTGTCCCCCTGCCCTTTTGCCTTTGTGCCTTAGATGACACTTAGCTGGATATTAGGGAGATCTCAACCCGTGATAGGGGAAATGCACATTCATTGACCATTTGGAGCAAAAGTAGCAAAAGTATAGAAATTTGACCATCCAAGAATAATGTGCCTGTCTAAAGTCAGGTTCTTGAAGCAGGACCTTTTCCTGTCAGCCTTGAATTCACAAAATGTTGGGGAACACTTACTCTGTACATACATGAGGATGGGCCCCATAACCTGATCTAAAGTTGGATCAATATCAAGACCTATCCTGGAAGTTACTTTGAAAATTGCATTCATATTCAATTTGAAAATTCCTTTGATATTTATTTCTGAAATATTTGTGTCCATGTTCTAGAAATATTCATTATATTCTCCCTGCCCATCCTTTCTTGTTGAGAAGCTGCTATGCCCACAGCCCAACAGGGGCAGGACTCAAACCACAGACCCTGTCCCTTGAACCAGAGATGAGTGTCTGCCTAAGGTAGGTCAGGAGGTAGTCTGTCAGGAGAATGGCAGTAAAATCTGGAGATTGAGCCAGTCAAGGAGTGCCAGGCACTAAACTGTAATTCTTCCAAGTTGTCAGGACACCAAAGCTACATTCAAGCTAATTTTATGGGGGAGCAGAATCCATGAACCTTGTAGATGATCTAAAGCAGGAAGGAGAATGAAAGACTTAAGTGGAAGTGCAGAGACAAGCTATCTCTGAAAGATGGAGAAAGAATGGCTGCTTGATGACTTTTCAGGGCCTGGGCATAAAACCCAATGCCTATCTCACAATTGGGATTTATGCCATTTTTTGGGTTTTTTTTGTTTTTTTTTTTTTTGTTGTTAAATTGGTTTTAGTAGGTTTCTGTTTCATGCATTCAAAGAACACCTATGATAATATACTTTCTTCATGATTGTCAGCTAGCAGTTATTGATCCCTGCTGTGGGTAGCAAACTAAAACCTGCCAGAGACACTCAACCAAAAGAAGAGATTATTGCTTTCCAGAGAATAAGTAGTTGGAGAAATTTTTCTAAGTATTGGACAGAATTGTATCTTTTTTTGTTGAAAGTGGTATCTGTAGAAGCCCAGGTCTGCAATCTGCAGAGTCCTTCCTGTGACTGTGAGCCAAGGTGGGACATATAAAACGTACATGAGAGATGCACTCTGTGGGGTTGAGGTTCGACAATCTTACAACAGTAATTGCCACCAACACCACTGGCTACCATTGACTGTGGGCCCCTATGAACCTAATGCTGGGCTTCTGGACTCTTCATGGCTACCCCATGAGGTAGTTTCTATGAACATACTTGAGGAAACATGGCACAGCTAGCAAGCAACAGAATTTGAATTTAAATGCAATTAGTCTAACTTCAGAGCCTGCTGTGAGCCATTTCCCCCATCTCCTTTTTCGATGTCTGCCTCTCTCTTCAGAGGTCATGTCCCTGTCCTCTTTTCAGGTACCCTTGTTTGGCCTTGCCAATCAAACCTGTAGTCATCAAAGTGCCTTATACTAGTAACCTAACTCTTGAAAGAAATTGAAGTCATCATTTCTCTCCCCTCTAAGGGGACTTGCATTATGTCTGATTTCTGCATCTGAAAGGAAAAGTATTGTCCCTTAGATATGAAAGTTTAGGCATTTGTTTAAAAGGGTAGGTAAAAATAACATCTTCATTACAATCCTGAAAACCCACCGGGCAGGCCTGCAAAGGAAGATTGCTCTAAGAGTTTGCATGTGGAATGAAACATTTTAGAATTTTCTTGAATATATATATATATATATATATATATATAAAGTGATTTTCTTGCTTTCATTATGATATTGGTCAGAAAAACATGTTTGTTAGTAACTAAATGGTTTCTGTTAGTTTATTTTGAAATATGCTATATTAAATTCCCTTCATTAAAGAAAAGATGAATTAGTATGTTGAGGTTGACTATGTGCCAGACATTACTGAATATAATCAATGTGTATTTCCCATAAATAATTCTCTGTTGCCAAGATCCATTCTACACAAGACATGTAGGGAGTTTTGAAGCCAGCCATCATAAAGCCTATCACTTAGTCAAGGGTAAGATACATCCATCCTATATTTTGTGGCTTTGAGCTTAAACTTGACCCTTAATAGATTTTTCACACCCTAGTAAAGAATTCCTAACACAGAAGCTGTTACCAGGTAACAGGCATGGCTGAACATTTATACTTGGCACAAGGAATAGAACATATCAAAATTATAACACATACACATATAAAGTTTTAAAAAACTTTTTATTTTGAAATAACTAGATTCAGAGGAAGCTGCAAAGAAACATATAGGGAAGTCCAGTGCACCATTCTCCCATCCTCCCCCAATGTTAATGTTTTACATGATTCTAGTATATTATTAAAACCAGGAATTTGACATGAGCATAATCATATAATTTATTAAGATTTCACCAATTATATATTCACACATTCATGTGGGAATGTGTGTATAGTTCTAGGAAATATTATCACATGTGTAGCCTTGTGTAATCACTACCACAACCAAGATACTTAACTGTGCCATTACCACAAAGATTTCTTTTATGTTATTCCTCTATAGCCACACTCCCCTTTTCCATACCCTCATCAACACCCTTAATACCTGAGAACTAATAATCTGTTCTCCATCTCTATAATTATGTATTACAAGAATGTTACACAAATAGAATCACACATTATATGTCCTTTTAAGATTTTTTTCATTCAGCATAATTTCCTTGAGGTTCATCCAAGTTTTGTGTGTGGCAAGTTTTCTCCTTGTTCTTGCTGAATTGTATTCTATGGTAGAGATTACTACAGTTTATTTGACTATGCAACCATTGAAGGATGTATGGGTAGTTTCCAAATTGGGTTATTATAAATAAAAATTGCTATGAATATTTGTGTAATGTTCTTGCATGAAAATAACTTTCATTTTCCTGGAATAAATACTCAAGACTGAAATTTCTGGGTGTACAACCAGATATTAAGTAGATTTTCAGTTTTGAAAGAAACCATTTTCTAAAGTAGCTATATCATTTTACACTCCCACCAGCAATGTGTGAGTGATCCAATTTCTTTGTATCCTTGACACAATTTTTCCTCACCATAATTTTCCATTTTAACCATTCTGATACGAGTGTAGTGATATCTCACTGTGACTGAAATTTGCATTTCTCTAATAGCTAATGATGTTGAACATATTTTCATGTGTTTATTTGCCATCTGTGTATTCTCTTCAATGAAATGTCTGTGCATGTTTTTGCCCATTTTCTAGTTGGATTTTTTTCTTTTGTAGTGTTGAGTTTTGAGATACACAAGTCTTCTTCATATAAAAAGCATTACTTCGGGCTTCCCTGGTGGTGCAGTGGTTGAGAGTCCCCCTGCCCATGCAGGGGACATGGGTTCGTGCCCCAGTCTGGGAAGATCCCACATGCCGTGGAGCTGCTGGGCCCGTGAGCCATGGCCGCTGAGCCTGCGCGTCCGGAGCCTGTGCTCCGCAATGAGAGAGGCCCCAGCAGTGAGAGGCCCGCGTACCACAAAGAATAAAAAATAAAAATAAAAAGCATTACTTCAAGTCTTCTACTTAGAAGACAATTTATTTTTTTTTTAAATACTTTACATTCTAGGTAAGATTTAATATTGACCTGGTTATTCTGCCAGAAGGGTTACACAGTAATAGACACTAAGCTATTTCCCTTTTCATTTCTTTAATAAACACCTAATGAATACCCAGTCTACTTTTATAAATTAATAAATCATGTATTCTAAATTACATTTTAAGTCTCTAATTAATTATTACACCCAGCTACCATCTACCCTATCCTACTCATCCAACTTCATTTTTGCTACTCTTCCCATTAAATTCTATGCTACAATCACCCTCAACTTCCAATTTAGCCTCAAGTACTCCATATCCTTCTTGACTCTCTGAACTTTTACAAGCTGTTTCTTCAGGCTGGAATATCCTTTGCTGTTTCTTCATGTTGAAAACCCCTCTCAAGCCTCAAGATCCCGTTCAAATACCCTTACCTCTATGAGCCCTTCTCTAACTTCTTCTATGTTCCTGTTCCATTTTGCTCAACTCATGATTACAACACTAGGAATTCTCTTGACTTTTCAAATAATTAATTTTTTATATTAACTTATGTTTTCCATCCTCCATAAAGCAGCTGACAGGGCACACAGAATGGTGAGGCTGGTACTCTGTCTAGTGCACTCACATCTGTTCTCAGCAGCATTTGAATAGCACACTTCCAAGAGTCAACCAAGTTCATTTCTGTATTTGTTTATGACAATTGAATTTTTAGTTATGTAATTAAATCATATATTATTTAAATTGATGAAATATGAGTGTGAAAGAAAAGGTGTTATTATTTCTATGAAAATTAAGTTATTGGTTTAGAATGATTTGATAAAAGCAAGTCAAATTAAGGATGGGTGAAAAATTGTAAAAGAGTAGGGGCAAAAAACATAACATTCCAGAGGGGTTCAGAACTCAGATTGTTTTGAGGCTGGTATTTTAAATTTTTCACTCTTCAAAATAAAATGAAAAATAAAATTGGAAATTAGTATATAATGCATGATGGATATGGTTTACATAAGAAAGAGCATGTGAAACTCCAGTTATTGAACCTGTACACAAAAGTCCTTGACCTACATTAAAATTAGTTAATTGATTATCATTTTAAGCAAAATATACAGTACTTATAGCATTAGTATTTATTATAATTTTCCCCTTTAACTATCATTCTCAAAATACTGGTTTGAATTACATCAGCCAAGAAGGTTTCTGTTATGTTTTCTATTGAAACTTAGTATTCAAAAAACCTTTTTGTTTATATGCTTCCTTACTAGATTGAGAGCTCCTTAATGTCAGGAACCTGGCATTTTGCCTGACACATCAGGAGTACTCAATAAATTATTGTTGAATGAATGAAAAGAAATCTGTAAAGCAAATTTATAAAAATCAAAAGAAAATTGTATCTTCTGATCTTCATGCAGTTATTTAATCCAATTTATTCAAAGAAGTTATCAGTCTCAGATATTGATAATCAGTTCAGAGGAGTTCGTTCTCTTTCTACACAGAATTTGGGCCTCTTTAATGGCATTAGCTAGTCTTGATATAAATATATATATATGTATGTATATCTCTGTGTATATGTATATAAAATATGGTCCTATAAATTTAACTAGATCTCATTGTGATAAAAATTAGCCTTTCAGCATGGAAATGTTCTGTTTCTTAATTATTATTATTTCTCTACATAGCTTCTGTAATATGGTTATCATGTAGCCTAACATAACCTAGATATCTAAAATGGAATATTTTTAAAGTTAAGCTCACATTTAACCCTATTAATTTCAATCAGAGTACAGTGTATTACCCATAAACCATTTTTTAAAATCTAAACATTTTCTCTGAGCAGCATCCACAGCATCCATGTGAAATCCAACTTACTAGTGAGGAGCTTGGCATCAGCTTTTTGTCAAGTAACTAAGAGAACTTCCTTCAATCTCTGAGAGGTCCTCTTAGCACCTTGTTTGGTCCAATTAACACTGAATGGAAAATCGAGAGGGCTCTTCATAGCTCTACCTCTGCAATTAAATGATGTGGCCTGTCAATTATTTTCAGGGCCTTATCCAACACTTACCCGCCCCCCAAAAAATAAAGAAAAAGGAAAAAAATGAATCAGCTCCTGTATTGTTGATTCCCTTTGAGTTAGCTCCTGTCCTTACTTTCTCACTTTGGAGAGCAGGTGATTCAATCTGTCTTGGTGTGAGTGTCAACCATCTTGTCTTTCAACTGGAAAGCTAGAAGTGACAGCTTGGTATATTAAGAGGTCTCTGCCTGAATAAATTGATGTCAAGTTTTATTACACATAGTCCAAGTTAAGAGGCATAAGACAATCACTCAACAACTATGTATTGAACAAACAAATGGTATACAGCAGTATTGGCAGTTCTTGAAACAAACATAGAGGCAGACAAGGTCTGTGTTCTCTAGGAGGCTAAAGTCCACCAAGGAAGATATACAATACAAACCAAGATATATGGTAAGGTCTTTATGGTGTTGAAAGGAGCTATTCTCTTATCCTTATGGGCTGGAGCATGGGTGAAGTTGTCCAAAGAAATGCCTACTGGAAGCACCAAGACTTTCTGAAGATTTAAAGAAACAGAGAGCTGGGATATAGTAAGCAACCTCAGGGGAGTGTCTTATACTCATAACTCAGTTTAAAAGAGAGAGAAATGGGATAGGGAGATATTTTTAAGTAAAAAAACATTCCCTAGAAGTAAAATAAAATGATATAAATCAATACCACCTAGTATTTTTCAAATACTTATGTGAATAACTGTGCTAAATTCTAGAAGAGTATTTTTCAAACTAAGAAATACAACCCAGTAAAGAATTGTAAGATTCCCATTTTTTAAAATGAACTAAAATAGGATAGAAAATATCAGAATACTTCACATATAGTAGGTATATATTTGTTTTAGTTATGGAAGTAGTGGCATTGAGTTGCAGGGTAAAAATGTTTTACTTACTGTGCATTTAAATTTAAAATAAACTTAAAATATTGCTCTAGAAAGATCTTTCTAAACTTGGCTAACAACATCATCTAGGAGGTATAAAAATATCCAAGTTTCCAGGTTCCATCCTAGGAGGAGGGGTCCAGTATCCTGTGGAGGCCTCCTCAGAAAAAGCTACAGTCCATGAATCATTAACTCTAATTAGAATGAGCGGATGAGAAAATGAAAAAGATGAGAGTGTGCTACTACCTAAACATCAGGACTCACAAGTGGAGTTCAAGAGTGATGAGTATGGGGAGAAGTTTATCATGGAAGACTGTTAGAGAAGGTTCATGGAGCATCTCCTGTGAGCGGGACATAAAGGTACCTGAGGAATTGCAATTTGAGGGAGAAGAGCTAAAACCCTCTCAAAAGTGGAGTCCACCAGGGAAAGACCCATGAAAGAGGTAAGATTTGCCTTGGCTGAGACTTGAAGAATGATTCAGCCAAATGTTTCTTGAGGAAAGAAAGTGTCTTACTTGCATTGGCACCAACTGCTGAGAACACAGTAGTTGTTGAATGAATAGGAAAAGTTAGTGGAGGGAAAGTAAGAAGATGAGCCAGAAAGGTAGGTCTGGATGGTAAGTTTGCATATAAGATCAGCCCCTGCCTTCTTACATTTGAGAGACATAAGAGAAGTAGAATCAAGGGGGAAAAAAATCCCTGACAGGTCAATTAAGTTTTTCCATTACTTCTCTTGGCTTCTGCACAAAGTTATACAGAAATGTAAAAGAAAGTATCCAAAGATACCCTTTAAAATGCTTTTCTGACTATAAGAGGCTGGATGCTCAGGTTTAAACAATAGATTTGGAAAGGAGATTTCGTTTTAAGACCACAAGACACACACAGCATTAGTTTTAGCTTCCTCCGTTGCAGCTATGGCTCTCTATCCATTGCTATACATTAGAATAGTCTGGGAGCTGTCAAAATTCCCAATGTTTGGGCTCCTCCCTAAGAAACTAAATCAGTTTCCAGCGGGTGGATCAGGAGCACTTGTGCTTTTGAAAAGTGCCCCAGGTAACTCTAATGTGCATTCAGACTTGAGAACTATTGAAATGTGAATACTAAAATTCACACTGCTAAAGCAGGGTGGAGTTTATGCTCTCTTTTTGCTTCTCAACAGAAGGAATCAGGCTGACATTTTTTTTTTTCCAACCTTGCCCCAGGCTGTAGCCTCAATAAAACCATGGACAGCAATGATTCTTTCCTTAACTCTGTAGGCAAAACCAAAGATGAACTTTTAAGCTGAAGCAGCTGACAGCTGCTGCTGTTCAATGCCAATTATACTAACCTAGACATCCTTCCCTTCCAGAAACACCTCCCCAATGGCACACCATTGTCAGACTTTCACATTCAAAAATCTTCAGTGGCTCTCAATTCTTTAATGGCAAAGCCCAAACTCTTTATCCAGGCATTTGGCCCTTCCAAATCTGGCTCAAAACATTTATTCAAGATGTGGTTTAGGCTTCTGTGTGGGTTGCCACATTCTTTCCTGTTTCTACCTTTCTCTTGCTCTTGCCCACACCTGCAATGGCAACAGTTCTGTTCTTAATCTCACTTCATCCACTGTTGCTACTCAATGTCAAAGTCCAGTTTAAGTCCCACTGATTTTTAACAGACTAACACTCTACAACTTCTATGAAGCTTCTTCCCACCACTCTCAGCATTGGGAACGATGTCAGATTTAATGGTTCAAACAGAACTTCAAGTTGTTCAGTGAAGAAGATTCATTGTATTCGTATCATAATTATTCAGCATAATGATTCTGTGGTCCAGCTGTCTGAGCCTGAACCTAGTTCTTTAAGTGATTTATTATTTGACCTCTCTCAGTTTTTTCACATGTAAAATGCAGAAAATAGTTCTTACCTCAGAGGCGAGGCTCAAATAGATAATGCAAGAAAATTTTTAGCACAGTGCTCAGCCCCTAGTGAATATTCAATAAATTCTAGCTTTTCTTGTTTGTTTCTCTGTCTGTTCGTATATTCTGATTAACATATTTTGTCTCTTCAGGAAAATTGTAAGATCACTTAAGGACCGACTCTTTTTAATTAACTGTACTACCTGGATTACAATACTATACTAAAAATAACATGGGGTTTGAGATCAGAGGATTAAATTTCAAATTTCAGCTCATCCATTTACTTATTATATGATTTTTGGCATGTTGTTTGACCTGTTTGAACCTCAATTCGCTAATGTCTAAAATGGAAGTTATAATAATAATTGTATTTCCCACATTCTGGAGATTAAAGATGATAATTCACAAGAAAGTTCTTACGCGGGCCTCCCACTGTTGTGGCCTCTCTCGTTGCGGAGCACAGGCTCCAGACGCGCATGCTCAGCGGCCATGGCTCACGGGCCTACAGCTCAACGGCATGTGGGATCCTCCCAGACCGGAGCACGAACCTGCATCTGCTACACTGACAGGTAGACTTTCAACCACTGCGCCACCAGGGAAGCCCTACAAGAAAGCTCTTTGTTATCTCTCAAGTACTATTCAACAAAGTACAATTGTAGTTATCGTAGATAGTCTATATAAGTTTATTGAACTATTCTATAACATCTAAATTTGAGGGCTTTCCTAGTGGCGCAGTGGTTGAGAGTCCGCCTGTCAATGCAGGGGACACGGGTTCGTACCCCGGTCCGGGAGGATCCCACATGCCGCGAAGCAGCTGGGCCCGTGAGCCATAGTCACTGAACCTGCACGTCCGGAGCCTGTGCTCTGCAACAGGAAAGACCACAATGGTGAGAGGCCCGCATACCGGAAAAAAAAAAAAATCTAAATTTGAGATTATATATTAATAAACAATTTACTTACTGAAATACAGGTTCTTTGTCTAATTGTTCACTTGAAAATCAAAAAGTTGGGCAAGACCCAGGTCTTCATGTCTTCATCTATAATGAAACTGCATTAAACACAGAAGGAGATCATTAGGGTCTTCTCTGACTCTAAATTCTAGATTTTTGGAAAGTGTCTATACTTTTATATGAGATTAAAAAAAGACAAGCAGGGGATTATATGTGTATATACTTTTTCTTTATGTGTATTCTATAATAGGAAAATACACAGAAAAATTTGTAAGCATATGATAGTAGTGGTTATCTCTGAATGATAGAATTGTGGGTGATTTAAACATTTTCTATTTTTGTGTGTGATATCAAATTTTCTATGAGATTGCAGTAACTTTAAATTTTAAAAACTATTATTAAAAAAAATCCTTAAGATGTAAAAGTCTATCCTAAAAATATGTGTGTGTGTGTGTGTGTGTGTACGTGTGTCTGTGTGTGAGTATGTGTGTATGTGTACAGAAACATTGACACCTTTTAGGACAACTGACTGGCAGTGTCCTATGATTGCTTCTTGTATATTTTTACTCATTATATTTAGAAAATTGAAGGAACAGAATGAGTAGAGTGCATACACATAAAGCCTTGTTTGAACTCTGTAATGAGATTATTATAATCTTTTTGTTGAAAATTTGAAATCACAAAATATGTAGTTTAAGAACTCTTCCCAGAGAAGCCCAGCATGTTACAGTGGCACCTACTGGCATGATGTGGTATAGTAACCAAGCTCCCTCAGACATTATAACAAGTTCGGTGAGTTTATAACTGCATGTCAAGGAGGCCAAAAGGAGTTAAGGACAAAGGGCTTAGGGTTGTATTTGAACGTACTGAAAAATATAGATCTATTTCAAAAGTAGTTACTATGCTCATATAGATAGAAAAATATTTATGTTTCCCTAAATGGGAACATATCTCCTACTTTTAAGGGCAAGCTTTAGAAAATAGGATTTTCTCCACAGATATGAACTTTATAAACATTTTGGTTGAAAACGTATACCAGCTACAGAAAATGATATCTCTATATATTTTTTCCTTCTGGTTTAATTTAGGGACCTTTGAAGACCATTTTAACCTTTTAATGTGGGCAGTGAGTTTACTGAGGGAGTAGAGCTTTCAGATGGACATGAGGTCATGTGAGTCAGGGATTCTTAATCAACGAATTGGGACAGGCTATGGGGGTTGCGTATATCCTGAAACTTAAGGTAAGATTTTCCTAGAGGTAGAAACTATAGCTTCTATCCATTTTCAAGGAGTCCATGACCCAGGAAACTTCTCTAGGATTGTCCTGACTCACGTCTGCTTATCTGGTGTAATTGTTATTAGCATCCCCTTTCTCAAAATTGTCCCAGCCTAGAAGATAAGTTATTTAATCACTAGAGTTAAGCTCTGTGGGTCAAGGCATTGTTTTTTCTTTTTGTGGAAGTAAGTCATGACTTACTTGGCAGGAAGGAAGGCAGCTTTGAGAGAAGTTTTATGAAATTCTCTGAAGACAAATAATATACACACCAAATATTGATTTAAATTTCTTCATTTATATTCTGCTTAAGTTTAGAAAACACACCAGCTGAATACCTCACCAATGTTTATCCACCACCCCCAAAATGTTTCTGTTCATCTTTTCCTTAGCTGCATTACCTCTGGGTAAACACTAGGAATGACAGGTAAAGAACATATTTGGCATTTTTTGTGCATTCATCCAAATAGCCTTATTAAGTACCCACTTAATAATAATTTGTAGTAGAGGACAGAAAAAAAAAAAGTAAAATAATGTCTCATTTATTCCATAGCTTATCTCCTCCATTTGAGGAAATAAGAAACACACTTTTTAAAAAAAAGACAGGGAGGAGCTTCAAGATGGCGGAAGAGTAAGACGCAGAGATCACCTTCCTCCCCACAAATACATCAGAAATGCATCTACATGGGGAACAACTCCTACAGAACACCTACTGAACGCTGGCAGAAGACCTCAGACCTCCCAAAAGGCAAGAAACTCCCCACGTACCTGGGTAGGGCAAAAAAAAAAAAAGAAGAAGAAGAAACAGAGACAAAAGAATAGGGACGGGACCTGCACCAGTGGGAGGGAGCTGTGAAGGAGGAAAGGTTTCCACACAATAGGAAGCCCCTTCGCGGGTGGAGACTGTGGGTGGCGGAGGGGGAGAGCTTCGGGGCTGCAGAGGAGAGCACAGCAACAGGGGTGCAGAAGGCAAAGTGGAGAGATTCTCTCACAGAGGATCGGTGCCGACCGTCACTCACCAGCACGAGAAGTTTGTCTGCTCCCCCACCGGAGCGGGCGGGGCTGGGAGCTGAGGCTCAGACTTCGGTCGGCAGGGAGAGGACTGGGGTTGGTGGTGTGAACACAGATGGCAGGGGGTTAGTGCGCCACGGCTGGTCGGGATGGAGTCCGGGAAAAAGTCTGGAGCTGCCGAAGAGGCAAGAGACTTTTTCTTCCCCCTTTGTTTCCTGGTGCGCGAGGAGAGGGGATTAAGAGCGCTGCTTAAAGGAGCTCCAGAGACGGGCGGATCCTCGGCTATCAGCATGGACACAAGAGATGGGCATGAGACACTAAGGCTGCTGCTGCCGCCACAAAGAAGCCTGTGAGCAAGCACAGGTCACTATCCACACCTCCCCTCCCGGGAGCCTGGGCAGCCTGCTACTGCCAGCGTCCCGTGATCCAGGGACAACTTCTCTGGGAGAATGCACGGTGCACCTCAGGCTGATGCAACGTCATGCCAGCCTGTGCCGCCACAGGCTCGCCTCGCATCCGTACTACTCCCTCCGTCTCCCCGGCCTGAGTGAGCCAGAGCCCCTGAAGCAGCTGCTCCTTTAACCCCGTCCTCTCTGAACGAAGAACAGATGCCCTCAGGCGACCTACACGCAGAGGCAGGTCCAAATCCAAGGCTGAAGCACCGGAGCTGTGCGAACAAAGAAGAGAAAGGGAAATTTCTCCCAGCTGCCTCAGGAGCAGCAGATTAAATCTCCACAATCAACTTGATGTACCCTGCATCTGTGGAATACCTAAATAGACAATGAATCATCCCAAATTGAGGAGGTGGACTTTGGAACAACGATATATATCCAGACACTGGTCCACAAGAGACCTCCCAGCTCCATGTAATATCAAATGGAGAAAATCTCCCAGAGATCTCCATCTCAACACCAAGACCCAGCTGCACTTAACAACCAGCAAGCTAGAGTGCAGGACACCTTATGCCAAACAACTAGCAAGACAGAAACACAACCCCATCCATTAGCAGAGAGGCTGCCTAAAATCATAATAAGGCCACAGACACCCCAAAACACACCACCAGACGTGGACCTGCCCACCAGAAAGACAAGTTACAGCCTCATCCACCAGAACACAGGCACTAGTCCCCTCCACCAGGAAGCCTACACAACCCACTGAACCAAGCTTAGCCACTGGGGACAGACAACAAAAACAACAGAGATTACGAAACTGCAGCCTGTGAAAAGGAGACCCCAAACACAGTAGGTTAAGCAAAATGAGAAGACAGAGAAACACACAACAGATGAAGGAGCAAGACAAAAACCCAACAAACCTAACAAATGAAGAGGAAATAAGCAATCTACCTGAAAAAGAATTCAGAAAAATGATAGTAAAGATGATCAAAATCTTGGAAGTAGAATGGAGAAAATACAAGAAATGTTTAACAAGGACCTAGAACAATGAAAGAGAAAACAAACAATGATGAACGACACAATAAATGACATTAAAAATTCTCTAGAAGGAATCAGTAAAAGAATAACAGAGGCAGAAGAACGGGTAAGTGACTTGGAAGATAAAATAGTGGAAATAACTACTGCAGAGCAGAATAAAGAGAAAAGAATGAAAAGAATTGAGGACAGTCTTAGAGAACTCTGGGACAACATTAAATGCACCAATATTCGAATTATAGGGGTCCCAGAAGAAGAAGAGAAAAAGAAAAGGACAGAAAATATTTGAAGAGATTATAGTTGAAAACTTACCTAATATGGGTAAGGATATAGTTAATCAAGTCCAGGAAGCACAGAGAGTCCCATACAGGATAAATCCAAGGAGAAACATGCCAAGACACGTATTAATCAAACTATAAAAAATGTAAAACAAAGAACAAATATTAAAAGCAGCAAGGGAAAAACAACAAATAACACATAAGGGAATCCCCATAAGGTTAACAGCTGATCTTTCAGCAGAAACTCTGCAAGCCAGAAGGGAGTGGCAGGACATATTTAAAGTGATGGAGAAAAACCTACAACCAAGAGTACTCTACCAGCAAGGATTTAATTCAAATTTGACGGAGAAATTAAAAGCTGTACAGACAAGCAAAAGCTAAGAGAATTCAGCACCACCAAACCAGCTTTACAAAAAATGCTAAACAAACGACTCTAGGCAGGACTGACAAGAGAAGGAAAAGATGTACAATAATAAACCCAAAACAATTTAAAAATGGTAATGGGAACATACATATCAATAATTAACTTAAATGTAAATGGATTAAATGCTCCAACGAAAAGACATAGACTGGCTGAATGGACACAAAAACAAGGCCCGTATATATGCTATCTACAAGAGACCCACTTCAGACCAAGGGGCACATACAGACTGAAAGTGAGGGGATGGAAAAAAGATATTCCATGCAAATGGAAATCAAAAGAAAACTGGAGTAACAATTCTCATATTAGACAAAATAGACTTTAAAACAAAGGCTATTATGAGAGACAAAGAAGGATACTACATAATGATCAAGGGATCAATCCAAGAAGATATAACAATTGTAAATATTTATGCACCCAACATAGGAGCACCTCAATACATAAGGCAAATAAAAGGGGAAATTGACAGTAACACAATCATAGTAGGGAACTTTAACACCCCACTTTCACTAATGGACAGATGATCCAAAATGAAAATAAATAAGGAAAAACAACCTTTAAGTGATACATTAAACAAGAGGGACTTAATTGATATTTATAGGACATTACATCCAAAAACAACAGAATACACATTCTTCTCAAGTGCTCATGGAACATTCTTCCAGATAGATCATATCTTGGGTCACAAATCAAGTCTTGGTAAATTTAAGAAAATTGAAACCATATCAAGTATCTTTTCTAACAACAACGCTATGAGACTAGATATCAATTACAGGAAAAAATCTGGAAGAAATACAAACACATGGAGGCTAAACAACACACTACTTAATAACCAAGAGAACACTGAAGAAATCAAAGAGGAGATCAAAAAATACCAAGAAACAAATGACAATGAAAACATGACAAACCAAAACCTGCAGCAACAGCAGTTCTAAGAGGGAAGTTTATAGCAATACAATCCTACCTTAAGAAATAAGAAACATCTCAAATAAACAACCTAACCTTACACCTAAAGCAATTAGATAAAGAAGAACAAAAAAAAAACCAATATTGGCAGAAGGAAAGAAATCATATGATCAGATCAGAAATAAATGAAAAAGAAATGAAGGAAACCGTAGCAAATATCAATAAAACTTAAAGCTGGTTCTTTGAGAAGAAAAACAAAATTGGTAAACCATTAGCCAGACTTATCAAAAAAAAAGAAGACTCAAACCAATACAATTAGAAATGAAAAAGGAGAAGTAGCAACTGACACTGCATAAATACAAAGTATCATGAAAGATTACTACAAGTAACTCTATGCCAATAAAATGGACAACCTGGAAGAAATGGACAAATTCTTAGAAATGCACAACCTGCCAAGAATGAAGCAGGAAGAAATAGAAAATATGAACAGACCAATCACAAGCACTGAAATTGAAACTGTGATTAAAAATCTTCCAACAAACAGAAGCCCAGGACCAGAAGGCTTCACAGGCGAATTCTATCAAACACTTAGAGAAGAGCTAAAACCTATCCTTCTCAAACTCTTCCAAAATATAGTAGAGGGAGGAACACTCCCAAAATCATTCTACAAGGCCACCATCATTCTGATACCAAAACCAGACAAAGATGTCACATAGAAAGAAAACTACAGGCCAAAATCACTGATGAACATAGATATAAAAATCCTCAACAAAATACTAGCAAACAGAATACAACAGCACATTAAAAGGATCATACACCATGATCAAGTGGGGTTTATCCCCAGAATGCAAGGATTCTTCAATATACATAAATCAAACAACGTGATACACCATATTAACAAATTGAAGGCGAAAAACCATATGATCATCTCAATAGATGCAGAAAAAGCTTTCAACAAAATTCTACACCCATTTATGATAAAAAAACCCTCCAGAAAGTAGGCATAGAGGGAACTTGCCTCAACATAATAAAGGCCATATATGACAAACCCACAGCCAACCTATTCCTCAATGGTGAAAAACTGAAACAATTTCCATTAAGATCAGGAACAAGACAAGGTTGCCCACTCTCACCACTATTATTCAACATAGATTTGGAATATTTAGCCACAGCAATCAGAGAAGAAAGAGAAATAAAAAGAATCCAAACTGGAAAAGAATAAGTAATGCTGTCTCTGTTTGCAGATGACATGATACTATACATAGAGAATCCTAAAGATGCTACCAGAAAACTGCTAGAACTAATAAATGAATTTGGTAAAGTAGCAGGATACTAAATTAATGCACAAAAATCTCTTGCATTCCTATACACTAATGATGAAATGTCTGAAATTGAAATTAAGAAAACACTCCCATTTACCACTGCAACACAAAGAATAAAATATCTAGTAATAAACCTGTTTAACAAGACAAAAGACCTGTATGCAGAAAATTATAAGACACTGATGAAAAAAATTGAAGATGATACAAATAGATGGAGAGATATACCATGTTCTTGGATTGGAAGAATCAACATTGTGAAAATGACTCTAGTACCCAAAGCAATGTACACATTCAATGTAATCCCTATCAAACTACCACTGGCATTTTTCACAGAACTAGAACAAAAAATTTCACAATTTGTATGGAAACACAAAAGGCTCTGAATAGCCAAAGCAATCTTGAGAAAGCAAAACAGAGCTAGAGGAATCAGGGCTCCTGACTTCAGACTATACTACAAAGCTACAGTAATCAAGACAGTATGGTACTGGCACAAAAACAGAAATATAGATCAATGGAACAGAATAGAAAGCCCAGAGATAAACCCATGCACATATGGCCACCTTATGTTTGATAAAGGAGGCAAGAATATACAGTGGAGAAAAGACAGACTCTTCAGTAAGTGGTGCTGGGAAAACTGGACAGTTACATATAAAAGAATGAAATTAGCACACTCCCTAGCACCATACACAAAAATAAACTCAAATTGGGTTAAAGCCCTAAATGTAAGGCCAGAAACTATCAAACTCTTAGAGGAAAAATAGGCAGAACACTCTATGACATAAATCACAACAAGATCCTTTCTGACCCACCTCCTAGAGAAATGGAAATAAAAACAAAAGTAAACAAATGGGACCTAATGAAACTTCAAAGCTTTTGCACAGCAAAGGAAATCATAAACAAGACCAAAAGACAACCCTCAGAATGGGAGAAAATATTTGCAAATGAAGCAACTGACAAAGGATTAATCTCCAAAACATACAAGCAACTCATGCAACTCAATATCAGAAAAATAAAGAACCCAATCCAAAAATGGGCAGAAGACCTAAATAGACATTTCTCCAAAGAAGATATGCAGATTGTCAACAAACACATGAAAGAATGCTCAACATCCTTAATCATTAGTGAAATGCAAATCAAAACTACAATGAGATATCATCTCACACCAGTCATGATAGTCATCATCAAAAAATCTGCAAACAATAAATGCTAGAGGGGGTATGGAGAAAAGGGAACCCTCTTACACTGTTGGTGGGAATGTAACTTGATACAGCCACTCTGGAGAACAGTATGGAAGTTCCTTAAAAAACTAAAAATAGGACTACCATATGACCCAGCAATTCCACTACTGGGCATATACCCTGAGAAAACCATAATTCAAAAATAGTCATGTACCAGAATGTTCATTGAAGCTCTATTTATAAGAGCCAGGACATGGAAGCAGCCTAAGTGTCCAGCAAGAGATGAATGGATGAAGAAGATGTGGTACATATATACAGTGGAATATTACTCAGCCCTAAAAAGGAACAAAACTGAGTTTTTTGTAGTGAGGGGATGGACATAGAGACTGTCATACAGAGTGAAGTAAGTCAGAAAGAGAAAAACAAATACCATATGCTGACACATATATATGGAATCTAAAAAAAATAAAGAAAGAAAGAAAGAAAAAAAAATGGTCAGAAGAACCTAGGGGCAAGATGGAAATAAAGATGCAGACTTACTAGAGAATGGACTTGAGGATACAGGGAGGGGGAATGGTAAGCTGGGACAAAGTGAGAGAGTGGCATGGACATATATACACTACCAAACATAAAATAGATAGCTAGTGGGAAACAGCCGCATAGCACAGGGAGTTCAGCTCGGTGCTTTGTGACCACCTAGATGGGTGGGATAGGGAGAGTGAGAGGGAGGGGGATGCAAGAGGGAAGAGATATGGGGACATATGTATATGTATAACTGATTCACTTTGTTATAAAGCAGAAACTACCACACCATTTTAAAGCAATTATACTCCAATAAAGATGTTAAAAAAAAAAGACAAGACTATTAAAATAGCAATGAGATACCTATACATATCTATTAAAATGGCCAAAGTCCAAACATTGACACCACCAAATACTGACATGGTTGTGGAGCAGCAAGAGCTCTCATTTATTGCTAGTGGAAATGCAAAATGGTACAGCCACTTTAGAAGACAGTTGGCAGTTTTTTACAAAACTAAAGTTACTCTTACCAGCAGATGTGCTCCTTAGTATTTACCCAAAGGATTTGAAAACTTAGGTCTACACAAAAATCTGCACACAGATTTTATAGACTCTTAATTCATAACTACCAAAACTTAGAAGCAATCAAGTTGTCCATCAGTAGGTGAATATATAAATAAACTCTGGTACATCCAGACAATGGAATATTATTCAGTGCTGAAAAGAAGGTGGCTGCCAATTTGTGAAAGGACATGGAGAAAATGTAAATACATATTACTAAGTGAAAGAAGCCAATCTGAAAGGATACATACTGCTTGATTTCAACTATATTATATTCTAAAGTATGCAGACAGTAAAAAAATCAGTGCCTTCCAGGATTGGGGGGAGGGAGGAGTACATGCAGCACAGAGGATTTTTTAGGGCAGTGAAGATACTCTGTATGATCCTGTAATGATGAATAGTATCTTTATGCATTTGTACAAACCAATAGAATGTACAACATCAGGAGTGAAATGTAACGTAAACTATAGATTTTGGCTGATTATCATCTGTCAATGTAGATGCATCAGTTGTAACAAATGTACTCTCTGGTGGGGGTTATTGATAATGGGGAAGGTTATGCATATGTGGGAGCAGGAGATATATAGGAAATCTCTGTACCTTCCCCTCAAATTTGCTGTGAACTTAAAAGTGCTCTAAAAATGTAAAATCTTAATAACTTTTTAAAAAGACAACTAATGAATGATAGGTAGATAACTAGTGATCTAAGAGTTTGAAAGAAGTGCTTGCTATAAGTTAGAATAGAATAGTTAGAAGGACTGATTGGGATGAGTTTTTGAAAAACTTTGAAAGCCAGCCAGTGCTACGGAGAGAGATTATCCTCTAGACAATGGAACACTTTTGGACATTCTTAAGCAAATCTAGAATGTAATAACACAACTTGAGAAATGACTCTGAGGCATAGCTTCCTGAAAGAGATTCCTTAGCTTTCCCAAAGGCAGTCACAATAATTTTCAATCATTATAGACCCTTCCCAGCCCCATAACACCTGTTTGATTGCTTAATATTTCTATGCTGAAATTCGGCAGGCAGTTATTTAAGCATGTTTTGAATCCACATGAATACAAGTTAGTGGTTCTCTTGTCTTTCTTTTTAGACAAAGTCCTCAAAGCCAAGGACAATGTCTAATTCTATTGTGCTTCTCTGCATAATATCTCTCTGTTTCTTTGTGCCTGTCTGTCTGTCTGTCTCTCTCTCTCTCTCTCTCTCTCTCTCACACACACACACACACACACACACACACACACACAGAGATCCCAAATAGAAGCCAGTTCTGAGCCTTCATACAAGTGGTGGATGAAAGTTTGGTTTCATTTTAGTGGTCATTTTTCATATTCAAATTAGCAGGAAAAGCTATTGATGGGAACCACAATTGTATGTGAGGGAGAAAAAGTCACCTGTGTCACAATGAGGATTCTAAGTAAAATCCCTCATTCTGCTGGATTTACTAGCGGTATTTGACAAAGCTGATAACTCTCTTATCAACATCCTGACCTTTGTTAGAGAATTCTAGGGCTCAGTTCTTGGTCATCTTCTCTATTTATTTTCTCTTACCCAGTGAACTCATTCAATCTCACGGCTCCATATCTATATGCTGATGATACCCAAATGTATATCTCTACCTCTGACCTTTCTCTGATCTCCAGATGCTTGTCTATAACTTCCTCTTTGACATCCTTACTTGGCTGTTTGATAGGCAACACAAGCTCTACATTTTTGAAATATGATTCTTGATTTGAAACCTTCCATCAAAGTCCTTGTGCTCTCACTTTATTCCTCATCTCACAAATGGCATCTTCATTCTACCAGTTAGTTTCTTAGACCAAAAAAACTTAGAGTCATTCCTTAATATGAGTCATCTTTGATGTCTGTCTTTCTCTGATGACACATATCCAATTCATTAGCATATTCTGTCAGCTTATAACTTCTGTCAGCCCAGCCTTGGAAATATATTTAGATTCCAGACCACTTCTCTCCACTTCCATTGCTCTTTCCC
>NW_006792448.1:6127628-6190502 GCF_000442215.2 Lipotes vexillifer
ATCTGACAGCCATCCATTTTCTCCTGAATTATTTAAATTGCCTCCAAACTGGTTTTTCTGCTTCTATCCTTGCTTTTATACAGTGTACTCTCTAAAAAGCAACAGAATAATCCTTCTAAAATGTCAGATCATGACACTCCTTGACTCAAGATCCCATAATAGTTTCCATTTAACTCAGAGTAAAAGCTCAAACACATACTATCTTTGAAAACTCTATAGTCTCCAGTCCTGCTGCTGCTCTGACACCATTTTCTAGCATTCTCCTTATAGTTATTTGAGCTCCAGCCGCTGGTTTCTTAGTTGGTCCTCAAACATACCAGGTACATTGAAAATAGCACCTTCCCATCCTGACTCTATATCCTTATCCTACTTTGTTCTTTCAAAGATTTCTTAACCCTACCTCACATATTATCTATTTATTTGTTTTTTTAAGTATCTGTCACTATTAGAATATTGGAATATAAGCTCCGTGGAGGCCAGGTTTTTAATCTATGTATGTATCTATGTACACCTGTATCCTCAATGACTAAAAGATTGCCTGGTACAAAATAGATGCTCAGTAAATATTTATTGAATAAAGAAATTAATATGTAAATGAATGAATGAATGAACACAAATGCAAGCAAATAAATAAACCTTCTGTATTGCTCATCTACGGAGTCTCCACCTTCATTAGAATAGAGTTCTAATGGTTGACTTAAGCCCACCAACAGATCCAAGAATACAGGTCCTGAAATCACTCACACCAGAACACAGCTCTGCCCACCAGGGGGCCAGCATAAGCCCTGGTACCCTCCTGGGCTCTACAGCAAGCCACCTTATGAACTGATGCTGCCAATCAGAGTACAGCAGCCTTTGCACACATCAAGGCCAGGCAACTAACCAGACTGGGAGTCAGCTACACCTATATGACCATCTATAGTAGTCAGTCCACCACAGCAGAAAGACACATACAGCCAACATAAGGGATACCCCAGAGCATATAGCTCTGCTGACCAGAGATAAAATGCACTGCTGGGACTCATAGGATATCTCTTAAAAAAGGTAACTTTTACAAGATTAGAAAATACAAACAACTTACCTAACACATAGAAATAAAAAGAGCAAATTAGGCAAAAATGAGGAATATGTTCCAAATGAAGAAAAGAGATAAAACCACAGAAGAAGAACTAAGGGAGTGGAGATAAGCAATCTACTCTATAGAGTGTTCAAGGTAAGAATCATAAAGATGTTCAAAGAGCCCAGCAGAAGATTGGATGAAGAGAGTAAGAAGTCAGAAGTTTTTAATAAAGAGAAAATATAAAGAACAACCAAACAGAGATGAACAATAAAATAACTGAAATTAAAAATACACTAGAGGGCTTCCCTGGTGGTGCAGTGGTTGGGAGTCCGCCTGCCGATGCAGGGGACACGGGTTCATGCCCCGGTCTGGGAAGATCCCATGTGCCGCGGAGCGGCTGGGCCCGTGAGCCATGGCCACTGAGCCTGCGCGTCCGGAGCCTGTGCTCCGCAGTGGGAGAGGCCACAATGGCGAGAGGCCCGCATACTGCAAAAAAAAAAAAAAAAAAAAAATACACTAGAAGGAACAAAAGTAGATTACATGATACAGAAGAATAGATCAGTCATCTGGGAGACAGGGTAGTGGAAAACACTGAAGCTGAACAGAAAAAAGAAAAGATTCTAAAAAATGAGGACAGTTTAAGAGACCTCTGAGAAAACATCAAGCAAGCTAACATTTTCAGTATAGGAGTCTCAGAATGAGAACAGAGAGAGAAAGGGGAAGATAGCCTTATATAAAGCCTTAATAACTGAAAACTTCATTAACTTGGGAAAGGAAACAGACACCTAGGTCTGGGAAGCACAGAGTCCCAAACAGGATAAACCCAAAGAAGAACACACCAAGACATATTTTAATTAAAATGGGAAAAACTAAAGAGAGAATAGTAAAAGCAGCAAGAAAAAAGCAACAAGCTATGTACAAGGAGACTCCCATAAGGCTATCAGCTGACTTTTTAGCAGAAACCCTGCAGGCCAGAAGGGACTGGCATGATATATTTAAGGTGATGAAAGGGAAAAGTCTACAAGCAAGAATACTTTACCTGGCAAAGCTTTTATTCAGATCTGATGAAGAGGTCATATGTTTTACAGATAAGCAAAAGCTAAAAGAGTTCAGCACTATAAAACCAGCTTTATGAGAAATGTTAAAGGGACTTTTCTCAGTGAAAAAGAAAAGACCACAACTAGAAGTATGAAAATTACAAAAGGAAAACTTTTATTTGAAAAGACAAATATACAGTAAATGCAGTAAATCAACCACATATGAAGCTAGTAAGAAAGTTAAAAGACAGAAGTAGTGAAGTCATCTATATACACAATAAGTAGTTAAGGGGTACACAAAACAAAAAGATGTAAAAAATGATGTGAAAAGCAGTAAATGTGTGGTGGGGGAGGGATAAAATGCAGGGTTTTACATACTAGGGCAAAAAACAAGTCTCAACAAATTTAAGAGTATACAAATTATTTCAAGCATCTTTTCTGACCATGACGGCATGAAACTAGAAATCAACCACAGAAAAATAAATGAGAAAAAATCTACTACATGAAGACAGAGCAACATGCTACTAAAAATCCAATGGGTCAATGATGAAATCAAAGAAATTTTAAAATACCTTGAGGCAAATGACAATGAAAACACAAACATACAAAATCTATGGGATACAGCAAAAGCAGTTTTTAGAGAAAGTTCATAGAGATGCAGGCCTTCTTTAAGAAACAAGAAAAATCTCAAATAAACAACCTAACTCATCACCTAAAAGAATTTAAAAAGGAACAAACAAAACCTAAAGTCAGCAGAAGGAAGGCAATAATAAAGATGAGAGGAAATAACTAAAATAGAGATTAAAAGGCAATAGAAAAATCAATAAAAACCAAGAGTTGGTTCTTTGAAAGGGTAAACAAAATTGGCAAACCTCTGGCCAGGTTCACAAAGAAGAAAAGAGAGAAGACCCAAATAAGAAAAATTAGAAATGAAAGATGCTTCAGAAATACAAAAAAACCCATAAGAGAATACTATGAAAAATTATATGCCAACAAATTTGACAACCTAGAAGAAATGTACAACTTTCTAGAAACATACAATTCACCAAAATGGAATCAAGAAGAAATAGATAACTTGAACAGACTGATCATTAGAAGTGAAATAGAATCGCTAAAATAAAAAACCCAAAACTCCCTACAAACCAAAGTTCAGGGCAAGATTGCTTCACAGATGAATTCTACCAAACGTACAAGGAAGAATTTATACCTATCCTTCTCAAACTCTTCCAAAAGATTGAAGAGGAAGGAACACTCCTGAAGACATTCTATGATGCCACCATCACCCTTATACCAAAATCAGACAAAGACACAACCACAAAAGAAAATTACAGGCCAATATTTTTTTTTTAACATCTTTATTGGGGTATAATTGCTTTACAATGGTGTGTTAGTTTCTGCTTTATAACAGAGTGAGTCAGTTATACATATATATATGTTCCCATATCTCTTCCCTCTTTGTCTCCCTCCCTCCCACCCTCCCTATCCCACCCCTCCAGACAGCCACAAAGAACCGAGACGGTTATATGACACTTAAGAGCATCAGTAAGAGCACTTTGAACAACCAAAAGGAGTTGTCCAATTAAAATATTATCACTAAAATATATATATATTGAACAGAATAGGTTATTGTTGTTTTAATGCCTGCTGACCTGAATAGGAAGGTACATGTAAAAGTATGAGATTAGATCACTCCCTAACACCATACACAAAAATAAGCTCAAAATGGATTAAAGACCTAAATGTAAGGCCAGAAACTATCAAACTCTTAGAGGAAAACATAGGCAGAACACTCTATGACATAAATCACAGCAAGATCCTTCTTGACCCATCTCCTAGAGTAATGGAGATAAAAACAAAAATAAACAAATGGGACCTAATGAAACTTCAAAGCTTTTGCACAGCAAAGGAAACCATAAACAAGACCAAAAGACAGCCCTCAGAATGGGAGAAAATATTTGCAAATGAATCAACTGACAAAGGATTAATCTCTAAAATTTACAGGCAGCTCATGCAGCTCAATAACAAAAAAATAAACAACCCAATCCAAAAATGGGCAGAAGACCTAAATAGACATTTCTCCAAAGAAGATATACAGACTGCCAACAAACACATGAAAGAATGCTCAACATCATTAATCATTAGAGAAATGCAAATCAAAACTACAATGAGATATCATCTCACACCAGTCAGAATGGCCATCATCAAAAAATCTAGAAACAATAAATGCTGGAGAGGGTGTGGAGAAAAGGGAACACTCTTGCACTGCTGGTGGGAATGTGAATTGGTTCAGCCACTATGGAGAACAGTATGGAGGTTCCTTAAAAAACTACAAATAGAACTACCATATGACCCAGCAATCCCACTACTAGGTATATACCCTGAGGAAACCAGAATTCAGAAAGAGTCATGTACCAAAATGTTCATTGCAGCTCTATTTACAATAGCCCGGAGATGGAAACAACCTAAGTGCCCGCCGTCGGATGAATGGATAAAGAAGATGTGGCACATATATACAATGGAATATTACTCAGCCATAAAAAGAAACGAAATTGAGCTATTTGTAATGAGGTGGATAGATCTAGAGTCTGTCATACAGAGTGAAGTAAGTCAGAAAGAGAAGGACAAATACCGTATGCTAACACATATATATGGAATTTAAGAAAAAAGAAATGTTATGAAGAACCTAGGGGTAAAACAGGAATAAAGACAGAGACCTACTGGAGAACAGGCCAATATTTTTGAGGAATACACATGCAAAAATTCTCAACAAAATATTAGCAAACTGAATCCAACAACTCACAAAAAAGATCATGCACCATAACCAAGTTGGATTCATCCCAGGGTCACAAGGATAGTTCAACATATGCAAATCAATCAATGCAATACACCACATCAAAAAAAGAAAATACAAAAACCACATGATCATCTCAATAGATGCAGAAAAGCATTCAATAAAATTCAACATCCATTCATGATAAAACTCTTACCAAAGTGGGTATAGAGGGAACATATCTCAACATAGTAAAAGCCATTTATGACAAATGCACAACCAATATAATACTAAATGGTGAAAAGCTGAAAGCCTTTTGGTTAAAATCTGGAACAAGACAAGGATGCCCAATCTCACCTCTTCTATTCAACATAGTATTGGAAGTCTTAACCACAACAATCAGACAAGTAAAAGAAATAAAAGATATTCAGATTGGTAAGGAGGAGAGAAAATTGTCATTATAGGCAGATGACATGATATTATATATAGAAAACCCTAAAGACATCACACAAACTACTAGAACTGATCAACAAATTCAGCAAGGTAGCAAGATACAAAATTAACATACAGAAATTGGTTGCATTTCTTTACATTAACAATGAAATATCAGAAGGGGAATGTAAACAAACAGTCCCTTTCAAAATCACATCAAAAATAAAATTAAATACTTAAGAATAAACCTCACCAAGGAGGTGAAAGACTTATCTGCTGAAAACTACAAAACATTAATAAAGGAAGTTGAAGATGGCTCAAAGAAAAGAAAGATATCCCATGCTCTTATATTGGAAAAATTAATATTGTTAAGATGACCATACTACCCAAAGCAATCTACAGATTTAATGTGATCCTTATCAAATTACCCATGACATTTTTTACAGAACTAGAACAAATAATCCTAAAATTTAAATGGAACCATAAAAGACCCAGAATTTCCAAAGCAGTCCTGAGGAAAAAGACAAAAGCATGATGCATAACTTTTCCAGATGTCAGACAATACTACAAAGCCACAATAATCAGAACAGTGTGATATTGCCACAAAACAGACATATGGATAAATGGGACAGAATAGACAGCCCAGAAATAAACCCACACACCTATGGACAATTAATCTTTGACAAAGGAGGTAAGAACATAAAATGGGGGAAAGACCATCTCTTCAGCAAGTAGTGCTGGAAAAATTGGACAACCACATGTACAATAAATCAATGAAGTTAAAACATATCCTCACACCATACACAAAAATAAAGTCAAAATGGCTTAAAGACTTAAATATAAGACACAACACCATAAAACTCCTAGAAGGGAACATAGGCAAAACATTTTCTGATATAAATCTTAGCATTGTTTTATTAGGTCAGTCTCCCAAGGCAATAAAAACAAAAGCAAAAATAAACAAATGGGACATACTCAAACTTATAAGATTTCTCACAGCAAAGTAAGCCATAAACAAAATGGAAAGACAACCTACAGAATAGGAGAAAATATTTGCAAATTATGCTACTGACAAGGACTTTATTTCAAAAATATACAAACAGTTCATACAACTCAATAACAAAAAAATAAACAATCCTATCAAAAAACAGGCAGAAGACCTAAATAGACATTTCTCCAAAGAAGACATATAGATGGCCAACAGGCACATGAAAAGATGCTCATCACTGTTAGTTATTAGAGAAATGCAAATCAGAACTGCAGTGAGGTACCAACTCATGCCAGCCAAAATGGCCATCATTAAAAACTATACGAATAACAAATATTGGAGACAGTGTGGAGAAAAATAACCCTCTTACACTGTTGGTGGGAATATAAATTGGTGCAGCCATTATGGAAAACAGTATGGGTGTTCCTCAGAAAACTGAAAATAGAGTTGCCATATGATCCAGCAATCCCACTCCTGGGCATATACTCAGAGAAAACTACAATTCAAAAAGATACATGTACTCCTATATTAATAGCAGCACTATTTACAATAGACAAGACATGTAAACAATCTAAATATCCAACAACAAAGGAATGGATAAAGAAGA
Source organism: Lipotes vexillifer (assembly GCF_000442215.2). Classification (NCBI taxonomy): domain Eukaryota; kingdom Metazoa; phylum Chordata; class Mammalia; order Artiodactyla; family Lipotidae; genus Lipotes; species Lipotes vexillifer. Next base: position 6,134,523 of record NW_006792448.1, read on the forward strand.
TGTGGTGCATATATACAATGGAATATTACTCAGCCATAAAAAAGAATGAAATAACGTCATTTGCAGCAACATGGATGTACCTAGACATTATCATACTAAGTAAGGCATACAGAGAAAGGCAAATACCAAATGATATCACTTATATGTGGAATCTAAAATACAACACAAATGAGCATATCTACAAAACAAAAAAATACAGGAATAGAGAAGACTTGTGGTTGTCAAGGGGGTATGAGGGAGGGAAGGATTTGCAGTTTCAGATTAACAGATGCAAACTAGTATACATAGGATGAATCAACAAGGTCTGGAAACTATTCAATATCCTGTGATAAAACATAATGGAAAATAACATTAAAAAAATATATATATATATAACTCAGCCACCTTATTCTACAGCAGAAATTAACACAACAGTGTAAATCAACTATACTTCAATTAAAAAAAAAAAAACTAAGCAACAAGGATATATTGTACAACACAGGAAATATAGCCACTATGTTATAACAGCTATAAATGGAATATAACCTTTGAAACTGTAAATAACAATACTATATACCTGTAACATATAATATTGTACATCAGTATACTTCAATGAAAAAGAAGAAATATAAAAAAAGAAAAGAATTACAAGGTTGTTAAAATGTGTTTGAATTTAGGAGGTGAGCAACTTAAAATAATCACATGTATATAGATTGTTATATGTAACTTCACACCAAAATCTATAGCAGATACACACACAGAAAAGAGAAAAGAATCCAAACATAACACTAGAGATAGCCATCAAATCACAAGGGAAGAGAACAAAAGAAGAAAGAAACAAAAGGAACTGCAAAAACAATTAAAATGGCAATAAGTACATAGCTATCAATCATTATTTCAAATGTAAATGGACTAAATGCTCCAATGAAAAATCATAGAGTGTCTGAATGGATACAAAAATAAGACCACTAGAAAAAAAAAAAGACCCACTGTATGCTTCCTACAAGAGACTCACCCCAGACCTAAAGACACACACAGACTGAAAGTGAGGGGATGGAAAAAGATATTACATGCAAATGAAAATGAAAGGAAAACTGGGGTAAGTATATTCATAACAAAGTAGACTCAAAGTAAAACAAAGTCTATAACAAAAGACAAAGAAGGGCATTATATAAAGATAAAGGGATCAATATAAGAAGATGATATAACATTCATTAATGTACATGGGCCTAATATAAGAGCAATATTAGCAAACATAAAGGAGAAATTGATAATAATACAATAACAGTAGGGGATGTTAAAACCCCACTTACATCAATGGACAGATCATCCAGGCAGAAAATCATTAACACTGGCCTTATTTGACACATCAAACCAGATAGAATAATTAAATATATATATAGAACTGTCCATTCAAAAGCAGCAGAATATACATTCTTTCCAAGTACACATGGAAAATTCTCCTGAATAGATTACCTGTTAGGCCTCAAAACAAGTCTCAGTAAATTTAAGAAAATTAAAATGATATCAAGCATTTTTTCTGACCACAACAAAATGGGGCTAGAAATTAACTACAAGAAAAAAAACTGCAAAAACACAGACACGTAGAGGCTAAACAATATGCTTCTAAACAACCAGTGGACCACTGAAGAACTCAAAGGGGAAATCAAAAAACACCTTGAGATAAATGAAAATGAAAGCACAATGATAGAGGCACCTTCAAGATGGTGGAGGAATAAGATGTGGAGACCACCTTCCTCCCCACAAATACATCAAAAATACTTCTACACGTGGAGCAGCTCCTAAAAAACACCTACTGAACGCTGGCAGAAGACCTCAGACTTCCCAAAAGGCAAGAAACTCACCACGTACCTGGGTAGGGCAAAAGAAAAAACAGACACAAAAGAATAGGGATGGGACCTGGACCTCTGAGAGGGAGCTGTGAAGGAGGAAAAGTTTCCACACACTAGGAAGCCCCTTTACTGGCAGAGATTGCGGTGGGGGGTGGGCTGGGGGGAAGCTGTGGGACCATGAAGGAGAGTGCAGTGACACAGGTGCAGAGAGAAAAGTAGAGAGATTCCTGCACAGCGGATCAGTGCTAACCAGCACTCACCAGCTTGAGAGGCTTGTCTGCTCACCTGCCAGGGTGGGTGGGGGGCTGGGAGGTGAAACTCGGGCTTTGGAGGTCAGACCCCAGGGAGAGGACTGGGGTTCACTGTGTGAAAACAGCCTGAGGGGGCTAGTGCACCACAGCCAGCTGGGAGGGAGTCCAGGAAAAATCCTGGACCTGCCTAAGAGGCAAGAGACTATTGCTGCAGGGTGAAGAAGGAGAGGGGATTCAGACCACCTCCTAAATGAGATCCAGAGATGAGCACAAGCCATGGCTATCAGTGTATACCCCCAAGACGGGCATGAAACACTAAGGCTGCTGCTGCAGCCACCAAGAAGGCTGTGTGCAAGTGCAGGTCACTATCCACACACCCCTGGGAGACTCTGCAGCCCACAATTGCCAGGGTCCTGCGATCCAGGGACAACTACCCCAGGAGAACACAGTGCACCTCAGACTGTTGCAATGTCATGCAGACCTCTGCCGCCACAGGCTTGCCCCACATTCCATACCCTTCCCTCCCTGAGACCTGAGTGAGCCAGAGTCCACGAATCAGCTGCTACTTTAACCCTATCCTGTCTGGGTGGGGAACAGATGCCCTCAGGTGACCAACAAGTAGAGACAGGGCCAAATTCAAAGGAGCTGTGCAAACAAAGAAGAGAAAGGGAAATTTCTCCCAGCCGCCTCAGGGGCAGCAGATTAAATCTCCTCAATCAACTTGATGTAACCTGGATCTCTGGAATATCTGAGTAGGCAATGAGTCATCCCAAAAATTGAGGCAGTGGACTTTAGTAGCAACTGTAGACTTGGGGTTTGCTTTCTGCATCTAATTTTGTTCTGGTTTTATGTTTATCTTAGTTTAGCATTTAGAGGTTATTATCATCGGTAGATTTGTTTATTGTTTTGGTTGCTCTCTTCCTTTATTTTAAATATATATGTATATATATTTTTTCCTTTTTCCCGTTTTATGAGTGTGTATGCATGTGCTTCCTTGTGTGATTTTCTAGGTATAGCTTTGTTTTGCCATTTCTCCTAGGGTACTCTCTGTTTATTTTTTGTTTTGTTTTGAGGGTTTTTTTAGTATTTTTTTGAGTACTTGTTATCACTGGTGGATTTGTTTTTGGTTTCATTGCTCTCTTCTTTCTTTTTTTATTACTTTTTTATTCTTAATATTTTTTTATTTTAATAACCTTACTTTATTTTATTTTTTCTTTCTTTCTTTCTTTCTTTCTTTCTTTCTTTCTTTCTTTCTTCCTTTCTTTCTTCCTTTCTTTCTTTTCCTCTGTTTTCTTCTGAGCATTGTGGCTGACAGGGTCTTGGTGCTCTGGCCGGGTGGCGGGCCTGAGCCTCTGTGGTGGGAGAATCAATTTCAGGACATTGCTCCATCAGAGACTTCCTGACCTCACATAATATACAATGGTGAAAGATGTACCAGATATCATCATCTCAACTCTAAGACCAAGCTCCGTTCAATGACCAGCAAGCTACAGTGCTGGACACCCTATGCCAAACAACTAACAAGACAGGAACACAAGCCCACCCATTAGCAGAGAGCCTGTCTAAAATCATAATAAGGTCAGAGACCCAGAAAAACACCACCGGACATGGTCCTGCCCACCAAAAAGACAAGATCCACCCTCATCCACCAGAACACAGGCACCAGTCCCCTCCACCAGGAAGCCTACACAACCCACTGAACCAACCTTACCCACTGGGAGCAGACACCAAAATCAACAGGAATTATGAACCTGCAGCCTGCAAAAAGGAGACGCCAACCACAAATGTTAAGCAAAATGAGAAGAGAGAGAAATACACAGCAGACGAGGGATCAAGATAAACACCCACCAGACCAAACAAATGAAGAAGAATAATCTACCTGAAAAAGAATTCAGAGTAACGATAGTAAAGATGATCCAAAGTCTTGGAAATAGACTGGAGAAAATATAAGAAATATTTCACAAAGATTTAGAAGAACTAGGGAGCAAACAATGATTAACAACACAATAAATAAAATTAAAAATTCTCTAGAGGGAATCAATAGCAGAATAACTGAGGCAGAAGAATGGATAAGTGACCTGTAAGATAAAATAGTGGAAATAACAATGGCAGAGCAGAATAAAGAAAAAAGAATGAAAAGAATTGAGGACAATCTCAGGGCCTCTGGGACAACATTAAACACAACATTCAAATTATATGGGTCCAAGAAGAGCAAGAGAATAAAAAAGGACTGAGAAAAAATTTGAAGAGATTATAGTTGAAAACTTCCCTAATATGGGAAAGGAAATAGTGAGTGAAGTCCGGGAAGTGCACAGAGTCCCATACAGGATAAATCCAAGGAGAAACATGCCAAGATATATTAATCAAACTATCAAACATTAAATACAAAGAAAAAATATTAAAATCAAAAAGGGAAAAGCAACAAATAACATACAAGGAAATCCCCTTAAGGTTAACAGCAGATCTTTCAGCATAAACTCTGCAAGCCAGAGGAGGTGGCAAGGCATATTTAAAGTGATGAAAGGTAAAAACTTGCAATCAAGATTACTCTACACAGCAAGGATCGCATTCAGATTCGCCAGAGAAATTAAAATCTTTGCAGACAAACAAAAGCTAAGAGAATTCAGCACCACCAAACCAGACTTACAACAAATGTTAAGGAACTTCTCTAGGCAGGAAACAAAAGAGAAAGAAAAGACCTACAATAACAAACTAAAAACAGTTAAGAAAATGGTAATAGGAACATACATATCGATAACTACCTTAAATGTAAATGGATTAAATGCTCCAACCAAAAGACATAGACTGGCTGAAAGGACACAAAAACAGGACCCGTATAAACTGTCTACAGGAGACCCACTTCAGACCTAGGGACACATACAGATTGAAAGTGAGGACACAGAAAAAGATATTCCTTGTAAGTGGAAATCAAAAGAAAGCTGGAGTAGCAATTCTCTCATAAGAAAAAATAGACTTTAAACTAAAGACTATTACAAGAGACAAAGAATGACACTACATAATGATCAAGGGATCAATCCAAGAAGATATAACAATTGTAAATATTTATGCACCCAACATAGGAGCACCTCAATACATAAGGCAAATACTAACAGCCATAAAATGGGAAACTGACAGTAAAAGAATCATAGTAGGGGATTTTAACACCCCACTTTCACCAATGGACAGATCATCCAAAATGCAAATGAATAAGGAAACACAAGCTTTAAATGATACATTAAACAAGATGGACTTAATTGGTATTTATAGGACATTCCATTTTCTTCTCAAGTGCTCATGGAATATTCTCTGGGATAGATCAAATCTTGGGTCACTAATCAAGCCTTGGTAAATTTAGGAAAATTGAAATCGTATCAAGTATCTTTTCCAACAACAACGCTATGAGACTAGATATCAATTACAGGAAAAAAATCTAAAAAAGAAAAACACATGGAGGCTAAACAATACACTATTAAATAACCAAGAGATCACTGAAGAAATCAAAGAGGAAGTCAAAAAATACCAAGAAACAAATGACAATGAAAACACAATGGCCCAAAACCTATGCAGTGCAACAAAAGCAGTTCTAAGAGGGAAGTTTATAGCAATACAATCCTACCTCAAGAAACAAGATACATCTCAAATAAACAACCTAAACTTACACTGAAGGAAATAGAGAAAGAACAACTAAAAAACCCCAGTGTAAGCAGAATGAAAGAAATTATAAAGATCACATAGAAAATGAGAAAGAATTGAAGGAAACGATAACAAAGATCAATAAAACTAAAAGCTGGTTCTTTGAGAAGATAAACAAAATTGATAAACCATTAGCCAGGCTCATCAAGGAAAAAAGGGTGAAGACTCAAATCAATAGAATTAGAAATGAAAAAGAAGTAGCAGCTGAAACTGCAGAAATACAAAGGATCATGAGAGATTAGTACAAGCAACTGTATACCAATAAAATGTTCAATCTGGAAGAAATAGACAGTCTTAGAAAAGCACAACCTTGCAAGACTGAACCAGGAGAAATATAAACAGACCAATCACAAGAACTGAATTTGAAACTTTGATTAAAACCCTTCCAACAAACAAAAGCCCAGGACCAGATGGCTTCGCAGGCAAATTCTATCCAACATTGAGAGAAGAGCTAACACCTAACTTTCTCAAACTGTTGCAAAATATAGCAGAGGGAAGAACAATCCCAAACTCATTCTCAGGCCACCATCACCCTGATACCAAAACCAGACAGAGATGTCACAAAAAAAAAACTACAAGCCCATATCACTGATGAACCTAGATTCAAAAATCCTCCAAAAAGTACTAGAAAACAGAATCCAACAGCACATTAAACAGTTCATACACCCTGATGAAGTGGGGCTTATCCCAGGAACACAAGGATTCTTCAATATACACAAATCAATCAATGTGATAAACCATATTAACAAATTGAAAGCAAAAAACCATATGATTATCTCAATATGTAGAAAAATCTTTCAACAAAATTCAACACCAATTTATGGTAAAAACCACTCAGAAAGTAGGCATAGAGAGAAATTTCTCAACACAATAGAGACCATATATGACAAACCCACAGCCAACATCATTCTCAATGGTGAAAAACTGAAACCATTTCCATGAAGTTCAGGAAGAAGACAAGGTTGCCTACTCTCACCACTATTCTTCAACATAGTTTTGGAAGTTTTAGTCACAGCAATCAGAGAAGAAAAAGAAATAAAAGGAATCCAAATCAGAAAAGAAAAAGTAAAATTTCACTGCTTGCAGATGACATGATACTATACATACAGAAACCTAATGATGCTACCAGAAAACTACTAGAGCTAATCAATGAATTTTGTAAAGTAGCAGGATACAGAATTAATGCACAGAAATCTCTTGCATTCCTATACACTAATGATGAAAAATCTGAAAGAGAAATTAAGGAAACACTCCCACTTACCATTGCAACAAAAAAAATAAAATGCCTAGGAATAAACCTACCTAAGGAGACAAAAGACCTGTATGCAGAAAACTATGACACTTATGAAAGAAATTAACAATGATACAAACAGATGGAGAGTTATACCATGTTCTTGGGTTGGAAAAACCAACATTGTGAAAATGACAATACTACCGAAAACAATCTACAGATTCAATGCAATACCGATCAAACTACTAATGTCATTTTTCACAGAGCTAGAACAAAAAATTTCACAATTTGCATGGAAACCCAAAAGACACTGAAAAGCAAAACAATCTTGAGAAAGAAAAATGGAGCTGGAGGAATCAGGCTCCCTGACTTCTGACTACACTACAAAGCTACAGTAATCAAGACAGTATGTAACTTGCACAAAAACAGAAATATAGATCAATAGAACAGGAGAGAAACCCAGGGATAAACTCACACATGTATGGACACCTTATGTTTGATAAATTAGGCAAGAATATACAATGGAGAAAAGACAGCCTCTTCAATAAATGGTGCTGGGAAAACTGGACAGCTACATGCAAAAGAATGAAATTAGAATACTCCCTAACACCATACACCAAAATAAATTCAAAATGGATGTAAGACCTAAATGTAAGGCCAGACACTAAAAAACCCTTAGAGGAAATCACAGGCAGAACACTCTATGGCATGAATCACATAAAGATGCTTTTTCACCTGCCTCCTAGAGAAATGGATATAAAAACAAAAATAAACAAATTGGACCTAATGAAACCTAAAAGCTTTTGCACAGCAAAGGAAAACATAAACAAGATGAAAAGACAACCCTTGGAATGGGAGAAAATATTTGCAAATGAAGCAACTGCCAAAGGATTAATCTCCAAAATATACAAACAGCTCATGCAGCTCAATATCAATTAAACAAACAACCCAATACAAAAAGGGGCAGAAGACCTAAACAGATATTTCTCCAAAGAAGATATGCAGATTGCCAAGAAACACATGAAAGGATGGTCAACATGACTAATCCTTAGAGAAATGCAAATCAAAACTACAATGAGGTTTCACCTCACACCAGTCAGAATGGCCATCATCAAAAAATCTACGTACAATAAATGCCAGAGAGGGTGTGGAGAAAAGGGAACCCTCTCGCACTGTTGGTGGGAATGTAAATTGATACAGCCACTATGGAAAACAGTATGGAGCTTCCTTAAAAAACTAAGAATAGGACTACCATACAACTCAGTGATCCCACTACTGGGCATATACCCTGAGAAAACCATAATTCAAAGAGAGTGATGTACCACATTGTTCATTGTAGATTTATTTACAGTAGCCAGGACATGGAAGCAACCTAAGCGTCCATTGACAGATGAATGGATAAAGAAGATGTGGCACATATATACAATGGAATATTACTCAGGCATAAAAAGAAGCGAAATTGAGTTATTTCAAGTGAAGTGGTTGGACATAGAGGCTGTCATACAGAGTGAAGTAAGTCAGAAAGAGAAAAACAAATACCATATGCTAACACATACATATGGAATCTAAAAAAGAAAAAATAAATGTTTCTGAAGGACCTAGGGGAAAGACAGGAATAAAGAGACAGATGTAGAGAATGGACTTAAGGACACGGTCAGGGGTAAGGTTAAGCTGGGACAAAGTGAGATAGTGGCATTTATACTACCAAATGTAAAATACATAGCTAGTGGGAAGCAGCCACATAGCACAGGGTGATCAGCTCGGTGTTTTGTGTCCACTTAGAGGGGTGGGATACAGAGCATGGGAGGAGGACGCAAGAGGGAGGAGATATGGGGATATATGTATATGTATAGCTGATTCACTTTGTTATAAAGCAGAAACTAACACACCATTGTAAAGCAATTATACTCTAAAAAGATGTTAAAAAGAAAAAAAATTAAGAGTTCACACTTACATTTAGAAAAAAAAAAAATAGCACAATGATCCAAAACCTATGGGATGCAGCAAAAGCAGCTCTAAGAGGGAAGTTTATAACAATACATTCCTGCCTCAAGAAACAAGAAAAATCTCAAATAAACAACCTAACCTTACACCTAAAACAACTAGTGAAAGTAGAACAAATGAAACCCAAAGTTATTAGAAGGAATGAAATCATAAGGTCTGAGCAGTTGTAAATGAAATAAGCCTAGAAAATCAATACAAAAATGAATGAGACTAAGACCTGGTTCTTCAGGAAAATAAATAAAATTAATAAACCTTTAGCCAGACTCATCAAGAAAAAAAGAGAAAGGACCCCAACCAACAAAATCAGGGAAGAAAAAGTAAACTGACACCACAGAAACACTAAGGATCATCAGAGATTACTACAAACAACTATACACTAATCAAATGGACAATTAGAAAAAATGGAAAAATTCCCAGAAATGCACAATTTCCCAAGATTGAATATGGATTAAATATAAAATGTGAGCAAACCAATTACCAGTCATGAAATTTAATCCATAATTTTAAAACTCCCAACAAACAAAAGTCTAGGACCAAATGGCTTTACCTTTCTATCAAACATTTAGAGAAGAGTTAACACCTATCTTTCTCAAACTATCCCCAAAATATTGCAGAAGGAACACTTCCAAACTCATTCTACAAGGCCAGCATCACACTGATACCAAAACCAAAGATATCACAGAAAAGGAAATATAACACCCAATAACCAATACCCAATATCACTGATGAACATAGGTGCAAAAATCCTGAACAAAATATTAGCAAATCAAATTCAATAATACATTCAAAGAATCTTACCCCATGATCAAGTTGGATTTATCCCAGGGATGCAATGATGTCTCAATATCTGCAAATCAATCAATGTGATATACCACATTAACAAATGAAAGAATAAAAATCATATGATCACCTCAATAGAAGCAAAAAAAATATTTTGACCAAATTCAGCATCCATTTATGATAACAACTCTCAACAAAGTGGATATAGAGTGAATATACCTCAACATAATAAAGACCTTATGTGACAAGCCCACAGCTAACATTATACACAATGTTTAAAAGCTGAAAATATTTCCTCTAAGATCAAGAACAAGACAAGGATGCCCACTCTTGCCACTTTTATTCAACTTATTATTGAAAGTGTTGGTCACAGTAATCAAACAAGATAAAGGAATCCAAATTGGAAAAGAAGAAATAAAACTGTCACTATTTGCAGGTAACAAAATACTATATATAGAAACTCCTAAAGATGCTAGCAAAAAGTTACTAGAACTCATCAATGAATTTGGTAAAGTTGCAGGATACAATATTAATATATAGAAAACAGTTGCATTTCTATACACTAACAATGAACTATCAGAAAGAAATATTAAGAAAACAATCCCATTTACAATTGCATCACAAAGAATAAAATACCTAGGAATCAATCAAAGGAGGTAAAAAACCTGCACTCAGAAAACTATAAGACACAGATGAAAGAAATTGAAGACAACACAAACAAATGGAAAGATATATCATGTTCATGGATTGAAAGAATTAATATTGTTAAAATGACCATATTACCCAAGGCATTCTACAGATTGAATGTAATCTCTATCAAAATACCAATGACATTTTTCACAGGACTAGAATAAATAATTCTAAAATTTGTATGAAAACACAAAAGATCCCAAATAGCTGAAACAATCTTAAGAAAGAAGAACAAACCTGGAAATAGGACACTCCCTGATTTCAAATTAAGAAAAAAGAAGCTACAGCAATTGAAACAATACGATACAGACACACATACAAAAAAAACAAACACACAGATTAATGGAACAGAATAGATAGCCCAGAAATGAACCCACAGTTATATGGTCAACTAAATCTATGACCAAGGAGGCAAAATAAGAAAATGAGGAAAAGACAGCCTCTTCAATAAATGGCATTGGGAAAACTGGATAGCTACATGCAAAAGAATCAAACTGGACTACTCTCTACACCATGAACAAAAATAAATTCAAAATGGATTAATGGGGCTTCCCTAATGGTGCAGTGGTTGAGAGTCCACCTGCCAATGCAGGGGACATGGGTTTGTGCCCTGGTCAGGGAAGATCCCACATGCCGTGGAGCGGCTGGGCCCGTGAGCCATGGACACTGAGCCTGCGTATCTGGAGCCTGTGCTCCACAACGGGAGAGGCCACAACAGTGAGAGGCCCACGTGCTGAAAAAAAAAAAAAAAGGATTAATGATTTAAATGTAAAACTTCTAGAAGAAAACAAAGGCAGTAAGCTCTTTGACACTGGTCTTAGTAATATTTTTTTTGGATAAGTCTGCTCAGGAAAGGGAAACAAAAGCAAAAATAAATAAATGAAACTATACCAGAATAAAAAGCTTTTGCACAGCAAAGGAAATTACCAATGAAAGGAAAAAGCCACCTCCTAAATGGGAGAAGATATTGCAAACAATATACCTTATCAGAGGTTAAAACAAAGAACTCATACAACTTAACATCAAAAAAACAAACAACCTGATTAAAAAATGGGAGAGGATCTGATTAGACATTTTTTTCAAAGAAAACATGCAGATGGCTAACAAGCACATTGAAAAGGTACTCAGCATCACTAATCATCAGGGAAATGCAAATCAAAACCACAACATGGTATCACCTCAGAGCTGTTAGAATGGCTTTTATCAAAAAGACAACAAATAACAAGTGTTGGCCAGGATGTGGAAAAGAGAACCCTCATGCACTGTTGGTGGGAATGTAAATTGGTGCAACCACTATAGATAGCAGTATGGAGGTTCCTCAAAAAATTAATACTAGAACTACCATATGATCCAGAAATTCTATCCTGGGGCATTTATGTGAAGAAAATGAAAAAAAAATAACTTGAAAATGTATATGCAACCCTATGTTCATTGCAGCATTATTTACAATAGCCAAAATATTGAAGCAACCTAAGTGCCCATCAACAGACAAATGGAAAAAATAGTATATACATGCAATGGAATATTACTCAGCCATAAAAAAGGAATGAAATCTCACCATTTGTGACAACATGGATGGACCTAGAGGTTATCATGCTAAGTGAAGTAAGTTAGACAGAGAAAGGCAAATATTGTATGATTTCACTTATATGTGGAATTTTTGAAAAATGAACAAATAACAAAATAGAAACAGAGTTAAAGATACAGAGAACAAACCATGGTTGACAGAGGGAAGGGGGTAGGGGGAGAAAAGAAATAGGAGATTAAGAGGTACAAACTTTCAGTTGCAAAATAAATGTCATGAGTATGAAATGTACAGTGTGGGGAATATAATCAACTATGTAAAATATCTTCGTATGGTGACATATTGTAACTAGATTTATTGTGGTGATCATTTTGAAATGTATAGACATATCTAATCACTGTGTTGTGTAACAGGCACTAACATAGTGTTATAGGTCAATTAAGCTCCAAAAACAAACAAACTAACTAATAGAAAAAAGAGATCAGGCATTTGGTTACCAGAGACCAATGTTGCGGGGAAGGGGGAATTGGATGAAGACAGTCAAAAGTTACAACCTTCCTTATATAAGATAAATAAGTACTTGGGATGTAATGTACGACATGATAAATGCAATCAACACTGCTGTATATTGTATATGAGAGATGTTAAGAGAGTAAATGCTAAGAGTTCTCATCACAAGGAAAAATATTTTTTCTATTTCTTTAATTTTATATCTATATGAGATGATGGTTATTCACTAAACTTATTGTGATAATCATTTCATGATGTATTAAGTCAAATCATTATGCTGTACACCTTAAACTTATACAATGCTGTATGTCAATTATATCTCAATATACCTGGAAGAAAAAAAGGTTAACTTAATTCTGCTAACATATAAATAACTACAGAGGGTTTTTTTTGTTTATTTGTTTTCAGAAAAGAGTATAAGAGTTGGTCTGCCTCTTTGGCCATTCCATACCCTCTTAACTTACTCTACCTGTGATCTTTTCCACTGAGAATCATTAAGTAGTGGAACAGGAAGGACCATTGGAGATGATCTTGTCCAAATAAACATTTCAGAAGAAAAGAAACTGAGGCTTAGATTTGTGAAATAACTTCAAGGTTACAGAGCTAGTTAAAAGCAGAGTTAGCATTATTTCAAATCTCTAAATTTTCATGACCAGTGCTTTTTTACTATCACCACAATGATAAGGAATCTCTACCTCTCTCTTTAACGTCCTTGCTATCGTTATTGTTTATCAAAATTCGATAACAAGTGTCTGTAAAGAGACAGATTTGCAAGTGCATTTGAAGCTCAGTGATGACTTTCTCAGAGTGCAAGAGGCTGTTGATGGATTCCCTTTACTTTCACAGAACAGAAGAGGCAGGGATTCATCTGTGGGCATTGGCAGGGCTTAATGCTTACTGACAAGGCCCCAGAATGGAAATATCCTGCTTGTCCTTTTAACAGGATTTCAGCCAGATATTTGAGGGAAAAGTACTGCAGCCTAGTGGGCTGTGAATATGAGTGGAAATGTCAGAGCTGTGAATCAGTTAACACATTTTTATTTAGCATCTTCCTGTGAAAGAGGATGAGAAGACATGGCTCCTGTACTCAAATTCCTTACCATTGCAGAGTGGAGTCAAGAAGAGTGCAAGACCCTGTTAGATCATAGAGGTTCTAACACTCCAGACTTGGAAAGCACAACCCAGGTGGCAAGAACAGGGTGGTTTGCATGGAGGACAAAATGCTTAATTTTGTCATGAAGGGTAACTGGGATCTAAGTAGGTGAAGGGGATTGTGGTGCAATGCTTTCTTGTGTTCTCTCTGGATTTAAGAAGTATGTTCACATACTTTAGCTCATGAGACCCTCAAACTCTCCCTGGCAAGGAGGGAAAGCAGAAAGTATATTTTGTTCCTTTTCTGCAGAGAAATTAATATCCTAACTTGTGAAGTAGCTGAAATTCCCACAATAAGTCAGAGCCAAAGTCCCTCAGGTTCCCTCCAAGGACACTTTCTAATAGAATGCCCTTCTGGAATATTGCTCCTTTGTATCTTCCCCTCTGTTCTGAAGATACAGGTACTAACCCAGGCTTAGGAACTCTCAAGGAGATCAAGCTTGGCTCCTGTCCTAAATTCTATGACATAATTTTTAAAAATAGTTTAAGGCATCCCAAGGTGTCAGTTTCTTCTTTGGTTTTCATAAACCAAATGTTTTAACAGCCCTGAGGTGCCCTCCACCTATGGGGCCCTGACTCTTTGAGGCCTATCTGTTGACCTGGCCCTGTCGATGAGAAAAGCACAGATGTCTACCATCTGGTCAGGAGTCCTTGTGCATGTGCCAGTTTCCAGTCACTGACAGCGAGGAGTTGATTGATGGAATTTGGTACTCCACCTTTTTTTTCTTAGTACAATATAACCTCATGAATTCAGGTGGCACTTAGCCAAAATGAGAGAATTTGAACTTAAGCAGGAGTAAAGTTTACCATCAATGAAATGAGGGTCTGTTAAGTAAATTAACAATGTAAACAAGATTGTAAAAAGGACAATTTAATCTACTTACAAGAATAAATTGTTTTCAAGTACTTAAGTTGCATAAATTTATATACAGTGTGCTAATTACAAATGATTGATAGCCAGTCATTCAAACACATCTGGTAGGAACCCTGTTCTCTTAACACTTTGTGAGACAGTAGACTGTGTTACTTAAAGTACTTGAAAATAGTACAAATATATATATATATATATATATATATATATATATTTTTTTTTTTTTTACATATGAATATATGTATTCACACACCCTCATATAAGACAGTCCTTGTTTTTCATCAAGCCATGTTCCTGGAAACCACACCAGAAAGGATTATCAAACACAGATCACTGAGAGCAAAATTATATTTTCATATAGGGACAATTTTATTATTGAGACTAGTGTGCCAGACCCAGGGCCCACACCAGGTAAATCATAGATTCAATCAGCATTGTGTCATAGCAATCTAAGCTACAACAAACACAGCTAGAGAAGACAGCTAATATTTATTGAGCACTTGATGCATCTGAGTGCTTTACATATGTTATCTCAGTCATCAACAATATGACCAGGAGGGAGCTAGTGTCTCCATTTTTAGGGAAACAACACGGAAACTTCAGGAGATTAAATAACTCACCCTTAACCATGCAGTTTGAATCAGTAGACTTAGAAATTAAATCTAGGTCTGATTCCAAATCTTATGGCTCCTTTTCAAACTATAACAACTATAATCCTTTAAAATTGTTAAATTTTGCATGGTTATGTAAAGTTTATGTAATATATAAAATGGGAATGAGTGTAACTGCCATTTTCTGTGGCCTGGATAAAATTTCACTTCTCCATGAAGACTCACTGTTAAAACAAATCGGCCTCCTTTTATGCAAATGTGTGTGCCAAACTAAAAATATTCAAATGTAAGAAATTATTTGAAAGAGAGCTGTAGTATCTTCAACATATAATTTTTCAGTTGTTGGTGTACATGTCTTATCTTTCCTAATAGATATTAAGCTCATCAAGAGTGGAGACTACTATTACTAAGAATTTGCACCCACCAACATTGTTTATAATACTACCTAGAATAAAATCTTGACCAATAGATACATTTAGTTTTCTAACATCTTTATTGTAGTATAATTGCTTTACAATGGTATGTTAGTTTCTGCTGTATAATTAAGTGAATCAGCTATGCATATACATATATCCCCATATCACCTCTCTCTTTGGTCTCCCTCCAACACTCCCTATCCCACCCCTCTAGGTGGACACAAAGCACCGAGCTGATCTCCCTGTACTATGCAGCTGCTTCCCACTAGCTATCTATTTTATATGTGGTAGTGTATATAAGTCCATGCCACTCTCTCACTTCATCCAAGTTTACGCTTCCCACTCCCTGTGTCCTCAAGTCCATTCTCTACGTCTGCTCTTTATTCCTTTCCTGCCCCTAGGTTCATCAGAACCTTTTTTTTTTCTTTAAGATTCCATATATATGTGTTAGCATATGGTATTTGTTTTTCTCTTTCTGACTTACTTCACTCTATATGACAGACTCCAGGTCCATCCACCTCACTACAAATAACTCAATTTCACTTTCTTTTATGGCTGAGTAATATTCCATTGTATATATGTGCCACATCTTCTTTATCTATTCATCTGTCGATGGACACTTAGGTTGCTTCCATATTCTAGCTATTGTAAATAAAGCTACAATGAACAATGTGGCACATCACTCATTTTGAGTTATGGTTTTCTCAGGGTATATGTCCAGTAGTGGGATTGCTGGGTTGTATCATAGTCTTATTTTTAATTTTTTAAGGAACCTCTGTACTGTTCTCCATAGTGGCTGTACTAATTTACATTCCCACCAACAGTTCAAGAGAGTTCCCTTTTCTACACACCCTCTCCAGCATTTATTGTTTGTAGATTTTTTAATGCTGGCTATTCTGACTGGTGTGAGGTGGTACCTCATTGTAGTTTTGATTTGCATTTCTCTAAGGAATAGTGATGTTGACCATCCTTTCATGTGTTTCTTGGCAATCTCTATATCTTCTTTGGAGAAATGTCTGCTTAGGTCTTTTGCCCCTTTTTGTATTGGGTTGTTTGTTTAATTGATATTGAGCTGCATGAGCTGTTTGTATATTTTGGAGATTAATCTTTTGTCAGTTGCTTCATTTACAAATAGTTTCTCCCATTCTGGGAGTTGTCTCTTCATCTTCTTTATGTTTTCCTTTGCTGTACAAAAGCTTTTAAGCTTCATTAGGTCCTATTTGTTTATTTTTGTTTTTATTTCCATTTTTCTAGGAGATGGGTAAAAATGGTCTTGACATGATTTATGTCGTAGAGTGCTCTGCCTATTACTCTAAGAGTTTTATAGTGTCTGGCCTTACATTTATGTCTTTAATCCATTTTGAGTTTATTTTTGTGTATGGTGCTAGGGAGTGTTCTAATTTCATTCCTTTACATGTAGCTGTCCAGTTTTCACAACACCATTTATCATTTATCAAAGATAAGGTGATGATATGTGCATGGGTTTTTCACTGGAATTTCTATCCTGCTCCATTTATATATATTTCTGTTTTGGGGCCAGTCCCACACTGTCTTGATTACTGTAGCTTTGTAGTGTAGTCTGAAGTCAGGGGGCCAGATCCCTGCAGTTCCGTTTTTCATTCTCAAGATTGCTTTGGGCTACAGTAATGCTAAACATCACTAATCATTAGAGAAATGCAAATCAAAACTACAATGAGGTATCACCTCACATCAGTTAGAAGGACCATCACCAAAAAATGTGCAAACAATAAATGCTGCAGAGGGTGTGGAGAAAAGGGAACCCTCTTGCACTGTTGGTAGGAATGTAAATTGATACAGCCACTATGGAGAATGGGATGGAGGTTCCTTAAAAAATTAAAAAAAGGACTACCACATGACCCAGCAATCCCACTTCTGGGCATATACCCTGAGAGGACCATCATTCAAAAAGAGTCATGTACCACAATATTCATTGCAGCTCTATTTACAATAGCCAGGACATGGAAACAACCTAAGTGTCCATCGACAGATGAATGAATAAAGATGTGGCACATATATACAATGCAATATTACTCAGCCATAAAAAGAAAAGAAATTGAGTTATTTGTAGTGAGATGGATGGATCTAGAGTCTGTCAAACAGAGTGAAGCAAGTCAGAAAGAGAAAAACAAATACCGTATGCTAACACATACATATGGAATCTAAAAAAAAAAAAAAAAGGTTATGAAGATCCTAGGGGCAGGACAGGAATAAAGACACAGATGTAGTGAATCAACTTGAGGAAACAGGGAAGGGGAAGGGGAAGCTGGGACAAAGTGAGAGAGTGGCATGGACATATATACACTACCAAATATAAAATAGATACCTAGTGGGAAGCAGTCACATAGCACAGGGAGATCAGCTTCGTGCTTTGTGACCACCAAGAGGGGTGGCAAGGGAGGGAGGGAGGGAGACACAAAAGGGAGGAGATATGGGGATATATGTTTATGTATATCTGATTCACTTTGTTATAAAGCAGAAACTAAAACACCATTGTAAAGCAATTATACTCCAATAAACTGTTAAAAAGAAAAAGATTGCTTTGGCTATTGGGGGTCTTTTGTGTTTCCATACAAATTTTGAAATTGTTTGTTCTATCTCTGTGAAAAATGCCATTAGTAGTTTCATAGGGATTGAATTGAATCTGTAGATTGCTTTGGGTAGTACAGTCATTTTCACAATGTTGATTCTTCCAATCCAAGAACTTGGTATATCTCTCCATCTGTTTGTATCATCTTTAATTTCTTTCATCAGTGTCTTATAGTTTTCTGCATACAGAATTTTGTCTCCTTAGGTAGGTTTATTCCTAGGTATTTTATTCTTTGTGTTGCAATGACAAATGGGAGTGTTTCCTTAGCTTCTCCTTCAGATTTTTCATTAGTGTATAGGAACGCAAAAAATTTCTGTGCATTAATTTTGTATCCTGCTACTTTACGAAATTCATTGATTAGCTCTAGTAGTTTTCTAGTAGCATCTTTAGGATTCTGTATGTATAGTATCATGTCATGTGCAAACAGTGACAGTTTTACTTCTTTTCTGATTTGCATTCCTTTTATTCCTTTTTTTTCCCTGATTGCTCTGGCTAAAACTTCCAAAACTATGTTGAATAAGAGTGGTGAGAGTAGGCAGCCTTGTCTTCTTCCTGATCTTAGTGGACATGGTTTCACTTTTTCACCATTGCGGACAAGGTTGGCTGTGTGTTTGTCATATATGGCCTTTATTATGTTGAGGGAAGTTCCCTCTATACCTGTTATCTGGAGGGATTTTATCGTAAATGGGTGTTAAATTTTGTCACAAGATTTTTGTGCATCTATTGAGATGGTCATATGGTATTTCTCCTTCAGTTTGTTAATATAGCTTATTACATTGATTGATCTGTGTATATTGAAGAAACCTTGCATTCTTGGGATAAATCCCACTTGATCATGTTGTATGATCCTTTAAATGTGTTGTTGGATTCTGTTTGTTATTATTTGTTGAGGATTTTTGCATCTTTGTTCTTCAGTGATATTGGCCTGTAGTTTTCTTTTTTGAGTGACATCTTTGGTTTTGGTATCAGGGTGATGGTGGTCTTATAGAATGAGTTTGGTAGTGCTCCTGCCTCTGCTATATTTTGGAAGTGTTTGAGAAAGATAGGTGTTAGCTCTTCTCTAAATGTTTGATAGAATTTGCCTGTGAAGCCACCTGGTCCTGGGCTTTTGTTTGTTGGAAGATTTTTAATCACAGTCACAATTTCAGTGCTTGTGATTGATCTGTTTGTATTTTCTCTTTCTTCCTGGTTCAGTCTCGGAAGGTTGTGCTTTTCTAAGAATCTGTCCCTTTCTTCCACGTTGTCCATTTTACTGACATACAGTTTTTTGTAGTAATATCTCATGATCCTTTGTATTTCTTCAGTGTCAGTTACTACTTCTCCTTTTTCATTTCTAATTCTATTGATTTGAGTCTTCACCCTTTTTATCTTGATAAGTCTGGCTAATGGTTTATCAATTTTGTTTATCTTCTCAAGAACCACCTTTTAACTTTGTTGATCCATGCTATCATTTCCTTCATTTCTTTTTCATTTATTTCTGATCTGATCTTTATGATTTCTTTCCTTCTGCTAAATTTAGGGGGTTTTTGTTCTTCTTTCTCTAATTGCTTTAGGCCTAAGGTTCGGTTGTTTATTTGAGATGTTTCTTGAGGTAGGATTGTACTGCTATAAACTTCCCTCTTATACTTCCCTCTTCCCTCTTGCTTTTGCTGCATCCCATAAGTTTTGGGTCATTGTGTTTCCTTTGTCATTTGTTTCTAGGTATTTTCTGATTCCCCCTTTGATTTCTTCAGTGATATCTTGGTTATTTAGTAGTGCATTGCCTAGCCACCATGTGTTTGTAGTTTTTACAGATTTTTTCTGTTTTTGATATCTAGTCTTATAGTGTTGTTGTCAGAAAAGATACTCAATAAGGTTTCAATTTTCTTAAATTTACCAAGGTTTTATTTGTGACCCAAGATATGATCTCTCCTGGAGAATGTTCCATGAGCACTTGAGAAAATAGTGTACTCTGTTGTTTTTTGGTGGAATGTCTACAAATGTCAATTAAGTCCATCTTATTTAATGTATCATTTAAAACTTGTGTTTCCTTATTTATTTTCAATTTGGATGATCTGTCCATTGGTGAAAATGAGGTGTTATGGTCCCCTACTATTATTGTGTTACTGTCAATTTCCCCTTTTATAGATGTTAGCATTTGCCTTATGTATTGAGGTGATCCTTTGTTGGGTAGACAAATATTTACAATTGTTATATCTTCTTCTTGGATTGATCCCTTGATCATTATGTAGTGTCCTTCTTTGTCTCTTGTAATAATCTTTATTTTGAAGTCCATTTTGTCTGATGAGAATTGCTACTCCAGCTTTCTTTAGATTTCCATTTGCATGGAATATATTTTTCCATCCCCTCACTTTCAGTCTGTATGTGTCCCAGTGTCTGAAGTGGGTCTGTTGTAGACAGCATACATACGGGTCTTGTTTTTGTATCCATTCAGCCTGTTTTTGTCTTTTGGTTGGAGCATTTAATCCATTTACATTTAAGATAGTTATCAATATGTATGTTCCAATTACCATTTTCTTAATTGTTTTGGGTTTGTTATTGTAAGTCTTTTCCTTCTCTTGTGTTTCTTGCCTAGAAAAGTTCCTTTAGCATTTGTTGTGAAGCTCGTTTTGTGGTGCTGAATTCTCTTAACTTTTGCTTGTCTGTAAAGGTTTTAATTTCTCTGTCGAATCTAAAAGAGATCCTTGCTGGGTAGAGTAATCTTGGTTGTAGGTTTTTCTCTTTCATCACTTTAAATATGTACTGCCACTCCCTTCTGGATTTCAGTTTCCCTTGTATTTTATTTGGCTTTTCCCTTTCTGCTTTTAATATTTCTTATTTGTATTTAATTTTTGATAGCTTGATTAATATGTGTCTTTGCTTGTTTCTCCTTGGATTTATCCTGTATGGGACTCTCTGCACTTCATGGACTTTACTGACTATTTCCTTTCTCATATTAGGGAAGTTTTCAACTATAATGTCTGCATATATTTTCTCAGTCCATTTTTTTTCTCTTCTTCTGGGACCCCTATAATTCAAATGTTGGTGTATTTAATGTTGTCCCAGAGGTCTCTGAGATTGTCCTCAATTCTTTTCATTCTTTTTTCTGTTTTCTGCTCTGTGGTAGTTATTTCCACTCTTTTATCTTCCAGGTTACTTATCTGTTCTCCCTCAGTTCTTCTGCTATTGATTCCTTCTGGAGAATTTTTAACTTCATTTATTGTGTTGTTTATCATTGTTTGTTTGCCCTTTAGTTCTTCTAGGTCCTTGTTAAACATTTCTTGTATTTTCTCCATTCTATTTCCAAAATTTTGGATATCTCTACTATCATTACTCTGAGTTCTTTTTCAGGTAGACTGCCTATTTCCTCTTCATTTGTTTGGTCTGGTGGGGTTTTTCTTGCTCCTTCATCTGCTGTGTATTTCTCTGTCTTCTCATTTTGCTTAACTTACTGTGTTTGGGGTCTTCTTTTCTCAGGCTGCAGGCTCATAGTTCCCGTTGTTTTTGTTGTCTGCTCCCAGTGGGTAATGTTGGTTCAGTGCGTTGTGTAGGCTTTCTGGTGGAGGGGACTGGTGCTTGTGTTCTGGTGGATGAAGCTAGATCTTATCTTTCTTATGTGCAGGACCATGTCCGGTGGTGTGCTTTGGGGTTTCCCTGAACTTAGTAGGATTTTAGGCAACCTCTCTGCTAATGGGTGAGGTTGTGTTCCTGTCTTGTTTGTTGTTTGGCATAGCATGTCCAGCACTGTAGCTTGCTGGTCATTGAGTGGATATGGGTCTTAGTGTTGAGATGGAGTTCTCTGGGAGAGAATCTCCATTTGATATTACGTGTGGCTGGGAGGTCTGGTGGAGCAATATCCTGAACTCTGCTCTCTCACCTCAGAGACTCAGGCCTGACAGCCGGCCAGAGCACCAAGACCCTGTCAACCACAAGGCTCAGAAGAAAAGGGAGAAAAGGAAAGAATGAAAGAAAGGAAGAAGGAAAGAAAGAAAGGATGAACAAAAGAAAAAGGAAAAGAAAATATAGTTAGTAAAATTTAAAAATTATTAAAAATAAAAATGTAATAGAAAAAAGAAAGGTAGAAGAAAGCAAGCAAACCAAAAAAACAAGTCCACCAATGATAACAAGTGCTTTAAAAAAATACTAAAAAAAAAAATGAAAGAAAAACAAAAAATAAGTGGACAGAGAGAACTCTAGGTCAAACAGAAAAAGCAAAGCTATACAGACAAAATCACACAAAGAAGCATACACATACACACTCATAAAAAGAGAAAAAGGAAAAAAAATGTATCCATATATATTTTTTAAAAAAGGAAGAGAGCAACCAAATCAATAAACATCTACTAATGATAATAAGCTCTAAATACTAAACTAAGTAAAACATAAAACCAGAAACAAATTAGATGCAGAAAGCAAACCCGAAGTCTACAGTTGCTCTCAAAGTCCACCACCCCAATTTTGGGATGATTCATTGTCTATTCAGGAATTCCAGAGATGCAGCGTACATCAAATTGATTGTGGAGATTTAATCCACTGCTTCTGAGGCTGCTGGGAGGAAATTCCCTTTCTCTTCTTTGTTCTCACAGCTCCTGGGGTTCAGCTTTGGATTTGGCCCTGACTCTGTATGTAGGTCACCTGAGGTCATCTGTTCTTTTCCCAGGCAGGAGGGGATTAAAGGAGTGGCTGATTAGGGGGCTCTGGCTCACTCAGGCCAGGGGGAGGGAGGGGTAAGGAATGCATGGTGAGCCTGTGGCATCAGAGGCCTGTGTGATGTTGCAACAGCCTGAGGCACACCATGTGTTCTCTTGGGGAAGTTGTCCCTGGATCATGGGGCCCTGGCAGTGGAGTACTGCACAGGCTCTCAGGAGAGGAGGTGTGGATAGTGACCTTTGCTTGCACACAGGTTTCTCAGTGGTGGCAGCAGCAACCTTAATGTATCATACTCATCTCTGTTGACTGCGCTGACAGCCACAGCTTGTGACCATCTGTGGAGCTCGTTTCCATGGTGCTCTGAATCCCCTCTCCTCACACACCCCAAAACAATGGTCTTTTGCCTCTTAGGCAGTTTCAGACTTTTCGCTGGACTCCCTCCTGGCCAGCTGTGGTGCACTAGTCCCTTCAGGCTGTGTTTACACAGCCAACCTCAGTCCTTTCCCTGGGATCTGAACTCCAAAGCCCGAGCTTCACCTCCCAGCCCCCACTAGCTCCAGTGGGTGAGCAGAGAAGCCTCTTGGTCTGACGAGTGTTGGTTGGCACTGATCCTCTGTGTGGGAATCTCTCTGCTTTGCCCTCTGCACCTCTGTTGCTGCACTCACCTCTGTGGCTCCAAAGCTTCCCCCCCGCCGTCCAACCCCCGTCTCTGCCAGTGAAGGGGCTTCCTAGTGTGTGGAAAGTTTTCCTCCTTCACAGCTCCTTCCCAGAGATGCAGGTCCTGTCCCTATTCTTTTCTCTCTGTTTTTCCTTTTTTTTTTTGACCTACCCTGGTATGTGGGGAGTTTCTTGCCTTTTGGGAAATCTGAGGTCTTAACCAGCGTCCAGTAGGTGTTCTATAGGAGTTGTTCCACATGTACATGTATTTTTGATATATTTATGGGTAGGAAGGTGATCTCCATGTCTTACTCCTCTGCCGTCTTGAAGGCCTCCCCCAATAGATTCTTAACTATGTTCATTGCATGAATTAGCAAATGAGTAAATTGATCTTTTAAATTATAATATGCTATAAATTTTATATCAATATATGGCTACAATAAATATCAGAGTATAGTTTTTAAGTTTAAGTTTTAGAAAGTTATTGGTGGTGCTAATTGGAAGAAGGGGATTAGAGAATGATTTGGATGTCTAGAGTTTGGAAAACAAACTGCTCTTGAAAAAAATTCCTATAACTAGTAAATCAGTGAACATTAATCCCTTGACCTGAGAGTTAACATTCTAAGTAAAAAATTAATTTTTATTTTAGTAAGATATGCATAACATAAAATTGACCATTTGAACCATTTTTAAGTGTGCAATTCAATGGCATTAAGTACATTCACAATATTGTGTAGCTATCACCACCTTCCATCTCCAGAACTTTCTCTCATCATCTCAACAGGAACTCTGTGCCCATAAACAAAATGTCCTCATTTCCCTCCCCTCAGTCCCTATAACCTTTATTATACTTTGTGTCTTTATGAATATGCCTATTCTAGGTACCTCGTGTAAGTGGAATCATGTTTAAAAATTGCATTTACATCGTCTAAATATTTGAAAACCAGATTGATAAATTAGAGGACAGAAATATCATGACTCTTAGTCCTCTTTTTCTTGTTTTCTTCTCTCCTTGTATTTAATAATATGGGAGGTAGGGTGACTGGCAAGGATTCAGTAAGGGGAACTGGAAAGAAATCTGTATGTACAAATGGGACAACAGCCTTAGTG
Source organism: Lipotes vexillifer (assembly GCF_000442215.2). NCBI lineage: Eukaryota > Metazoa > Chordata > Mammalia > Artiodactyla > Lipotidae > Lipotes > Lipotes vexillifer. The sequence goes on from NW_006792448.1 coordinate 6,159,093, forward strand.
CTTGTTGTTCAGGGCAGTGTTTACATCCATCAATTGATTACACATGTATGAGAATCAGCTTAACATCCACTTTTCTCCCTCCTCCCATCTACTGCCCCTACCTCTTGTCTTTTCCTTCCCTTGTTTAGTATCAGTGAGAACTGTCACATGAACAGATAAAAGTGGCAAAATAAGGTGAATTCATTAGGTGGTGGTGAATAAGAAAAACAGCAAAAGTGGATGTCAGCACGCCAGGGAATCATCAGCATTTCTACTTATTATGACTATTCTTTATACCAGTTCACTCAAACCAATTTAATAGGTGCTGAATGAACTATTACAGTCATTCAATGTACTCTTGAGCAGGTCACAAATCACAAGAACTTAAAATGGAACTCAGCCATCAGTTCCTGCCCTAAGGTGTCATCTTGTTTTAAGTCTTCTAAGTCAAGGAGTCTCCATTTTAAGTGAAAACTTTGCATCATCTATTCTCTCTGTTGAGGAAATATTCTCTTTGTTAATGTCATCCCATTAGTCCTCATCACCTTTCCTTGTACTGGGTTGAATAATTTCTTTGCCTCCTTAGAAGTTAAACACTTCAAATATTTATAGGCTGTAACTTGAAAAGTTTTGGGCTAATGGATCATGTTTCTACCTGAGGGATTCCTTCATTTTCCAAAATTACTGTAGGTGCAAAATCTTTAATCCTCCATTATTTCTGATTTCTCCAAGTTAAGCATCTTTGGGTGGCAGCGAATTTAACTGACACCTCCAAGCTGCATTTTTAAGATAAAGACTTTTCTTCCCTACCCTTTAATATTTGAGCTTTCAAGAGAACAAGTTGGCTCTGTACTTTATGGCATAGGAAATGTGATTTGGCCAAAAAAATCATTAAGACCAAAGTGATGCAGCTGGCTCTTGAACTGGAATACAGGTAACTCTTATTATAAAACATTATTGCTAAAGCTTTACATTATTCAGTGAATGAGCAACTGTGAGTCATCAAATGAGAGAATATCCATGAAAGAGGTTTGTAAAATATAAAATGTTATAAAAATAAAGTTTTATTAGCATTGATATGAATGGTGCCTGGTTGTTTGGATATTTGAAATTTTATTTATTTTATACTAAAGCTTAAAAAGAGTAATAGTGTTGGATATTAATAAAATTTACTGCAAAGAAGATATCCTTTTACTTATAAGCCCATTACAATGAACATTATTATTGTAATGTGAGGAGCTCACATTTATTGAAGGTTTACTCCATGTCAGTTTATAGAGCTAAGTATTTTACAAAGATTAGATCAATTCCTACAGTATCTATCTGAAGAAGGGCTTATTTCCCTAATGTACAAGTGGGCAATTTGGAGCTTACAAAGGTTATTACATGATGTCTCTCTACTAATATGAACTTGAATTCAGATCAATTCAATGGCAACATCTGAGTTCTTACCAGTACTTTCCTTTTCTGTGATATTGTGATGCCCTTCACTTATGAAAATACATCTACATTTTTGCCCTTAACTAGATGGGTACAGCTTCCAGGTTTTGTTTTCACATGAGCTTTAGGGAGTCTTGCTTCCTCTTTCACTGTCAGACTATGAGGTGTCCCATCTTCCTCCTATCTCTGTGACCGTCCCTCCTTCTCCTTCTAATTAGATGCTGCAGGTCTCCTAAGGACTTAGAATCCAGATGAACATATGAAAATTGTGCAGCACATAAAAGTTAATATGCACTGAATGAGGGACTAGGAAGGCTGTCCTGAGTGGAATGGGCTATTGCACAAAGTTTCTGTTTTAAGCAGAGCAGCTATTGAGTATGCTGTGTATGCTGGAGGAGCAGTGTTCAGTGGAAATCTGACTAGAGGGTTTCTGTAGGCCTCACAATTTAGGCATTTAAGAATCCATGAATGAAATTCTTGTAAACATACCAGAGTGGACTATTTGTTCATTGATTCACTAATTCTATTTTTTTTTAATTGAGGTAGAGTTGATGTACAATATTATGTAAGTTTCAGGTGTACAACCTAATGAGTCACAATTTTTAAAGGTTATATTCCATTTATAGTTATTATAAAATATTGGTTATATTCCCTGTGTTGTACAGTATACCCTTGTAGCTTATTTATTTTATGCATAATAGTTTTACCTCTTAATTCCTTACCCCTATAATGTCCCTCCCCCTTCTCTCTCCCCACTGGTAACCATTAGTTTGTTCTCTATATCTATGAGTCTGTTTTTGTTTGGTTATATATGTGCATGTTTTATTTTTTAGATTCTACATATAAGTGCTATCATACATTATTTACGTTTCTATGCCTATTAATTCTTTAGTTCAACACTTTATTGAAAACCTGTACTAGCAGTCAAACATACAGTGGTGAACAGGACAAAAGCAGTGACCTCAAAGAGGGTATTCTCAAGGGGATGCAAGGGCTCAGACCACAAACACATGAATAATCAAGGTCACTGCTGAAGAAAAACACAAGCTGAGAATGTGATGCATGCCATGGGTCATGGAAGCCTCTCTGAAGTTAAAACATTGGAACTGAGTCTTGAATGACAAGAAAGAAGAGCTGTTCAGGCACTGAAAAGAAAGAGTGAAAAGGTCGCAAGGAAGGAACAAGCTGGGCTTCTTTAAGAAACAGAAGGTCAGTGCAACTGGATCTTGGAGAGGAAGGAGAAGGCAGAGACCAGGTCACAGAAGAACTCAGAGTCCAGTTGCCATGACATAGAAGATTGGAAGATTTTAAGCTGTGAAGAGGCATGTCGTGATTTACATTTTTAAAAGATAAACTTGGCCGCTATATGGAGGATGGGTTTTGTTACCATGTACAGCTTTCTAGGACCTATAAACAGCTTTGCTAAACTAAACTTTGATGAAGCCAATCATTTCATCTACCTTAAAAAAAAAAAACTTCAAAAGAATGAGTACCTCAGGGAGCTCCATCTTCTCTTACAGTCACAGTCTTTTTGTCTAATCACCCTCACTCTCAGCTTGGTAAAATCCTCATTTCCAAGCTGCCTAGACCAAGGGCAGAAGGATTTTAGCAATATTTTGTTCTCTATTCCTCAGGCATCCAACTTCCAGAGGGCACAAAGACTTTTCTGCCTCACCCTGAGCCCTGGTTCAATCCTCCCCATTTATATATATTATATAAATAATATATTACATAATATAATGTATACTATAGTAATATATTATACAAAATATTTATTCTTCTCTAATGCTAGAATCATTACCTTTGTAGTTTTGTTTCATTAGTTCAAAGTTTAGATGCCTTGTAAGATGTAAGTGTCTTCAAGGGGACACTTAGCTTATCATCACTGGTCATTGTCACCTCAAATTGAGAATTAGTAATTGAGAGTTAGAGAGGAGGATGGGAAGAGCACCGAGGAGATCTGGACTCGACCAGGACTGCGGCAAGACCAGATGGAGAGCACAGGGGCTCCAAAAATAAAAGCCTCTGAACGGACAAGTTGCTTGGCACTTCCACTCACTTTTGCTTTATTCTGGCTTTTTCTTCTGTCCAAATGTTAGCTCTTCTTTTTTTCTTCACCTTGTTGAGTGAGCAAGGTGTCTTTCATTTTTGGAGAGAATTAAATGAAAGCTTGCTCAAGTTTATGTCTGACCCCAAAGCAGCGGGATGGAGTTGGATTTCCAGAAAGCCACTCAGAACATCTCAATTAGCCAATATTTAGTGCAGCAAGGAACCATGTGTCTCATGGAGTGAGGAATACCAGGAAAAGATGAATCCCTTTTTAAGACTGAAACTTAATATAGTGGAAAGAGCATTTTGTGAGACCTCTGGAGACCTGCTCTGCAGGGCCAGCTCTAGCATTTACCTTTGTGGGACTCAGCTAGAAAGAGAGACTATTTCAGGGAATTCACAGTAAGGAGTCAATGAGTCAATTACCAGTGAATTAACCCTCACAAAAATCCTCAAATAACCAAATAAATCTCCAATGGCCTATCTGGCAGTGGGAAGGCAAATCTCTACCTTCTAATAATTCACCATCCAATTTTGGCTGCATGAATTAAACTTCAATCATGTGTGTGTGTGTGTGTGTGTGTGTGTACAAGCATGCACACAGTTTTAGTCACACATATGTATATTCACAAGTAAACATATGCATGTGATATATATATATACACATTCACATGTATGTATATCTTCACACACAGGCAAACTTGTATGCATGTATACACATGTATACACATAGGTGTGTGTAAGAGTGTACAAGTAAACCTGTATATTATGCATGAATGCATATGAGTTTGAATTTCTCTTTAGTAGGGACACTCCAGCTGTGACAGAGTCTAGTACTAGACCCACTGCCCACCAAATAACCATAAAACTTAGATAAAGTATATCAAATAATTATTGGCAGATATTGGAGAATGATGAGATGAAATGCTGTGTCCCTTAAGAGGATGAAGGCATGGGAGGTGAGAGCTATATTCACTCAGACTTTCTCCACAAGGATGTTTTCTGGGCTCTAATGCAGGGAAGAGGAGCCCAAGCAATGAAAAGTGATCTTAATGGTCAAAGGAAGCAAAATTAGAGTCATAACTGGAATTTTTGGAGCAGGGTGATAAAAAAGGATAAACCACAGAGAAAGCATTTCAAAAATCTATGTGGAAATATTCCTTGGGTCCTAGGCCTACTCCTGGACTTTGCACATGCAGCATGAGCCTTTAGGACACCTAGAAAATAGCATGCTGAGAGTTGAGAGCTGATCAGAAATTACCAAGATCCCAAAGGGGACAGCTGGAGTGGAGGTACTTTGGGCAACACTTTGAAAAACTAGAGATCTTTAAATGGCCAGAGCATAGAAGTAAGGACCATGCCCTGAGAATAAGAGGAAACAAACCTGAAATAGGTCTACTTTAATAAAGCTTTTACCAGGCTGAAAAGAATCAAGGGGATTCATCCTTGATTTAACCACCTACCAGAATAAAACTCAACTCCCTTTAGAAGAAAACATAATCCGAACCTCTGTAAAACATTATTTTAAAGGTCCAGCACACCATCAAACTTTACTAAACATAAAATGAGACAGAAAAAAGTGACTAAGAATAGAGAGATAACAGGGACAATAGAGTTAAGAGCATCAAATCCAGAGATAATCTAGAAGTTGGAATTAACAGACAAGGGCTTCAAAAAATGAAGTTAAAGGAAATAGAGGGGGGAATTTAATGAAATGCATAAAAAAATAAAATATTTCAACAGAGAATCAGAATCTATGAAAAAGTCATTAAATTAATATTCTAGATGTACAAAATATAATATCTGAAATTGAATAGGTTTAACAGCAGATTGGACACAACAGAAAATAGGATTATTGAATCTTAAGAGAATGTATTAAAAAATACCCAAAATGAAGCATGGGAAGGAAAAAAAATAAAAAGAATAGAACAGAAAGAAATGTGTGAGATGAATTAAACTATCTAACTTATATGTAATTGTAATCCTAGGAGAAGAAAAAGAAGGAATAGGAAAGGAATAATATTTGGGGGGAAAATGGCCAAGAGCTCTTTAATACTGATGAAATACACCTACCTACAGATTTAAGAAGATCAGTGAAGTGGAAGAATATAAAAGTGGAAAAATATAAGTGGAAAAATATAAAAATGTCATACCTAGGCACCATACAGTCAAACTTCTGGAAACAAAGCTAAAGAGAAAATTTCCATAAAGAAAAATACTGATATGGAGGAGGAAGTTTAATTTCTTTAACTAGCCTTTATATTCTGCCTTGCTACGAATCTTTGGCAAATCCTTTGACAATCTTAAATGCTTGTTATGATAAAATGGGAGAGCATATTATATGTCCCTTTGGAAGTTACTCAAGAGCTCCCTCAATTTTTCTTCCTCCATAAATTCTAACCATTCCAGGTCCCCTGAGAGCTGTAAGAGAGCCAGGTATCTCTTTTTTTGTTGTTCTTTCAATGTTTTATGTCTATAGATTGTGCCTCTCTATCTCAATGCTCAGTTCTTTAAAGATGCACGAACATTTCACACAGCTCCTTCAAAGCTTGTTGCAATGCTAGAATAAATTAAACTCTGTATGAAATTTTGTTACATTGAATTAATTAGAGTGTAGAAGTTCTCACTTAAAAAGAAAGTATAAAGTTTGTAGATATTTTTTCACTCTTATAATCCATGCATTTTTTCAATCAATATTTGTAATGCCCCTTCCATGTGTGAATCACTTGTACCTAAAAAATAATTTTCATTATTTCACAAATTTTCAAAATGTACATAAAACAGGCCAAATAAATACAAATTCAGTATCCTGCTAAACATTATTATCCATTTACAATATCTACTACACTTTTAAAATTTCAATACCTAAGTCTTCTATAATCAATTTCAAGTGCATGAATATGCAATAACTTTTTTATAAAATCTGAGTTTAAATATTTGTTGTAGAGCCTTAATTTAAAATCTGACCCTCTTTTGAATGGAATGCCTTTATGAAATTTAATAAAACATGAAGGTCATAAAATGTATTAAACTATTGTACTTTTCATTTTTAATTCTGAACAGACAAGATTCAGAGAAAGAAGTTTCTTTCTTATTAGCAAGACAGGCAAGCTGGGAGAGGATGATTTCTCTTCTTCAGGGCCCTCACCCTCAGGAAGATTCCTATCAACTAGTGTGGGAAAAACTGAGAATGAAAAGCCAAGGGACGTCATACCAGATGACTCCCCAGGACCTTCAAGCCTGAAGATTCCATAACACATTCTCCAGTTGTGCAAGTGTGTCCAGAGAAATTTTAACAAATAGTGAGATCTCAGCTGCTTGCGTTTAAAAGACCATCAACAATCTTATGAAAGGTCAATAAGAAACAAATAGTCTAACCAAAAGCAAGATGACCTCCTTGGAGCAGGACTGACCCATTTTTGAGACACAAGAGTTTGGGAGGGGACCCTGGGGAGAAAAAAATCATTATTGGCTTTAGTCTTTAAACTATATCTGTTCATCCTCTTTATCTGATTGTTTACAGTACAAGGTCACTTGATAAAGAGTTAATAAACACTAATTTAAGGAACAGATATGCAGCCCTGTTCTGCCACATTTTTCTCATGAATATGATTCAAATCTAAAATGCTTCTGACAACAATTTTTGTCACTTGAAAAACAGTGGGTTTTTTATTTTTTTGTTTTTTTTTCCAATGTCTTATAAATAAGTTCACTGAACAGCTCGGTTCTCAAACTTTGGTTGTGACCCAAATTAAAGTTGCTGATGGTCTACAAAATGTCTTGGAAGCATCCCCAGAAAAAGAAACACTCCACTCTCCCTGTTCCCAGCCTCCAGGCCAACTGCAAAAAGGGCAAGGAACATGGAGTCTTTACAAGGGGGAGTCCTGCTCTAGAGTGTTCTCCACTCACTCCTCCCAAACTGTGGTGAGGGTGTGGAGAAGGGAACAACCCTTCTCTTAATAGATTATCACCAGCTGCTCACACTTGACTGGCAATGCCATCTTCACTTTTGGCCTGAGGTCTTGGATATAGAAAAATGGTGAGGAAAGAAAGAAAAAAATTATTAATACATGTGTTCATTAATTATTTATGGTGTGACAGGCATTGTTCAGTGGAATGTGAAGATGAGTCAGGTACTGTTGTCACTGACTTGAAGGGATGACTTACTCTCTGGCAGAGAAGTGCACTGGCTACCTTCCGTTCGTCCCTCCTGACTCACCAGCTACCTACTTCAATGTCCCAGAAGACTGAGCACCATGGGCTATTTGAACAGGTCCGCTTGCCCTCTGCCTTCTTTTCAGTTCCGTTAATGGGGAAGCTTGCAAAGAGGCAATGGATTGAAAGTGGAGAGAAGTTGGGGAATATTTATTCCCCTGACTCCCTCCGTGCTTAGGGACCTAGGCTGGCTGCATCCCTCAACTTATAACCACAGCTCAACAATTCTCTCTCCTTATGCTCTTTGCTCCTTTATGCTGAGAGGTGGTAGCACCACTTCTGTCACTAGATCCAAGATATTTCACTGTCAATCATATGTCACTATACCCTGCCCACACCTTTGAAAATAGTTCTTTTATTAGACTATCCTCACATTTCCAATTTTATTATACCATCTGTGATTGATACAAGGAATTTAGCTTACTAGCTATATGATCCTGGCCAAGTTATCTAACCTCCTTGTGTCTCATCTTCTGGACATGATACATACATCTTGCACATCTATTTTGAGGATTAGAAAAGTACATAGATACAGAGATTAAAGATGGCAGATGACATGGAGTTTATCTCTCTCCATGGATGCATCAGGAATATATCTATAGATGAAACAATTCTCACAGAACACCAGCTGAAAACTAGCAGAAGACCTTGGACAGTGGAAAGGACTATAAAGATCCCTATATAACTGGGTAGGACGGGAAAAAAAAAGGGAGAAAGAGGAGGAGAGGAGGCGGGATGGGACCTGCACCCCAGAGGCGGGGGCGCTGAAGCAGAAGAGAGAGTCCCGAATTCGGGGAAACCCCCTCTCTAATGGGGAAATGCCCTCTCTAACGGGGGAATGGATTGGGACAGAAAGGAAGAATTTGAGGCTGTTGGAAGAGAGTGAAGAGGCCGATCAGTGGCAGACGGGACAGAGTGAGAAATACACAGACAGTCCGTACCTCGTCCCTACGTGCCCTGGACTAGGACCTGTGCCACAGGAGCTGGGAGCTGGAGCATGGGGTTTAGAGAACAGGCCCAGAGTGAGAACTGCTGTTGGCTGTGGGGAGACAGACTGAGGGGACCGAAGGGAGGAAATCCGCAGCAGGGAATGCCTACAGAGGAAGACCAGACGGCCGTGGAAGTAAGGCAATACTGCTGAGCCACACGCAGGGGAGGAGCCACTATTTTAACTTCTCTCTCCCCACAGACTGGCGCCTGCCCACGAACAATAAAAGAAGCCTACTCAGGGCTGGCTCTCACCTGCCTACTGCTGGGAGCTAGAAAAGGCCCTTGCTAGGGCCACGTCTCTTGCGCCCGTGGCAACTGGCTTCCCTGTGCATTTGGTGCCACCAGGGCTCCCGCAATCCAAGCAGCCATACCACCTCTGGGCCCTGTCCTCACTGGTGCAGGCCCAAGAGCTCCAAGGCAGCCTCAGGACTAGACTCCTGTGGGTGGACCATATGCAGAGGTGGGGATAAAACCAAAGCTGAACCCCAGGGATGGGGCGACTAAGGAATAAGATCAAAAATCTTTTCATCAGCTGTACAAACTGCAGATTAAATCCCCACGCTCAGCTATGTAGACCCTGCGTCTTTGGAATGTCTGAGTACACAATGAGTGTTCCCACAAATGAAAACGGTCTAGCTCTGGCAGCTGTAGACATTGGGGGCAAACAAACGGAGGAACTGGGCCAGATCAGAGTCTGAGGGGTCCCCACAAGGCCAACAGCAGATCCAGAGACCAGACCAGAGGCACAGGAGGGCCTCTTGGGGAGACGGAGGTGGGCTGTGGCTCACAGCATGTGCAAGGACACTTTCACCTGAGACCCCAGGAAAACATAATTATTACTATTAATTTTATTATGTTTTAATTCATTCTGTTGTTGGTTCTGTGTTTTAATTATTTTTTCTTTCTTTTTTTTTAACACCTTTATTGGAGTATAATTGCTTTACTATGGTGTGTTACTTTCTGTTTTATAACAAAGTGAGTCAGCTATACATATACATATATCCCCATATCTCCTCCCTCTTGCATCTCCCTCCTACCCTCCATATCCCACCAATCTAGGAGGTCACAAAGCACAGAGCTGTACTCCCTGTGTTATGCGGCTGCTTCCCACTAGCTATTTTACATTTGGTAGTATATATAAGTCTATGCCACTCTCGCTTCATCCCAACTTACTCTTCCCCCTCCGCGTGTCCTCAAGTCCATTCTCTACATCTGCATCTTTATTCCTGTCCTGTCCCTAAGTTCTTCAGAACAATTTTTTTCTTTTTTAAACATACTTGTTGGAGTATAATTGCTTTACAATGGTGTGTTAGTTTCTGCTTTATAATAAAGTGAATCAGTTATACATATACATATATCCCCATACCTCTTCTCTCTTGCATCTCCCTCCCATCCACCCTCCCTATCCCACCACACTACTTTTTTTTACATAATATATATATATATATATATGTGTTAGCATATGGTATTTGTTTTTCTCTTCTGACACACTTAACTCTGTATGACAGACTATAAGGCCTTCCACCTCAATACAAATAACTCAATTTTGTTTCATTTTATTACTGAGTAATATTCCATTGTATATATGTGCCACATCTTCTTTATCCATTCATCAGTAGATGGACACTTAGGTTCCTTCCATGTCCTGGTTATTGTAAATAGAGCTGAATGTATATTGTGGTACATGATTCCTTTCAAAATATGGTTTTCTCAGGGTATATGCCCAATAGTGGGATTGCTGGGTCGTATGGTAGTTCTATTTTTATTTTTTTTAAGCAACACTGTTCTCCATAGTGGCCGTATCAATTTACATTCCCACCAACAGTGCAAGAGGGTTCCTTTTTCTTCACACCCTCTCCAACATTGATTGTTTGTAGATTTTTTGATGAAGTCCATTCTGACTGGTGTGAGGTGACACTTCATTGTAATTTTGGTTTGCATTTCTCTAATGATTCATAACGTTGAGCATCCTTTCATGTGTTTGTTGGCAATCTGTATATCTTCTTTGGAGAAATTTCTATTTAGGTCTTCTGTCCATTTTTGGATTGGGTTGTTTTTTTGATATTGAGCTGCGTGAGCTGCTTGTAAATTTTGGAGATGAATCCTTTGGCAGTTGCTTCATTTGCAAATGTTTTCTCCAATACTGAGGGTTGTCTTCTTGTCTTGCTTTGGTTTCCTTTGTTGTGCAAAAGCTTTTAAGTTTCATTAGGTCCATTTTGTTTATTTTTGTTTTTATTTCCATTTCTCTAGGAGGTGGGTCAAAAAGGATCCTGCTAAGATTTATGTCATAGAGTGTTCTGCCTATGTTTTCCTCTTGGAGTTTCATAGTGACTGGCCTTACATTTAGGTCTTTAATCCATTTTGAGTCTACTTTTGTGTATTGTGTTAAGGATTGTTCTAAATTCACTCTCTTACATGTAGCTGTCCAGTTTTCCCAGCACCATTTATTGAAGAGGCTATCTTTTCTCCATTGTATATTCTTGCCTCCTTTATCAAACATACGGTAACCATATGTTCGTAGGTTTATCTCTGCACTTTCTATACCATTCCATTGATCTATATTTCTGTTTGGGGGCCAGTACCATACTGTCTTGATTACTGTAGCTTTGTACTATAGTCTGAAGTCAGGGAGCCTGATTCCTCCAGATCCACTTTTCTTTCTCAAGAATCCTTTGGTTATTCAGGGTCTTTAAGGTTTACATACAAATTGTGAAAAATATTTTTCTAGTTCTGTGAAAAATGCCATTGGTAATTTGATAGGGATTGCATTGAATCTGTAGATTGCTTTGGGTAGTATAGTCATTATCACAATGTTGATTCTTCCAATCCAAGAACTTGGTATATCTCTCCACCTGTTGGTATCATCTTTAACTTATTTCATCAGTGTCTTACAGTTTTCTGTGTACAGGTCTTTTGTCTCCTTAGGTGGTTTTATTCCTAGGTATTTTATTCTTTTTGATGCAGTGGTAAATGGGAGTGTTTCCTTAATTTCTCTTTCAGATTTTTCATCATTTGTGTATAGGAATGCAACAGATTTCTGTGCCTTAATTCTGTATCTTGTAACTTTACCAAATTCATTGATTAGCTCTAGTAGTTTTCTGGTAGAGTCTTTAGGATTCTCTTTGTATGGTATCATGTCATCTGCAAACAGTGACAGCTTTACTTCTTCTTTTCCAATTTGTATTCCTTTTATTTCTTTTTCTTCTCTGATTTTTGTGGCTGAAACTTCCAAAACTATGTTGAATAATAGTAGTAAGAGTGGGAAAACTGGTCTTGTTCCTGATCTTAGTGGAAATGGTTTTTCACTTTCACTTTTTCACCATTGAGAACAATGTTGGCTGTGGGTTTGCCATATATGGCCTTTATTATGTTGAGGTAAGTTCCTTCTATGCCTACTTTCTGGAGGGTTTTTCTCATAAATGGGTGTTGAACATTGTTGAAAGCTTTTTCTGCATCTATTGAGATGATAATATGGTTTTTATCTTTCAATTTGTTTATATGGTGTATCACACTGATTGTTTTGCCTATATTGAACAATGCTTGCATTCCTGGGATAAAACCCACTTGATCATGGTGTATGATCCTTTTAATGTGCTATTAGATTATGTTTGCTAGTATTCTGTTGAGGATTTTTTACATCTATGTTCATCAGTGATATTGGCCAGTTGTTTTATTGCTTTGTGACATCTTTGTCTGATTTTGGTATCAGGGTGATGATGGCCTCGTAGAATAAGTTTGGGAGTGTTCCTCCCTCTGCTATATTTTGGAAGCATTTGAGGATAAGTGCTAGCTTTTCTCCAAATATTTGATAGAATTCACCTGTGAATCCATCTGGTCCTGAGCTTTTGTTTGTTGGAAAATTTTAAAACACAGTCTTAATTTCAGTGCTTGTGATTGGTCTGTTTACATTTTCTATTTTTTCCTGGTTCAGTATAAGAAGGTTGTGCTTTTCTAAGAATTTGTCCATTTCTTCCAGGTTGTCCATTTTATTGGCATAGAGTTGCTTGTAGTAATCTCTCATGATCCTTCTGCAGTGCCAGTTGTTACTTCTCGTTTTTCATTTCTAATTCTATTTTGATTCTTCTTCCTTTTTTTTCTTGATGAGTCTAGCTAATGGTTTATCAATTTTGTTTATCTTCTTGAAGAACCAGCTTTTAGTTTTATTGATCTTTGCTATTGTTTCCTTCATTTCTTTTTCATTAATTTCCGATCTGATATTTATGATTTCTTTCCTCCTGCTAATGTTACGGTATTTTTGTTCTTCTTTCTCTAATTCCTTTAGGTGTAAGGTTAGGTTGTTTATTTGAGATGTTTCTTGTTTCTTGAGGTAGGAGTGTATTGCTATACCCTTCCCTCTTAGAACTGCTTTTGCGGCATCCCATAGGTTTTGGTTTGTCGTGTTTTCATTGTCATTTGTTTCTTCCTTTTTTAAAATTTCTGCTTTGATTTCTTCAGTGATCTCTTGGTTATTAAGCAGTGTATTGTTTAGCTTCCATGTGTTTGTATATTTTACATTTTTTTCCCTGTAACTGATATCTAGTCTCATAGCATTGTGGTCGGAAAAGATACTTGATATGATTTCAATTTTCTTAAATTTACCAAGGCATGATTTGGGACCAAAGATATGATCTAGCCTGGAGAATGTTCCATGAGCAATTGAGAAGAAAATGTATTCTGTTCTTTTTGGATGGAATGTTCTATAAATATCAATTTAGTCCATCTTGTTTAATGTGTCATTCAAAGCTTGTGTCTTCTTATTTATTTTCATTTTGGATGATCTGTCCATTGGTTAAAGTGGAATGTTAAAGTCCTCTACTATGATTGTATGACTGTTGATTTCCCTTTTTATGGCTGTTAGCATTTGCCTTATTACTTGAGGTGCCAGTATATTGGGTTCATAAATGTTTCCAATTGTTATATCTTCTTCTTGGATTGATCCCTTGATCATTATGTAGTGTCCTTCTTTGTCTCTTCTAATAGTCTTTCTTTTAAGGTCTATATTCTCTGATATGAGAATTGCTACTCCAGCTTTCTTTTGATTTCCATTTGCATGGAATATCTTTTTTCACACCCTAACTTTCAGTCTGTATGTGTCCATAAGTCTGAGGTGCATCTCTTGTACACAGCATATATAAGGGTCTTGTATTTGTATCCATTCAGCCTGTCTATGTCTTTTAGTTTAGAAAATTTAATCCATTTACATTTAAGGTCATTATTGTTATGATTGTTCCTATTACCATTTTCTTAATTGTTTTTGGTTTGTTATTGTATGTCTTTCCCTTCTCTTGTGTTTCCTGCCAAGAGAAATTCCTTTCCCACTTGTTTTAAAGCTGGTTTGGAGGTGCTGAATTCTCTTACCTTTTTCTTGTCTGTAAAATTTTTAATTTCTCTGTTGAATCTGAAAGAGATCCTTGCTGGGTAGAGTAATCTTGCTTGTAGTTTTTTCCCTTTCATCACTTTAAATACGTGCTGCCACTCCCTTCTGACTTGCAGAGTTTCTGCTGAAAGATCAGCTGTTAACCTTATGGGGATTCCCTTCAGTGTTAGTTGTTGTTTTTCCCTTCTTGTTTTTAATATTTCTTCGTCTTTAATTTTTGATAGTTTGATTAATATGTGTCTTGGCTTGTTTCTCATTGGATTTATCCTGTATGGGACTCTCTGCACTTCCTGGACTTGATTGACTATTTCCTTTCCCATGTTGGGAAATTTTCAACTATAATCTCTTCAAATATTTTCTCAGTTCCTTTCTTTTTCTCTTCTTCTTCTAGGACCTGTATCATTCGTTTGTGTGTTTAATGTTGTCCCAGAAGTCTATGAGACTGTCCTCAATTCTTTTCATTCTTTTTTCCTTGTTCTGCTCTGTGGTATTTATTTCCACTATTTTATCTTCCAGATCACTTATCCATTCCTCTGCTTCATTTATTCTGCTATTGATTCCTTCTAGAGAACTTTTCATTTCATTTATTTTTTTGTTCATCATTGTTTCTTTGCTCCTTAGTTCTTCTAGGTCCTTGTAAAACTTCTCTTGTATTTCCTCCATTCTATTTGCAAGATTTTGGATCATCTATACTATCATTACTCTGAATTCTTTTTCAGGTAGTCTGCTTATTTCCTCTTCATTTGTTTGGCCTGGTGGGTTTTTACCTTGCTCCTTCATCTCCTGTGTGTTTCTATGCTTTCTCATTTTGCTTAAATTACTTTGTTTGGGGTCTCCTTTTTGCAGGCTGCAGGTTCATAATTTCCATTGTTCTTGGTGTCTGACCCCAGTGGCTAACGTTGGTTCAGTGGGTTGTGTAGGCTTTCTTGTGGAGGGGACTGATGCTTGTGTTCTGGTGAATGAGTCTGGATCTTGTCTTTCTGGTGGACAGGACCACATCCGGTAGTGTGTTTTGTGGTGTCTGTGACCTTGTTATTGTTTTAGGCAGCCCCTCTGATAATGGGTGGGGCTGTGTTCCTGTCCTGCTTGTTGTTTGGCATTGGGTATCCAGCACTGTAACTTGCTGGTCATTGAGTGGACCTGTGTTTTAGCATTGAGAGGCTGGGTCTTAGTGTTGAATGGAGATCTCTGGGAGAGCTTTCACTGTTTGATATTACGTGGAGCCGGGAGGTCTCTGGTAGACCAATGTCCTGAAATCGGCTCTCCTAACCTCAGAGGCACAGGCCTGACACCTGCCTGGAGCACCAAGATCCTGTCAGCCACACAACTCCAAACTCCAGAACTCCACACTCCAGATGCCCTCCTTTCAACATGCTGACTCTCCCCTTCCCCGCAGGTCCTCTCTTAGTTTTAGTTTTAGTTTAGTTTAGTTTTGTTTTATCTTTTGGGGGTCTTCATGTTCTATAACACATTTTTAATTTTTATAATATATATTTCTATTTTTACATTGCTTTTCTGTTGTTCTGTGTTCTCGTCCCTTATTTTTTTATTCTTTTTCTTTAACTTTTATTTTCCATATTTCCATTTCTACTTTTCTTCTCTGTTGTTCTGTTTCCCTTTTTAATTTATTTCATTATTTTTTGAAATAATTTTTATCAGTTTTTTTTGTTTCCTTGCCTTAATCTTCACTTGGCACACTGCTTTGGTTTTGTTTTTTTCTTAGTTTTGTTCCAAATCACTTGATTTCGTTTTTGAGTTCTTCTATTTGCCTGGTTCTTCTCTTGTTTTTGTTTTATTTGGTTCTGATTTTTTTTCTTTTGCATGTGTGTGTTTCCTTGTTTCTGTTTTTGTTTGTTTGATTTTGTTTTTACCATTTCTCTGGGGTTTTGTTTGTCTTTTTTTCTTTAATATATTCCTATTTTTTATATATACTTCTGTTTCTACATTGCTTTTTGTTATTCTGCCTTGTTTCCCATTTCTCTATTTCTTGTTCTTTTTTTTTAATCATTTTTACCAGTTTTGTTTCTTTGCTTCATTCTTCAGTTGGCCCTCTGCTTTTGTTTTGCCTCTTGTTTCTGTGTTTTTGTCAGTTTTCTTTTCAATTGTTTGATTTTGTTCTTCAGTTCTTTTGTCTGTCTAGTTGTTCTTTTGCTTTTTGATTTATTTGGTTCTGTTTTTGTTTCTTTTGTGTGTGTGTGTGTGTGTGTGTGTGTGTGTATCCTTGATTCTGTTTTTGTTGGTTTGATTTTACTTTTTACCCTTTGAGGTTTTGTTAGTCTTTTTTTCTTTTTTTTAATCCCCTATATTGCCAGGACGAGTAACTTGTGGGGTATTTGTTCCTAGACCTGAAGTTGGGCCTGAGGCTCTGGGGTGGGAGCACTGAGTCCAGGAAGCTGGACCACTAGAGAACTCCTGGCCACAGGAAAGATTAATCACTGAAAGCTCTCACGGAGGCCTCTATCTGAATCCAAGATCTGGCTTCACCCAATAGTCAGTAGCTCCCAGCACTGGACGCTTCACACCAAACAACAAGCAAAAAAGGAACACAAACCCACCCATCAGCACACAGACTACCTAAAGTCATACTAAGCTCACAGACACCCCAAAACACAGCACCTGACATGGCCCTGCTCATCAGAGGGAAAAGACTCAGCTCCACCCACCAGAATGCAGGCACCACTGCCTCCCATCAGGAAGCCTATGCAAGTCACTGGACCAACCTCACCACAGCGGGGAGAGGACAGAAGCAAGAGGAACTACAACCTGGCATCCTAGGGAAATATGACCTCAAATACTATAAATTAAACAAAATGAGAAGACAGAGAAATATCTTACAGGCAAAGGAGCAAGATAAAAACCCACAGGACAAAAGAAATGAAAAGGAAATATGCAAAGTACCTGAAAAAGAATTCAGAGTAATGATAGTAAAGATGATCCAAATTCTTGAATACAGAATAGAGAAAATACAACAATCGTTTAAAAAGGACCTAGAAAAAGTAAAGAGCAAACAAACAGTAATGAACAGCACAATAACTGAAATTAAAAATACTCTAGAAAGAATCAATAGCAGAATAAATGAGGCCAAAAATGGATAACTGAACTGGAATGTAGAATGGTGGAAATAACTGCTGCAGAGCAGAATAAAAGAAAGAGAATGAAAAGAGTGGAGGACAGTCTCATAGACTTCTGGGACAACATGAAACACAAAAACATTTGAATTATAAGTGTAGCAGAGAAGAGGAAAGAAAGGGTTTAAGAAAATATTCATAGACATTATAGTAGAAAACTTCCCAACATAGGAAAGGAAATAGTCAATAAAGCCCAGGAAACACAGAGTCCCATACAGGATAAGCCCAAGGAGAAGCATGCCAAGACACATACTAATCAAACTAACAAAAAATAAAGACAAAGAAAAAATATTAAAAGCATCAAGGGAAAAGAAACAAATAACATACAAGGGAATCCCCATAAGGATAACAGCTGATCTTTCAGCAGAAACTCTGCAAGCCAGAAGGGAGTGACAAGATATATTGAAAGTGATGAAAGGGAAAAACCTACAACCAAGATTACTCTACCCAGCAAGGATATCATTCAGATTTGATGAAGAAATCAAAATACTTAAAGAGAAGCAAATGTTTAGAGAATTCAGCATCATCAAACCAGCTTTACAACAAATGCTAAAGGAACTTCGTTAGGCAGGAAACACAAGAGAAAGAAAAGACCTATAAAAGCAACCCCAAAATAATTAAGAAAATGGTAATATGCTGATACATATCAGTAATTACCTTAAATGTAAATGCATTAAACACTCCAACCAAACGTGATAGACCAGCTGAATGTATACAGAAACAAAACCCATATACATGCTGTCTACAAGAGACCCACTTCAGACACAGGGACACATACAGACTGAAAGTGAGGGGATGGAAAAAGATAGTCCATGCAAATGGAAATCAAAAGAAAGCTGGAGTAACAATTCTCTTATGAGACAAAATGACTTTAAAATAAAGACTATTACAAGAGACAAAGAAGGACACTTCATAATGATCAAGGGATCAATCCAAGAAGATATACCAGTTGTAAATATTTATGCACCCAACATAGGAGCACCTCAATATATAAGTCAAATGCTAACAGCCATAAAAGGGGAAATTGACAGTAACACAATCATAGTAGGGGACTTTAACACCCCACTTTCACCAATGGACATATCATCCAAAATGAAAATAAATAAGGAGACACAAGCTTTAAATGCTACATTAAACAAGACAGACTAAATTAATATTTATAGGATATTCCATCCAAAAAGAACAGAATACACTTCTTCTCAAGTTCTCATGGAACATTCTCCAGGATAGATCATATCTTGGGTCCCAAATCAAGCTTTGGTAAATTTAAGAAAATTGAAGCCTTATCAAGTATCTTTATGACAACAATGCTATGAGACTAGATATCAATTACAGGAAAAAATCTGTAATCAATACAAACACATGGAGGCTAAACAATACACCACTTAATAACCAAGAGATCACTGAATAAATCAAAGAGGAAAGTAAAAGATACCAAGAAACAAACAACAATGAAAACACGATGACACAAAAGCTATGGGATGCAGTAAAAGCAGTTCTAAGAGGGAAGTTTATAGCAATACAATCATACCTCAAGAAACAAGAAACATCTCAAATATGCAGCCTAACCTTAAAGCCAAGGCATTAGAGAAAGAAAAATAAATAAAACCCCCTAGTTAGCAGAAGGAAATAAATCATAAAGATCAGATCAGAAATAAATGAAAAAGAAATGAATGATACAGTAGCAAAAATCAATAAAACTAAAAGATTGTTCTTTGAGAAGATAAACAAAATCGATAAACCATTAGCCAGACTAATCAGGAAAAACAGGAGAAGACTCAAATCACTAGAAGTAGAACAAGAAAGGAGAAGTAACAACTGACAGCACAGAAATACAAAGGTTCATGAGAGACTACCACAAGCAAGTATATGCCAATAAAATGGACAACCTGGAAGAAATGGAAAAATTCTTAGAAAAGTAAAACTTTCCAAGACTGAACCAGGAAGAAATAGAAAATATGAACAGACCATTCACAAGCACTGAAATTGAAACTGTGCTTAAAAATCTTCCAACAAAATACAGCCCAGAGTCAGATGGCTTCACAGGTGGATTCTGTAAAAGATTTAGGGAAAAGCTAACACCTATTCTTCCCAAACTCTTCCAAAATATAGCAGAGGGAGGAATACTCCATAATTCATTCTATGAGACCACCATCACCCTGATACCAAAACCAGAAAAAGATATCAAAAAACAAAAACTTCCAGGCCAGTATCACTGTGGTGAACTTAGATGCCAAAATCCTCAACAAAATACTAGCAAACCAAATCCAATAACACTTTAAAATGATCATACAACATGATAAAGTGCAGTTTATCCCAGTAATGCAAGGATTCTTCAATATATGCAAATAAAACCATGTGTTACACTATATTAAAAAATTGAAGGATAAACAACATATAATTATCTCAATAGATGCTGAAAAAGCTTTCAAAAAAAATTCAACACCCATTTAGGATGAAAACTGTGTAGAAAGTATCCATAGAGGGAACCTACCTCAACATTATAAAAGCCATATATGACAAACCCACAGCCAACATCATTCTCAGTGGTGAAAAACTGAAAGCATTTTCTCTAAGTTCAGGAACAAGACAAAGGTGCCTGCTCTCACTGCTATTATTCAACATAATTTTGGAAGTTTTAGCCATGGCAACAAGAGAAGAAAAAGAAATAAAATTATTCCAAACTGACAAAAAAGAAGTAAAGCTCTCACTGTGTGCAGATGACATGATGCTATACATAGAAAATCCTGAAGATGCCACCAAAAAACTACTAGATCTAATCAATGAATTTCATAAAGCAGCAGGATACAAAATTAATGCACAGAAATCTCTTGCATTCTTATACACAAACAACAAAAAGTCAGAAAGAGAAATTAAGGAAACATTTCCACTTACCGTTGCAAAAGAATGAATAAAATTCCTAGGAATAAACGTACTTAAAGAAGCAAAAGACCTGTGCACAGAAAACTATAAGACACTGATTAAAGAAATTAATGATGATAAAAACAGAAGGAGAATTTTACTATGTTCTTGGATTGAAAGAATCAACATGGTGAAATGACTATACTACATAAAGCAATCTACAGATTCAATGAAATCCCTATTAAATTACCCATGGCATTTTTCACAGAACTAGAACAAAATGTTTTACAGTTTGATGGAAACACAAAAGACCCCAAATAACCAAAGTAATCTTGAGAAAGAAAAGCAGAGCTGGAGGAATCAGGCTTCCTGACTTCAGACTATAATACAAAGCTACAGTAATCAAGACAGTATGGTACTGGCAGAAGAACAGAAATATAGTTCAGTGGAAGAGAATAGAAAGCCCAGAGTTAAACCCACGCACCTATGGCCAACTGATCTATGACAAAGGAGGCAAGGATATTCAATGGAGAAAAGACAATCTCTTCAATAAGTGATGTTGGGAAAACTGGACAGCTACATGTAAAAGAATGAATTTAGAACACCCCCTGACACCATAAACAAAAATAAACTCAAAATGGATTAAAGACCTAAATGTAAGGCCAGACACTATAAATCTCTAAGAGGAAAACATAGGCAAACACTCTATGACATAAATCACAGCAGAATCCTTTTGACCCACCTCTTAGAGTAATGGAATTAAAAACAAAAATAAACCAATGGGACTAATGAAACTTAAAACCTTTTGCACAGCAAAGGAAACCATAAACAAGATGAAAAAACAACTCTCAGAATGGAAGAAAATATTTGCAAATGAAGCAACTCACAAAGGATTAATCTCCAAAATATACAAGCAGCTCATGCAGCTCAGAATCAAAAAACACAAATAACCCATTCCAAAAATGGGCAGAAGACCTAAATAGACATTTCTCCAAAAAAGATATACACATTGCCAACAAACAATGAAAGGATGCTCAACATCACTAGTCATTAGAGAAACGCAAATCAAAACTACAATGAGGTATCACCTCACACCAGTTAGAATGGGCATCATCAGAAAATCTACAAACAACAAATGCTGGAGAGGTGTGGAGAAAAGGGAACCCTCTTGCACTGTTGCAGGGAATGTAAATTGATACAGCCACTATGGAGAACAGTATGGATGTTCCTTAAAAAACTAAAAATAGAACTATCTTATGACCCAGCAATACTACTACTGGGCATATACCAAGAGAAAAACATAATTCAAAAGATACATGTACCCCAAAGTTCATTGAAGCACTATTTATAATAGCCAGTACATGGAAGCAACCTAAATGTCCATCAACAGAGGAATGGATAAAGAAGGTGTGGCACATTTATACAATGGAATATTACTCAGCCATAAAAAGGATTGAAATTGAGTTATTTGTAATGAGGTGGATGGACCTATAGTCTGTCATACAGAATGAAGTAAGTCAGAGAAAAACAAATACCATATGCTAATGCATAATATGGAATCTAAAAATATGGTACTGATGAACGTAGCGGCAGGGCAGGAATAAAGACGCAGATGTAGATAATGGACTTGAGGACGGGGGGAGGGGAAGCTGGGATGAAGTGAGAGAGTAGCATTGACAAATATACACTACAAAATGTAAAATAGATAGCTAGTGGGAAGCTGCTGCATAGCACAGGGAGATCAGCTCGATGCTTTTTGATGATCTAAAGAGGTGGGATATGGAGTGTGAGAGGGAGGCTCAAGAGGGAGGGGATATGGGATATATGTATACATATAGCTGATTCACTTTGTTGTACAGCAGAAACTAACACAACATTGTAAAGCAATTATACTCGAATAAAGATGAAAAAAAAAGAAAAGTATATAAAGTGTCCAACACACAGTACCATCCAGTGACTTTGTTCATTGGAGTTAGTCATATTCAAGTATATGTGTTTAGCACAAAGAGAGAGAGGGAGAGAAGACAATAAAGGAGGGGGGGGCAATGAGAGAGAGTGTGCAACATTAAGCTCATTAAGCTACATAATTTGGTGATTCTATAACCCATTTCGCTTAATTAGTGTCTGTCTCAGACTGGCCTCCGTTCTCATATGAGCCTAATTATGTGAGAATCTTCCTATGTTGACTGGAATTTTGCTGCTCGAAGATTTGTATTTTGTATTGTACATGACCCCTAAAGAGAAGCCAACCACTTCTCTATGTTCAGCCAAAGAACAGCTCTCTGGTGGAAAAACAGGCTGAATCAGATTTATTAAGATGTTGTAAGTAGGTCCGCAGCATGGTGTTTCTTAAGGGATTTCAAGATAATTTTGATTTTGAATCATATTTTCTGGCTTATAAACCATTCCTCAGATAGAATAGCTCTCCAATGTAAGTGTTCGATCACAGGGAGCTGCCACTCTACCTTAACTTGTTTACATGCTGGACTCTACCACCAGGCTCCTGTCCCCTCTTTGTCCTTGTACATCTAATTCCTAGCATAGGTCCTTGCACAAAATAGATACTCAGTACATATTTACTGAACAAATTAGTAGAAACATGAAAGAGTAGAGCAAGACCACAAAATGCTTTACAAGATCATCAATGCCTGGGAAACATTTATTTCCCCCACCTCTCCCGAGTGGAGAACTGAAATGCATGGTTGGTCCAGGAAAGCCAGTGGTTATTTGGATGCTCACTTAAAGTTGAAATGTGGATGCTTCAGTTCACTGGAGCTCACAGATGGGAACTGGAGGTTTGGGGATTCACATATGTGAATGAGCCTCATTCCTGTGGCTACTCTGCTATATACATTAAGTAGATTTCATAAAACTAAGCTTGTTGGCCTCTCCAGTTCCTTGATTTATTGTTTTTAAATGGAAGACATCATACACTACTGTTTGATTTATTGTTAGCATCATATAAGTAGCCTGAGGTGGATATTGCAGCATTGGTATAAATGAGGTGATATGAAAGGGAAGTGATGCAGCTCTGGGTTCAGCCCATATGTCCTCTATCTCTGTGAAAGTGACCTGTACTTTTTTTAAATTTTTTTTTAAATTTTTTAATTTAATTTTATTTATTTTTTTATGCAGCTGGTTCTTATTAGTTATCCACTTTATACATATTAGTGTGTATATGTAAACCCCAATCTCCCAATTCATCACACCACAACCCCCCCACCGCTACTTTTTCCCCTTGATGTACATATGTTTGTTCTCTATGTCTGTGTCTCTATTTCTGCCCTGCAAACTGGTTCATCTGTACCATTTTCCTAGGTTCCACATATATGCGTTAATATGCAATATTTGTTTTTCTTTTTCTGACTTACTTCACTTTGCATGACAGTCTCTAGATACATTCATGTCTCTACAAATGACCCAATTTCATTGCTTTTTATAGCTGAGTAATATTCCATTGTATATATGAACCATATCATCTTAATCCATTCATCTGTCGATGGGCATTTAGGTTGCTTCCATGACCTGGCTATTGTAAATAGTGCTGCAATGAACAATGGGGTGCATGTGTCTTTTTGAATTATGGTTTTGTCAGGGTATATGCCCAGTATACCCAGTGGTCAGGGTATATTCCCAGTGGGATTGCTGGATCATAGGGTAACACTATTTTTAGTTTTTTAAGGAACTTCCATAATCTTCTCCATAGTGGCTGTAACAATTCATATTCCTACCAACAGTGCAAGAGGCTTTCCTTTTCTCCACACCCTCCCCAGCATTTCTTGTTTGTAGATTTTCTGATAATGCCCATTCTAACTGGTGTGAGGTGATACCTCATTGTAGTTTTGATTTACATTTCTCTAATAATTAGTGATGTTGAGCAGCTATTCATGTGTTTCATGACCAACTGTATGTCTTCTTTGGAGAAATGTCTATTTAGGTCTTCTACCCATGTTTTGATTGGGTTGTTTGCTTTTTAATATTGAGCTGCAAATGCTGTTTATATATTTTGGAGATTAATCTTTGTTTGTTGATGCATTAGCAAATATTTTCTCCCATTCTGAGGGTTGTCTTTTTGTCTTGTTTATGTTTTCCTTTGATTTGCAAAAGCTTTTAAGTTTCTTTAGGTTTCATTTTTATTTTTATTTCCATTACTCTAGGAGGTGGATCAAAAAAGCTCTTGCTGTGATTTATGTCAAAGTGTGTTCTGCCTATGTTTTCCCCCATGAATTTTATAGTGTCCAGTCTTCATTTAGGTCTGTAATCCATTTTGAGTTTATTTTAGTATATAGTGTTAGGGATTGTTCTAATTTCATTCTTTTACATGTAGTTGTTAAGGTTTCCCAACACCACTTATTG
The DNA here is from genome assembly GCF_000442215.2 of Lipotes vexillifer. Taxonomy (NCBI): domain Eukaryota; kingdom Metazoa; phylum Chordata; class Mammalia; order Artiodactyla; family Lipotidae; genus Lipotes; species Lipotes vexillifer. Next base: position 6,183,489 of record NW_006792448.1, read on the forward strand.
AAGAGACTGTCTTTTCTCCATTGTATATCCTTGCCTCCTTTGTCATAGATCAGTTGACCATAGGTGCATGGGTTTATCTTTGGGCTTTCTATCATGTTCCATTGATCTATATTTCTGTTTTCTGTTTTTCTGCCAGTACCATATTGTCTTGATTACTATAGCTTTGTAGTATAGTCTGAAGTCAGGGAGTCTGATTGTTCCACCTCCATTTTTTTCCCTCAAGACTGCTTTGGCTATTCAGGGCCTTTTGTGTCTCTATACAAATTTTAAGATTTTTTGTTCTAGTTTCTAAAAAGTGCCATTGGTAATTTGGTAGGGATTGCACTGAATTTGTAGATTGCTTTGGGTAGTGTAGTCATTTTCACAATATTGATTCTTCCAATCCAATAACATGGTATATCTCTCCATCTGTTTGTTATCATCTTTAATTTAGTCATCAGTGTCTTATAGTTTTCTGCATACAGGTCTTTTTTCTCCTTAGGTAGGTTTATTCCTATGTATTTTATTCTTTTGTTGCAATGGTAAATGGGAGTGTTTCCTTAATTTCTCTTTCAGATTTTTCATTATTACTGAACAGGAATGCAAGAGATTTCTGTGCATTAATTTTGTATCCCACAACTTTACCAAATTCATTGATTAGCTGTATTAGTTTTCTAGTGGAATCTTTAGGATTTTCTCTATGTATAGTATCATGTCATCTGCAGACTGACAGTTTTACTTCTTCTTTTCCAATTTGTATTATTTTTATTTCTTTTTCTTCTCTGATTGCCATGGCTAGGACTTCCAAAACTAAGTTGAATACGTGTGGTGAGAGTGGACATCCTTGTCTTGTTCCTGATCTTAGGGGAAATGCTTTCAGTTTTTCACCATTGAGAATGATGTTTGCTGTGGGTTTGTCGTATATGGCCTTTATTATGTGGAGATAAATTCCCTCTATGCCCACCTTCTGGTGAGTTTTTATCATAAATGGGTGCTGAATTTTATCAAAAGCTTTTTCTGCATCTACTGAGATGATCATATAGTTTTTATTCTTCAATCTGTTAATATGGTGTATCACATTGACTTGTGTATATTGAAGAATCCTTGCATCTCTGGGATAAATCTCACTTGATCATGGTGTATGATCCTTTTAATGTGTTGTTGGATTCTGTTTGCTAGTATTTTGTTGAGGATTTTTGCATCTATATTCATCAATGACAATGGTCTATAATTTTCTTTTTTTGTAGTATCTTTGTCTGGTTTTGGTATCAGGGTGATGGTGGCCTCATAGAAAGAGTTTGGTATTGTTCCTTCCTCTGCAAATTTTTGGAAGAGTTTGAGAAGGATGTGTGTTATCTCTTCTCTCAATGTTTGATAGAATTCACTTGTGAAGCCATCTGTTCCTGGACTTTTGTTTGTTGGAAGATTTTTAATCACAGTTTCAATTTCATTACTTTTGATTGGTTTGTTCATATTTTCTATTTCTTCCTGGTTCAGTCTTGGAAGGTTATACCTGTCTAAGAATTTGTCAGTTTCTTTGAGGTTGTCCATTTTATTCACATAGAGTTGCTAGTAGTAGTCTCTTAGGATGCTTTGTATTTCTGTGGTGTCTGTTGTAACTTCTCCTTTTTCATTTCTAATTTTATTGATTTGAGTCCTCTCCCTCTTTTTCTTGATGAGTCTGGCAAATGGTTTATCAATTTTGTTTATCTCCTCAAAGAACCAGCTTTTAGTTTTATAGACCTTTGCTATTGTTTTCTCTATTTCATTTATTTCTGCTCTGATCTTTATGGTTTCTTTCCTTCTACTAACTTTGGGTTTTGTTTGTTCTTCTTTCTCTACTTCCTTTAGGTGTAAGGTTAGATTGTTTATTTGAGATTTTTCTTGTTTCTTGAGGTAGGCTTGTTACTATAAACTTCCTCCTTAGAACTGCTTTTGCTGCAACCCATAGGTTTCAAATCATCGTGTTTTCATTGTAATTAGTCTCTAGGAATTTTTTGATTTCCTCTTTGATTACTTCAGTGATCTCTTGGTTATTTAGTAATGTATTGTTTAGCATCCGTGTATTTGTGTTTTCTACGTTTTTTTCCACTGTAACTGATTTCTAATCTCATAGCTTTGTGGTCAGAAAAGATGCTTGATATGATTTCAATTTTCTTAAATTTACTGAGGCTTGATTTGTGACCCAAGATGTGATCTTTCCTGGAGAATGTTGTGTGTGCACTTGAGAAGAAGTGTAATTTGCTGTTTTGGATGGAATGTCCTATAAATATCAATTAAATCTATCTAGTCTATTGTGTTGTTTAAAGCTTGTGTTTACTTATTAATTTTCTGTTGGATGATCTGTCCTTTGGTGTAAGTGAGGTGTTAAAGTCCCCCACTCTTTTTATGCTACCTTCGATTTCCTCTTTTATAGCTGTTAGCAGTTTCCTTATGTATTGTGATACTCCTATGTTGGGTGCATATTTATTTATAATATTTATACCTTCTTATTGGTTTGATTCCTTGATCATTATATAGTGACCTTCATTGTCTCTCTCTTGTAACATTCTTTATTTTAAAGTCTATTTTTTCTGATATAAGTATTGCTACTCCAGCTTTCTTTTGATTTCCATTTGCATGGAATATATTTTTCCCCTTACTTTCAGTCCGTATGTGTCCCTAGGTCTGAAGTGGGTCTCTTGTAGACAGCATATATATTGGTCTTGTTTTTGTAACCATTCAGTGAGCCTGTGTCTTTTGGTTGGAGCATTTAATCCATTCATGTTTAAGGTAATTATCAATATGAATGTTCTATTACCATTTTCTTAATTGTTATGGGTTTGTTTTTGTAGGTCCTTTTCTTCTCTTTTGTTTCCCATTTAGAGAAGTTCCTTTAGCATTTGTTGTGTAGCTGGTTTGGTGGTGCTTAATTCTCTTAGCTTTTGCTTGTCGGTAAAACTTTTGATTTCTCCATCGAATCTGAGTGAGATCCTTGCAGCTAGAGTAATCTTGGTCTTACGTTCTTCCCTTTCATCACCTTAAATAGATCATGCCACTCCTTTCTGGCTAGTAGAGTTTCTGCTGAGAAATCCACTGTTAACTTTATGGGAGTTCCCTTGTATGTTATTGGTCGTTTTTCCCTTGTTGCTTTCAGTAATTTTTCTTTGTCTTTAATTTTTGTCAATTTAATTACTATGTGTCTCAGTGTGTTTCTCCTTGGGTTTATGCTTCCTGGGACTCTCTGCACTTCCTGGACTTGGGTGGCTATTCCCTTTCCCATGTTAGGGAAGTTTTCCACTATAATCTCTTCAAATATTTTCTCAGGTCCTTTCTCTCTCTCTTCTCCTTCTGGGATCCCTGTAATGTGAATGTTGTTGCATTTAATGGTGTCCCATAGGTCTCTTAGGCTGTCTTCATTTCTTTTCAGTCTTTTTGCTTTATTCTGCTCTGTGGCAGTGAATTCCACTGTTCTGTCTTCCAGGTCACTTATCCGTTCTTCTTTCTCAGTCATTCTGCTATTGATTCCCTCTAGTGCATTTTTCATTTCAGTTATTGCACTGTTCATCTCTGTTTGTTTTTTCTTTAATTCTTCTATGTGTTTGTTCTTTAATTTTTCTAGTTCTTTGTTAAACATTTCTTTCATCTTCTCGATCTTTGCCTCCATTCTTTTTCTGATGTCTTGGATCATCTTCACTATCATTAGTTGCATTTCTGTGGTTTTATCTTGTTCCTTCATCTGGTACATAGCCCTCTGCCTTTTCATCTTGTCTATTTTTCTGTGAATGTGGTTTTTGTTCCACAGGCTGCAGGATTTTAGTTCTTCTTGCTTCTGCTGTCAGCCCTCTGGTGGATGAGGCTATCCAAGAGGCTTGTGTAAGTTTCCAGATGGGAGGGACTCTTGGTGGGTATAGCTGGGTTTTGCTCTCATGGGGACAACTCAGAAAACTTTAAGCCACTTGTCTGCTGATGTGTGGGGCTGGGCTCCATCCCTGTTGGTTGTTTGGCCTGAGGCAACCCAACACTGGAGCCTACCTGGCTCTTTGGTGGGGCTAGTGGTGGACTCTGGGAGTTCTCACACCAAGGAGTACTTCCCATAACTTCTGCTGCCAGTGTCCTTGTCCTCACGGTAAGCCACAGCCACCCTGCCTCTGCAGGAGACACTCCAACACAAGCAGGTAGGTCTGGTTCAGTCTCATATGGAGTCCTGCTCCTTCCCCTGCATCCCAGTGCACACACTACTTTATGTGTGCCCTCCAAGAGTGGAGTCTCTGTTCCCCCCAGTCCTTTTGAAGTCCTGCAATCAAATCCCTCTACCTTCAAAGTCTGATTCTCTAGGAATTCCTCCTCCCATTGCCATACCCCCAGGTTGGGAAGCCTGATGGGGAGCTCAGAACCTTCACTCCAGTGGGTGATCCTCTGTGGTATAAGTGTTCTCCAGTCTTTTAGTCACCCACCCAGCAGTTATGTGATTTGATAATATTGTGATTGTGCCCCTCCTACTGTCTCATTGTGGCTTCTCCTTTGTGTTTGTATGTGGGATATCTTCTTTGTTGAGTTCCAGTGTCTTCCTGTCAATGGTTGTTCCACAGTTATTTGTGATTCTGGTGGTCTCGCAAGAGGGAGTGAGTGCACGTCCTTCTACTCCACCATCTTGTGGTGACCTGTACTTTATTGAGATGTTTGTGGCTCTACCTCCATTTTCAGGAACTGTTTTCTTGGAATAGAGCAGTCTGAGTACCAATTCCTATCCTGGAGCAAAGTACACATTTTCTCAACATCCCTTTTGATTCTTTCTGGCCCCCTGGTGTCATCTCCTAAGGTGGAAAGCAGCTCTAAAGAGCCTGCAGTTTGTAAACAGTGCTAACAAGAAAATCATGAAAGAAGAGATTTTTAAATTCACTTTCTTGACTTATTTACAAGTTCTCCTCCCTGCATTTGTGGTTAACTAGCTGACTGGCACAATATATGTTAGCCAGTGGGATCTGATAAGTCAACAGCATTCGGTGACCATGATTGAGGAGAATATTCTGCTCTGAAATTGTATAATTAGATCAGTAAACTTGGTCTCTCAGTGAACTCAAGACTTTGGTACATAAGTCTGTGAGTAAGTTGATCCTTTAGCATTTATTTAATTTATGTGACCTCCATCCATCTTGAAAATGAATTACTTTATCTTTAGAAAATCAAATCTCATTTGCTATTTAGATCACCTTAACTAGTTAAATTTCTGGATTTCATGTATCATTCATTATATTATTCATTCATTCATTTATTCAACAAACAGTAATTAAATTCTGTTACATAACACTGTTCTAGGTACTGGGGATACAGGAGTGAACAAAACAAACAAAAAGCAAGCAAAAGTTCCTTCCCTCATAAATTTTATATGCTAAGCAGAACAGATGAAAAATGAACAGCACACATATAAAATCATGTCATATATTAAAAGATGTAAAGTGCTATGGTAAAAAATAAAGTGGGAAGGGAATAGGAATGGCTTGGATAGAAGCTTCCAGTTAAAAAAAACAGCATGGGCAAAGTTCCCAAGAGGGGTATGTAGCCTCTTTGTTGCACCAGGGGTCCAGTGTGGTGTCAGAAGAGTGAAGAAGGGAGACCATTGTTGAAGGTGAGATCAGAGGGATGATGGGGTTGGATGGTGTAGGGCCTTCTGGGTCTATTGTCACTTTGGCTTTTACTCTGAGTAAAATGAGAAGGCACTGTAGGATTTTGAGCAAATGAGTGACATGAATTGATTTATGTTTTAACAGAATCATTTTGTTGGGGATAGAAAGAAGGGTCTGAGGTTACAAGTAGGGGAAGTTAGGAGAGCCCTACTGTGATCTGGGCAAAGATGAAGAGATGATAGTGGTTTAGATCAAAAGACAGTAGGCAGTGACAAGTAATCATTTGAGCCAACAAGGATTTGCTGACAGGCTATGGGGTGAGAGAAATAGAGGAGTCTAATTGACACTGATGTTTTGGGTCTGAACAATTACCAGGATGATGTTATCACTAGCAGAGATGGAAACAACTGTAGAGGAGTCAGTTTGGGGAGAAAGGTTAGAAGCTCAGTTGTTGACACATCAGGATCTTCTCAGAGGGTCCCGTCCATGGCTGAGAAGGAAACCTTGAGAGAACCACACTGAAAGATTCCAAATACTGAATGAGCAGTCATTCCATCCATTAACGAGTATTTTTGAGCACCTACTGTGTGCCAGGCAGCATTCAAGGCTCTGGCACTGCAGCAGTGATGAAGACAGACAAATCCTCTTTGCTTAAGGGCTTACATTTTTGTGGGGGGATACAGAGATAAATGATGGATGGATGGACGGGTACATGGATGCATAGATACAGTCATATTGATAGATATACATGAAATAAATTCAGGAGGTGATAGTCTTATGAACAAAAATAAAACAGGGTAAAAAAAAAAAGAAAAAGGAGCCATCCATTGCAATATTGCAGCATTTTTAACCATGGTGACCAGGAAAGGTCTCTCTGAGAAGATGACCCATGAACTGAGAGCTGAATGATGAAATAGAGCCAGCCACAGCAAGATCTGGGAGAAAATATTCCAAACAGAAAATACATAAATTGAAGATCCTGAGCTGATAGTGTCCTTGGAGTGTTTGGAGGAACAGAAGAAAGGCCAGTAAGACTGGAGGATTATGAATGTGGGACAGAGTGGTGGGGAGTTGGGAGGAGACAAGGTGGGAAAGGTAGGTAAGTGCCAGACCAAATAGGATCTTGAGGGCTGCAGAAGTTTAAATTTTATTCCTAATTTAAATACAAACATAGAAGGGTGTTGAACAGGAGTTCAAATCTGATTTGTATTTTTAAAGATCTCTCCAGCAGCTCTGTGAGGAATGACCTCATGAAGAGGCAAGAGAGAAAGCATGGGGAATCATTGGGCGACTGTGAGAGTGGGTTGTAGTGTGAAGATAGCGAAGTGTTGGGATTTTGGAATGTATTCTAAACATACTCTATCCAGTACAGTAATTACTAGAGTTCCACATTTTTTTTTTTTTTTTTTTTGGTTGTGGGGTCTCTCCC
>NW_006792448.1:6190550-6221637 GCF_000442215.2 Lipotes vexillifer
ATTTTTTTTCCGGTCCATTAATTTCTGGAGTTCCCCTTTTTTTTTTTTTTTTTTTTTTGGTATGTGGGCCTCTCACTGCCGTGACCTCTCGCTGCGGAGCACAGGCTCCGGATGCGCAGGCTCAGGGGCCATGGCTCACGGGGACAGCCGCTCTGCGGCATGTGGGATCTTCCCGGACCGGGGCACGAACCCGTGTCCCCTGCATCGGCAGGCGGACTCTCAACCACTGCGCCACCAGGGAAGCCCCTAGAGTTCCACATTTCACTATTTATGTTGAAATTCACCAACATTAAATAAAATTAAAAATTCACTTTCTTAATCACACTAGCCACATTCCAAGTGCTAAATAGTCACATGTGGCTTGTGGCTTGCTTATTGGATAGCACAGCTATAGAACATTCCCATCATCTTAGAAAGTTCTATTGGACAGTGCTGCAATAAGGTCCCAAAGGCTTGATATTGACAACCTGAAATAGTTATAGATGAAGACAGTGCAATGATTTTGATGCCAAATTGTTCTAAGTTAAGCAGAAATGGACCAAATGCATTAGATTCAAACTTTCTAGAAACTGAGGCAAAAATTGTTGTTGACATGATATCTTCCCCTGTTTCTATTGGATAGTTGGATTCCCATAGACAAATGCATACTGAGCTCCACATTTTATATTCCTTCTGTTCCTACCCTTTCATTTTGACAGCTTCCTAAGACAGATCTAGACCTTTATTCTGCCTATATTAGCCAGTTATCCTTTGCTTATAAGTATTAAAAGTCCATCCAAACTAGCTTAAATTTTAGAAACAGAGTTATAAAGATAAAGGTATTACTCAGAATCCATGGCTACCATCGTAGCAGTGTGTCATAGGACCTAGAGAGTTGTGAGGTGGTTAGAGTTCTTCATCTCTGCTTCATTTTTCTGTCATAGATGAGCTTCTCTGTTCATGTATCCATCGTGTTAACTAGAGCAACCCCCAAAGTGGTCACAACCCCAAGTTTACACAGCCTTCTAGTTAAAGCACTGAACACCAATTAACTTAATGTATTGACTCTACAGGTTCATTTTTTAAATTTTGTGGAGTGACAGGAATTGGCTCTGCTGGTACAATCAGTTATGGCCAGGCTGCAGAGCTCCTGAACTTGGGATTGAGTCTCAAGGAGGAAGTTCTCTAGAAAACAGGGATGAATGGATACTGACAGGTGGAGACATGGCTTGCATTTCTGCTACAGTCTCCTGTTTCTACTCTGCACTCACAGAACCTAATGAAGATTGTACCAAATCTATAAGAAGACAAACAGGCGTCTATTAATTATACATTTATTCAGCAATAATCATGTTCTAGAAGACATGACTCCTACGTTCCAGGTGTTTACCAAAGTCTAAGCATTCCTTGAGCAGAATCCTTGGCTTGAGAGGCAAGAATGAAAAGGAATAAGTCAGTTAAATAGCTTCTGACTCTTGTTATTACATGTAAATGGAGAGGGCCCAGAAAACTTGTAACTTCACAAAAGTCTTGAAGGAAATAGCTGTTCTTGTATTCCTCAACAATCAGGTCTTCTCTTGTCTCATTGCTAACCCTTTGCACTGAATGCGGGTGGCCTCCTGTCATTCCTGGAGCATCTGGGGTGGTTTCCTGGGGAGGGATACTCATATATAGAAAGACTGGAACCATGACTTCTGCATCCTTCATCCCTCAGTACAGTTTCTGCCATATAGTAGATGTTCCATATATGTTAAATTATTGAATGGATGGATGGGTGGGTGGATGGGTGGATGGATGGATGAGTGGTTGGATGGAAGATGATCCAAGGTTCAGTTGAAACGTTCAGCTTCCCTATGAGCTCTGCTTGGTTCCCTTGTAGAGGCCAGATCCTCTTCTTCATCCATGTGATCATCCTCTTTTACCAGTCTCTTTCAAGAGGAGATGATATGATTTCGTGTTAAGGACTTCAACATTTGTATTATAAGGTATCAACAAAAGACCAAAAGAATCATGCCCACATTGCCTGAAGGGCTGGATAATTCTCAGTTTTTGAGGTAATGAAAATACTTTCTTCTAAGGGTGTAAGTGCACCTTTAATTTCAATAATACATCTTTCATAAGCAGTAGAGAAATTTTGTTTATAACAAAAGACAGGGATTCCTGGTTTCAATTTCTGTTCATTAATGGCCATTAGTCAGGTTTCTGACCTGTGCTGGACTGTTGTTGAGCAGTAAGTATATCACACCAAAGGCCAGGAAACGTCTAATTAATCCTACAGGAGATTGTAGTGACACATTTGCCATACAACCAGCAAGTGCTGTTTAAGTGATGGTTGTGAGTATCTGAGGGCACTTGGGATAAAGAGTTCATGGAGGCAGTCTAATAGAAGCTCCACAGCCTGCCTACACACCTTCAGCCCAGACCCAGAACAAATCTCCCAGGGGAAAACTCTAAACTGGCCAAGTAGCAACAAACACCTTTTAGCCAGGTGATTCCCTCCCACCTCACCCTTTTCGGGACAACCACACTGAGCTGAAAACTTGTTTGGTTCATTCCGTGCAGTGCACTCCGTGTACCTCTGGCAGCTAAGCTGGCATTTGCTAAAGTAATGTAAAAAGGCAGTGAATAGATGGGAAGAATGCACTTCGGGTCATTGAATCCAAACCGTTCTTTCACTTCAGCCTGTTTTCTGCACAGCAGGCCGTGGCTCTAATGACTGTTTCTCATTGCACTCCTAGAATAACAGCAGTCTCAGTTTCTTAAGTGTCTTGCTTGTCTCTCCTTGGGGGAAAATCATCTCCTTGTACTTTTCTCATTCTAATGGAGCCTCCAAGAATTGGGAGCAAATGCATCTTGGAGACATAAAAAGGACAGAGTGCAGCCACCTACATGGGGAAGAGGCACAGAAATATACTGTGGTGTTAATATAATTAGATTTAGTTCCATAGCATTTATGGAGGGCCTGGGCTTTCTACAAGCGAGCATGGGGGATTAAAATTCTTTGAGAGCTTACTACATCCTAGGCATCAGGATGGGAGCATTAAATGAACCAGTGCATTTCATCCTCCCCACTCAGTGTTGACACACTGCAACATGCATTTTAGACACAAGAAATGGAGAGCTTAAACAACTTGCCCAAATCACAGCCAGAAATGGCTTTGAAGCCAGGACCTTCTGTCTACACCAAAATCTGAACTCACTCCATATTTCAGTCTGTCCCCTGGTGCTGAAAAGGCACAGGAAATATGCAACTCAAACCAGCAATTTTATTGATTTGAGTCCTCTCCATTTTTTTCTTAATGAGTCTGGCTAAAGGTTTATCAATTTTGTTTATCTGCTTAAAGAACAATGCTTTTAGTTTTACTGATCTTTGCTATTTTTTCTTCTTTTTTTTCATTGCTATTTCACTTATTTCTGCTCTGATCTTTACAATTTCTTTCCTTCTACTAACTTTGGGTTTTGTTTGTTCTTCTTTCTCTAGTTGCTTTAGGTGTAGGATTAGGTTGTTTACTTGGGATGTTTCCTTTTTCTTCAGGTAGAATTGTATTGCTATAAACTTCCCTCTTAGAATTGCTTTTGCTGCATCCCATAGGTTTTGGGTCATCGTGTTTTTGTTGTCTTTTGTTTCTAGGTATCTTTTGATTTCCTCTTTGATTTCTTCAGTGATCTCTTGGTTATTTAGTAGTATATTGTTTAGCCTCCATGTGTTTGTGTTTTTCACAGTTATTTTCCTGTAACTGATTTCTAATCTCATAGCATTGTGGTCAGAAAAGATGTTTGATATGATTTCAATTTTCTTAAATTTACTGAAGCTTGATTTGTGACCCAAGATGGGATCTATCCTGGAGAATGTTCCATGTGCACTTGAGGAGAAGTGTATTCTGCTGCTTTTTGATTGAATGCCCTATAAATATTCATTAAGTCTATCTGGTCTAATTTGTCATTTAAGACTTGTGTTTCCTTATTAATTTTCTGTCTGGATGACCTATCCATTGGTGTAAGTAGAGTGTTAAAGCTCCCACAAAAATATTGTGTTACTGTCAATTTCCCCTTTAAAGGCTGTTAGCAATGCCTTCCTTATTCATTGAGATGCTCCTATATTGTGTGCATAACTATTTACAATTGTTTTATCTTCTTCTTGGATTGATCCCTTGGTCAGTATGCAGTGTCCTTCCTTATCTCATGTGACAGTTTTTTTAAGGTCTATTTTGTCTGACATGAGTATTGCTACTGCAGCTTTCTTTTGATTTCCATTTGCATGGAATATCTTTTTCCACCCCCTCACTTTCAGTCTGTATGTGTCCCGAGGTCTGAAGTGGGTCTCTTGTAGGCAAGACATATATGGGTATTGTATTGGTATCCATTCAGCCAGTCTGTGTCTTTTGACTGTAGCATTTAATCCAATTGCATTTAAGGTAATTAAATGAGAAGTTACAAATGACACTGCAGAAATACAAAGGATGATAACAGACTACTATAAGCAATCCTATGACAATAAAATGGACCACCTGGAAGAAATGGACAAATTCTTGGAAAGGTACAACCCTCCAAGACTGAACCAGGAAGAAATTGAAAATATGAGCAGACCAATCACAAGCACTGAATTTGAAACTGTGATTAATAATATTCCAACAAACAGAAGTCCAGGGTCAGATGGCTTCACAGGTGAATTCTATCAAACATTTAGAGGAGAGATAACACCTATCCTTCTCAAACTCTTCCAAAAAATTGCAGAGGGAGGTACACTCGCAAACTCATTCTGTGAGACCACCATCACCCTGATACCAAAACCAGAAAATGATACCAAACACAAAAAAAATTGCAGGCCAATATCACTGATGAACATAGATGTCAAAATCCTCAACAAATTACTAGCAAGTCAAATCCAACAACACATTAAAAGGATCACACCATGATCAAGTTGGATTTACCTGATGGATGCAAGGATTCTTCAACATATGCAAATCAATCAATGTGATACACCATATTAACAAATTGAAGGATACAAACCATATGATAATCTCAATAGATGCAGAAAAAGCTTTTGACAAAATTCAACACAGATTTATGATAAAAAATCTCCAGAAAGTGGGCATAAAGGGAAACTACCTCAACATAATAAAAGCCATATATGACAAGCCGAAAGCAAACATTGTTCTCAATGGTGAAAAACTGAAAGCATTTCCTCTAAGATCAGGAAGAAGACAAGGGTGTTTACTCTTGCCACTATTATTCAACATAGTTTTTGAAATCCTAGCCATGGCAATAAGACAGGAAAAAGAAATAAAAGGAATCCAAACAGGCTAAGAAGAAGTAAGACTGTCACTGTTTACAGATGACATGATACTATACATAGAGAATACTATAGATTCCACAAGAAAACTACTAAAGCTAATCCATGAAGTTGGTAAAGTTGCAGGATGCAAAATTAATGCACAGAAATCTGTCACATTCCTTTACACTAATAATGAAAAACCTGAAAGAGAAATTAAGGAAACATCCCATTTACCATTGCAACAAAAAGAATAAAATACCTAGGAATAAACCTACCTAGGGAGAAAAAAGACCTGTATACAGAAAACTATAAGACACAGATGAAAGAAATTAAAGATGTTACAAACAGATGGAGAGATATACCAAGTTCTTGGAATGGAAGAATCAACATTGTGAAAATGACTATACTACCCAAAGCAATCTACAGATTCAGTGCAATCCCTATCAAATTACCAATAGCGTTTTTCACAGAACTAGAACAAAAAATTTTACAATTTCTATGGAAACACCAAAGACCTCAAATAGCCAAATCAATCTTGAGAAAGAAAAGCAGAGCTGGAGGAATCTGGTTCTCTGACTTCAGACTATACTGCAAAGCTACAATATCAAGACAGTATGGTACTGGCACAAAAACAGAAATATAGATCAATGGAACAGGATAGAAAATCCAGAGATAAACCCACACACCCATGGTCACCTAATCTATGACAAAGGATGCCAGAATATACCATGGAGAAAAGACAGCTTCTTCAATAAATGGTGCTGGGAAAACTGGACAGCTACACGTAAAAGAATGAAATTAGAACACTCCCTGACACCATACACAAAAATAAACTCAAAATGGATGAAAGACCTAAATGTAAGGCCAGACACTATAAAACTCTTAGAGGAAAACATAGGCAGAACACTCTTTGACATAAATTGCAGCAAGATCTTTTATGACCCACCTCCTAGAGTAATGGAAATAAAAACAAAAATAAGCAAATGGGACCTAATGAAACTTAAAGGCTTTTGCACAGCAAAGGAAACCATAAACAAGACAAAAAGACAACCCTCAGAATGGGAGAAAATATTTGCAAATGAAGCAACTGACAAAGGATTAATCTCCAAAATATACAAACAGCTCATGCAGCTCAATATCAAAAACAACAACAACTGAATCCAAAAATGGGCAGAAGACCTAAATAGACATTTCTTCAAAGAAGACATACAGATGGCCAAGAAAAACATATGAAAAGATGCTCAACTTCACTAATTATTAGAGAAGTGCAAACCAAAACTATAATGAGATATCACCTCACACCAGTCAGAATGGCCATAATCACAAAATCTACAAACAAGGAATGCTGGAGAAGATGTGTAGAAAAGGGAACCCTACTGCACTGTTGGTGGGAATGTAAATTGATACAGCAACTATGGAGAATAGTATGGAGGTCCCTTAAAAAAACAAAAATAGAATAACCATGTGACCCAGCAATCCCACTACTGGGCATATACTGAGTGAAAACCATAATTCAAAAAGACACATGCACTCCAGTGTTCACTGCAGCACTATTTACCATAGCCAAGACACTGAAGCAGCCTAAATGTCCATCGACAGAGGAATGGATAAATGAGATGTGGTACATATATACAATGGAACATTACTCAGCCATAAAAAAGAACGAAATCGGGTCATTTGTAGAGACGTGGATGGACTTAGAGACTGTCATAGAGAGTGAAGTAAGTCAGAAAGAGAAAAACAAATGCCGTATATTAACACATATATGTGGAATCTGAAAAAATTGGTATAGATGATCTTATTTACAAAGAAGAAATAAAGACACAAACATAGAGAAAAATGTATAGATACCAAGGGGTAAAGGGCAGGGTGGGATGAATTGGGAGATTGGGATTGACATATATACACTATTGATACTATGTATAAAATAGATAACTGACGTGAACCTACTGTATAGCATGGGGAACTTTACTCAGTGCTCTGTGGTGACCTAAATGGGAAGGAAATACAAAAAAGAGGAGATATAGGGGCTTCCCTGGTGGCACAGTGGTTGAGAATCTGCCTGTTAATGCAGGGGACATGGGTTCGAGCCCTGGTCTGGGAGGATCCCACATGCCGCGGAGCAACTAGGCCTGTGAGCCACAACTACTGAGCCTGTGCGTCTGGAGCCTGTACTCCTCAACAAGAGAGGCCGCGATGGTGAGAGGCCCGCACACCGCGATGAAGAGTGACCCCTGCTTGCCACAACTGGGGAAAGCCCTCGCACAGAAATGAAGACCCAACAGAGCCAAAAATAAATAAATAAATAAATAAATTTAAAGACAGAAATCTATAAAATTACAAAAAAAGAGGGGATATATAAATACATGTAGCTGATTCAATTTGCTGTACAGTAGAAACTAACAGAACATTGTAAAGCAACTATACTCCAATAAAATTCTTTTTAATCACCCCCCCCAAAAAAAAAACCCCAAAACAGAAACTGTTGGGTGAGCACAGTATAGTTTAATGGAAAGAAAGGAGTAGAGCAGCCCAGCAGGAGCCTAAACAGGCAAGAAGGCAGGATAACAGGGGCCTGGGTTTGAGGTCCAGTTCTGCTACTCACTTGCCTACTTACAGAATTGGCACTGAGCACTCTGTGAACCATGCTTCCTCTCATGTGGTCCCCACCCCACTAAGCCAACTCCTCCCTGCACTAAAGGCTCCCCAGTTTGCCCATTTCCCTTCAGAATCTTCACCAATTTTTTAACGTCAGCAAGCATTTATTAATTATGCCTACTAAGTGCATATTAAGCAAGCTTCCTGCTTTTGGACATACACAGCTACAACATGTCAAGGATTTATTTGCATATGTGAAATAAAATATATATCAGATTACTCATTGCAGCATTATCTTAACAGCAAAACAGGGAAGTGGTTAAATAAATTATAGTGCCTCCATACAAATGACTATCTGGCAGCTGTTTAAAAAAATGAGGAAATATATCCAAGTTATATCCTTAAATGAAACAGCAAAGAGCAGAACATTTAGCATGTTACCATTTGTGCACACATGTGTGTAGTACTCACACACATGTGTATGCATGTTTGTGAACTGTGCAAGGATACACAAGAATCTAACAGCATTTGTTGCATCCAGGAGGGAGCTGGATGGCTGAGGCATAGGAATAGGAAGAAGACTTTTCACTATAGAGAAGTGCTTTTCAAACTACCTGTTGGGGGGAAGCTCCAATATTTTTTCCCCCTCTTCCATCACAGACAAGTACGTGGTTCTATTGTGCATATTTGCATTCAGCTTGCTCTATGGGCCACTTATCACATGAGTCTGACAATATCCAAACTGATCTATTCCCTTTTTTTTTTTTAATGTTAAAAGAGAATCTGTGTACAGATTTATTGAAAATGTATCTTAAAATACGGGCAGTACTTTTTGCTCAGTTTCAATTTCTCTCAACAAGGGATCCTTGTGATTAATTTACTGTTCATTCTTGTAAATATGTTGGCACATGCAGGCCAATGATATATATGTTATTTTATGTTTTTCCCTTTCTTTTCACACAAAGTGGCATTCTCTGTTTTTTTTTTCCTTTTTTGTATATCTTGGTTATTTTTTATCAGCGTATCTTCTTGATTTTTTCTATATCAATACAAAAAGAGTTTTCTCTTTCAGGAAGCCATATTATCCTTGTACTAAACAAGGTAAGATTACAGGATTTGGTATCAGAGAGATTAAGCTTCATAACTTAATATGTCTTGGGTGAGCTTCTTAACTATTATAAAGGTTTACTTTCTGAATCTATAAAATGGAGATAAAAATACTCAGTTTACAAGGTTTTTATGAAGTCTAAATATATGTGTGGACATCAGACCTCCTGATTTAAAACTATATTACAAAGCTGTAGTAATCAAAACAGTATGGGAGAGACCTTCAAAATGGCAGAAGAGTAAGAAGTGGAGATCACCTTCCTCCCCACAAATGCATCAGAAATACATCTACATGTGGAACACCTACTGATCTCTGGCAGAGACTTCAGACTTCCCAAGAGGCAAGAAACAACCCACATACCTGGGTAGGGCATAAAAAAGAAAAAAAGAAAAACAGAGACAAAAGAATAGAGAGAGAATAATGAGAGTGAAGATGATCCGAGACCTCAGAAAAATAATGGAGGTAAAGATTGAGAAGATACAAGAAATGTTTAACAAAGACCTAGAAAAATTAAAGAACAAACACATAGAAAAATTAAAGAACAAACAGAGATGAACAGTACAATAACTGAAATGAAAAATATACTAGAAGGAATCAATAGTAGAATAACTGAGGCAGAAGAACGGATAAGTGACCCGGAAGAGAGAATGGTGAAATTCGCTGCTGCAGAACAGAATAAAGTATGAAAAGAAATGAAGACAGCCTAAGAAACCTCTGGGACAACATTAAATGCAACAACATTCACATTATAGGGTTTCCAGAAGGATAAGAGAGAGAGAAAAAACCCAAGAAAATATTTGAAGAGATTATAGTGGAAAACTTCCCTAACATGGGAAAGGTAATAGCCACCCAAGTCCAGGGAGTGCAGAGAGTCCCAGGCAGGATAAACCCAAGGAGACACATAGTAATCAAATTGACAAAAATTAAAGACAAAGAAAAATTACTGAAAGCAACAAGAGAAAAATGACAAATAACATACAAGGGAACTCCCATAATGTTAAAAACTGTTTTCTCAGCAGAAACTCCACTAGCCAGAGGGAGTGGCATGATATATTTAAAGTGATGAAAGGGAAAAACCTACAACCAAGATTACTACACCCAGCAAGGATCTCATTCAGATTTGATGGAGAAATCAAAAGCTTTACAGATAAGCAAAAGCTAAGAGAATTCAGCACCACCAAACAGAGACAAAAGAATATAGACAGGATCTGCACCACTGGGAGGGAGCTGTGAAGGAGAAAAGTTTCCACACACTAGGAAGCCCCTTCACTGGCAGAGAGATGGGCTGGTGGGGTGGGAAGCCATGGAGGAGAGCACAGCAGCACGGGTACAGAGGGCAAAGCAGAGAGATTCCCACACAGAGGATCAGTACTGACCAGCACTCACCAGCTCAAGAGGCTTGTCTGCTCACCCACTGTCTGTGATGGGCGGGAGCTGGGACATGGGGGTCCAGCTTAATTGGAGGTGAGATCCCAGGGAGAGGACTGGGGTTGGCTGCGTGAACACAGCCTGAAGGGGGTTAGTGCACCACAGCTAGCTGGGAGGGAGTCTGGGAAAATGTCTGGACCTGCCTAAGAGGCAAGAGACCACTGTTTTGGGATGCACGAGGAGAGGGGATTCAGAGCACTGCTTAAACGAGCTCAGAGATGGGCGAGAGCCATGGCTATCAGCTCAGACACCAAAGGTGGGCATGAAATGCTAAGGCTGCTGCTGCAGCCACCAAGAAGCCAAGCAAGCACAGGTCACTATGCACAGCTTCTCTACTGGGAACCTGTGCAGCCCTCCACTTCCAGGGTCCTGTAATACAGAACAACTTCCCCAGGAGAACACACAGTGCACCTCAGGCTGTTGCAATGTGATGCCAGCCTCCATTGCTGCAGGCTCGCCCTGCATTCAGTACCCCTCCGTCCTCCCAGCCTGAGTGAACAAGAACCCCCTAATCAGCTGCTACTTTAACTCCATCTTGTCTGGTCAGACAACCTGAGGTGACCTACATGCAGAGGTGGGGCCAAACCAAAAGCTGAGCCCCAGAAGCTGTATAAACAAAGAAAGAAACAGAAATTACTCCCAGCAGCCTCAGGAGAAGCAGATTAAATCTCCACAATCAAATTGATGTACCCTGCGTCTGTGGAATACCTGAATAGAAAAGGAATCATCCCAAAACTGAGACATTGAATTTTGGGACAAATGATATTTTTTTTTTTTTCCTTTTTCTCTTTTTGTGGGTGTGTTTGAGTATGCTTCTTTGTGTGATTTCATCTGTATAGCTTTGCTTTAACCATTTGTCCTAGGGTTCTGTCTGTCGGTTTGGGTTTTTTTTTTTTTAGTATACGTTTTAGTGCTTGTTATCATTGGTGGATTTGTTCTGATTGCTCTTTTCTTTCTTTCTTTTTTTTTTGTTCTTTATTATTTTTAAATTTTTATATGTTTAAAATTATTTAGTTTTTATTTTAATAACTTTATTCTATGCCTTTTTCTTTCTTTCTTTCTTTTTTTGTCCCTTATCTTCTGAGCCATGTGACTGACAGGGTCTTGGTGATCCAGCTGGTTGTCAGGCCTGTGCCTCTGAGGTGGAAGAGCTGAGTTCAGGACATCAGTCCACCAGAGACCTCCAGGATCCACATAATATCAAATGGCGAAAGCTCTCACAGAGATCTCCACCTCAACGCAAAGACTCAGGTCCACTAAAAGATCATCAAGCTACAGTGCTGGACACCTTATGCCAAACAACTAGCAAGAGAGGAACACAAACAACCCATTAGCAGACAGGCTGCCTAAAATCATAATAAGTTCACAGACAACCCAAAACACACCGTCAGACACGGTCCTGCCCGCCAGAAAGACAAGATCCAGCATCATCCACCAGAACATAGGCACAACTACCCTCCACCAGGAAGCCTAGACAATCCAATGAACAAACCTTAGCCACTGTGGGCAGACAGCAAAAACAATAGGAAGTACGAACCTGAAACCTGTGAAAAGAAGACCCCAAGCACAGTAAGTTAAGCAAAATGAGAAGACAGAAAAACACACAGCAGATGAAGGAGCAAGGTAAAAACACACCAGACAAACAAATGAAAAGGAAATAGGCAGTCTGCCTGAAAAAGATTTCAGAGTAATGAGAATAAAGTTGATCCAATATCTTGGAAATAGAATGGAGAAAATACAAGAAACGTTTAACAAGGACCTAGAACAACTAAAGAGCAAACAAAGAGTGATGAACAACACAATAAATGAAATTCAAAATTCTCTGGAAAGAATCAATAGCAGAATAACTGAGGCAGAAGAACAGACATGTAATGTGGAGATAAAATAGTGGAAATAACTACTTAGGACCAGAATATAGAAAAAAGAATGAACAGAATTGAGGACAAATTCAGACCTCTGGGACAACATTAAAAACAAAAACATTCAAATTATAGAGGTCCCAGAAGAACAACAGAAAAAGAAAGGGACTGATAAAATATTTGACAACATTATACATGAAACTTCCCTAATATGGGAAAAGAAATAGTTAATCAAGTCCAGGAAGCACAGAGAGTCCCATACAAGATAAATCCAAGGAGAAACACACCAAGACACATATTAATCAAACTATCAAAAATTAAATACAAAGAAAAAATATTAAAAGAAGCAAGGGAATAAAAAACAAATAGCATACAAGGGAATCACCATAAGGTTAACAACTGATCTTTCAGCAGAAACTCTGCAAGTCAGAAGGGAGTGGCAGGACATATTTAAAGTGATGAAAGGGAAAAACCTACAATCAAGATTACTCTACCCAGCAAGTATCACATTCAGATTCGTTGGAGAAATTAAAAACTTTACAGACAAACAAAAGCCAAGAGAATTCAGCACCACCAAACCAGCTGTACAATGAATACTAAAGGAACTTCTCTAGGCAGGAAACACAAGAGAAGGAAAAGACCTACAATAACAAACCCAAAACAATTAAGAAAATGGTAATAGGAACATACACAACGATAATGACCTTAAATGTAAATGGATTAAATGCTCCAACCAAAAGACATAGACAGGCTTAATGGATAGACAACTAAACCCCTATGTATGCTGTCTACAAGAGACCCACTTCAGACCTAGGGACACATACAGAATGAAAGTGAGGGAATGGAAAATTTTATTCCATGTAAATGGAAATCAGAAGAAAGCTGGAGTAGCAATTCTCATATCAGACAAAATGGACTTCAAATTAAAGACTATTACAAGAAACAAAGAAGGACACTACATAATGATAAAGGGATCAATCCAAGAAGAAGATATAACAGTTGTGAATATTTATCCACACAACAGAGGACCACCTCAATACATAAGCAAACGTTAACAGCCATAAAAGGAAAAATCAACAGTAACACAATAATAGTAGGGACTGTAACAGCCCACTTTCACCAATGGACAGATCATCCAAAATGAAAATAAATAAGGAAAAACAAACTTTAAATGATACATTAAACAAGATGGACTTAACCTATATTTATAGGACATTCTATCCAAAAACAACAGAAGACACTTTCTTCTCAAGTGCTCATGGGACATTCTCCAGGATAGATCATATCTTGTGTCACAAGTCAAGCCTTGGTAAATTTTTAAAAATTGAAATAATACCAAGTATCTTTTCTGACCACAATACTATGAGACTAGATATCAATTACAGGAAAAAATCTGTAAAAAATACAAACACATGGAGGCTAAACTACTTAAAAACCAAGAGATCACTGAAGAAATCAAAGAGGAAATCAAAAAACACCTAGAGAGCTTCCCCGGTGGCACAGTGGTTGAGAGTCTGCCTGCCGATGCAGGGGACATGGGTTTGTGCCCTGGTCCGGGAAGATCCCACATGCTGTGTAGCGGCTGGTCCCGTGAGCCATGGCCGCTGAGCCTGCATGTCTGGAGCCTGTGCTCCGCAACAGGAGAGGCCACAACAGTGAGAGGCCTGCGTATCACAAAAAAAAAAAAAAAAAAAAACACCTGGAAACAAATGACAATGAAAACACGATGACCCAAAACCAATGGGATGAAGCAAAAGCAGTTCTAAGAGGGAATTATAGAGTAATACAATCCTACCTTAAGAAACAAGAAACATCTCTAATAAACAACCTAACCTTACACCTAAAGCAATTAGAGAAAGAAGAACAAAAAAACCACAAATTTAGCAGAAGGAAAGAAACCATAAATATCAGATCAGAGATAAATGAAAAAAAATGAAGGAAACAATAGCAAAGATAATTAAAACTAAAAGCTGTTTTTTTTAGGAGATAAACAAAATTGATAAAACATTAGCCAGATACATCAAGGAAAAAACAGAGAAGACTCAAATCAATAGAATTAGAAATGAAAGAGGAAAAGTAACAACTGACACTGCAGAATAAAAAGGATCATGTGAGATTATGTCAAGCAACTATATGCCAATAAAATGCACAACCTGGAAGAAATGTACAAATCCTTAGAAAAGCACAACTTCTGAGACTGAACCAGGAAGAAATAGAAAATATAAATAGACCAATCACAAGCACTGAAATTGAGACTGTGTTTAAAAATCTTCTAACAAACCTAACCCAGGAATAGATGGATTCACAGGCAAATTCTAGCAAACATTTAGAGAAGAGTTAACACCTATCCTTCTCAAACTCTTCCTAAATAGAGCAGAGGGAGAAATACTCCCAAACTCAGGCTACAAGACTACCATCATCCTGATACCAAAACCAGGCAAAGATGTCACAATGAAAGAAAACTATAAGCCAAAATCACTGATGAACATAGATGCAAAAATCCTCAACAAAATACTGGAAAATAGAATCCAACAGCACATTAAAAGGATCATACACCAGGCTTCCCTGGTGGTGCAGTGGTTGAGAGTCTGCCTGCCGATTCAGGGGACATGGGTTCGTGCCCCAGTCCGGGAAGACCCCACATGATGCGGAGCGGCTGGGCCCATGAGCCATGGCTGCTGAGCCTGCACGTCCGGAGTCTGTGCTCTGCAATGGGAGAGGCCACAACAGTTAGAGGCCTGTGTACTGAAAAAAAAAAAAAAAGGATCATACACCATGATGAAGTAGGGTTTATCCTAGGAATGCAAGGATTCTTCAATATACGCAAATCAATTAATGTGATACACCATATTAACAAATTGAAAGGTAAACACTATATGATCATCTAAATAGATGCCGAAAAATCTTTCAACAAAATTCAACACGCATTTATGAGAAAAGCCCTCCAGAAAGTAGGCATAGAGGGAACTTACCTCAACATAATAAAGGCTATATGTGACAAACCCAGAGCCAACATTTTTCTCAATGGTTAAAAAATGAAACCATTTCCACTATGATAAGGAAGAAGATAAGGTTGCCCACTCTCACCACTATTTTTCAACATAGTTTTGGAAGTTTTAGCCACTGCAATCAGAGAAGAAAAAGAAATAAAAGGAATATAAATCGGAAAAGGAAAAGTAAAGATGCCAATGTTTGCAGATGACACGATACTATACACAGAGAATCCTAAAGACTCTACCAGAAAACTACTAGAGCTAATCAATGAATTTTGTAAAGTATCAGGATACAAAATTAATGCACAGAAATCTCTTTCATTCCTATACACTAATGATGAAAAATCTGAAAGAGAAATGAAGGAAATATTCCCATTTACCACTGCAACAAACAGAATAAAATATCTAGGAATAAACCTACCTAAGGAGACAAAATCCTGTATGCAGAAAACTATAAGACACTGATGAAAGAAAGTAAAGATGATACAAACAGATGGAGAGATATACCATATTCTTGGATTGGAAGAATCAACATTGTGAAAATGACCTTACTACCCAAAGCAATCTACAGATTCTATGAAAACCCTATGAAACTACAAATGGCATTTTTCACAGAACAAGAAAAATAATTGCACAATTTGTATGGAAACACCGAAGACACTGAAGAGCCATAGCAATCTTGAGAAAGAAAAGTACATCTGGAGGAATCAGGTTCCCTGACTTCAGACTATATTACAAAGCTACAGTAATCAAGAGAGTATGGTACTGGCACAAAAACAGAAATATATATCAATGGAACAGGATTCAAAGCCCAGAGATAAACCCACCTTATTTTTGATAAAGGAGGCAAGAATATACAATGGAGAAAAGACAGCCTCTTCAAGAAGTGGTGCTGGGAAAACAGGACAGATACATGTAAAAGAATGAAATTAGAACACTCCCTAACACCATACACAAAAATAAACTCATAATGGATTAAAGACCTAAACGTAAGGCCAGACACTATAAAACTCTTAGAGGAAAACATAGGCAGAACACTCTAGGAGATAAATCACAGCAAGATCTTTTTTGCCTCACCTCCTATAGAAATGGAAATAAATATAAAAATAAACAAATGGGACCTAATGAAACAAAAGCTTTTACACAACAAAGGAAACCATAAACAAGATGAAAAGACAACCCTCAGAATGGGAGAAAATATTTGTAAATGAAGCAACTGACAAAGGATTAATCTCCAAAATATAGAAGCATCTCATGCAGCTCAATATCCAATAAAACAAACAACCGAACCAAAAATAGGCAGAAGACTTAAATAGACATTTCTCCAAAGAAGATATACAGATTGCTAAGAAACACATGAACAGATGCTTAACATCACTAATCATTAGAGAAATGCAAGTCAAAACTACAATGAGGTATCACCTGACACCAGTCAGAATGGCCATCATCAAAAAATCTAGAAATAATAAATGCTGGAGACAGTGTGGAGAAAAGGGAACCCTCCTGCACTGTTGGTGGGAATGTGAATTGGTACAGCCACTATGGAGAACACTATGGAAGTTCCTTAAAAAACTACAAATAGAACTACCATGTGACCCAGCAATCCCACTACTGGGCATATACCCTGAGAAAACCATAATTCAAAAAGAGTCATGTACCAAAATGTTCATTGCAGCTCTATTTACAATAACCAGGAGATGGAAACAACCTAAGTGTCCATCATTGGATGAATGGATAAAGAAGATGTGGCACATATATACAATGGAATATTACTCAGCCATAAAAAGAAACGAAATTGAGCTATTTGTAATGAGGTGGATGGACTTAGAGTCTGCCATACAGAGTGAAGTAAGTCAGAAAGAGAGAGACAAATTCCGTATGCTAACACATATATATGGAATCTAAGAAAAAAAATGTCATAAAGAACCTAGGTATAAGACAGGAATAAAGACATAGACCTACTAGAGAATGGACTTGAGGATATGGGGAGGGAGAAGTGTAAGGTGTGAGAAAGCGAGAGAGTGGCATGGACATATATACACTACCAAACATAAAATAGATAGCTAGTGGGAAGCAGCCGCATAGCACAGGCAGATCAGCTCGGTGGTTTGTGACCACCTAGAGGGGTGGGATAGGGAGGGGGGGAGGGAGGGAGAAGCAAGAGGGAAGAGATATGGGAACATATGTATATGTATGACTGATTCATTTTGTTATAAAGCAGAAACCAGCACAGCATTGTAAAGCAATTATACTCCAATAAAGATGTTAAAAAAAAAAAAGTCATGTACCACAATGTTCATTGCAGTTCTATTTACAATAGCCAAGACATGGAAGCAATCTTCATGTCCCTCAACAGATGAATGGATAAAGAAGATATGGCAAATATATGCGATGGAATATTACTCAGCCATAAAAAGAAAGGAAATTGAGTTATTTGTAGTGAGGTGGATGGACATAGAGGCTGTCATACACAGTGAAGTAAGTCAGAAAGAGAAAAACAAATACCATATGCTAACACATATATATGGAATCTAAAAACGAAACAGAAAACAAGTGGTTATGAAGAACCTAGAGCCAGGACAGGAATAAAGATGCAGACATAGAGAATGGACTTGAGGACACAGAGAAGGGGAAGGGGAAGCTGGGACAAAGTGGGAGAGTGGCATGTACTTATATGTACTACCAAATATAAAATACATAGTTAGTGGGAAGTTGCCACATAGCACAGGTATATCAGCTAAGTGCTTTGTTACCACCTAGAGGGGTGGGATAGGGAGGGTTGGAGGGAGACGCAAGAGGGAGGAGATATGGGGATATATGTATATGTATAGCTGATTCACTTTGTTAAAAAGCAGAAACTAGCACACCATAGTAAAGCAATTATACTCCAATAAACATGTTAAAAATAAATATACTGTATGTTATTGGCATAGATTAATGGAACAGAATAGAAAGCCCAGAAATATACCCATGCATATATGGTCAATTTATGACAAAGGAGTCAAGAATATACAATGTAGATAGGATAGCCTCTTAATAAAATGTGTTGGGGAAAGTGTACAGACACATGCAAAAGAATGAAACTGAACTGTTATCTTACCTCATACACAGAAATCAATCCAAAGTGGATTAAAGATTTAAACATAAGACCTGAAACCATAAATCCTCCAGAAAAAATCATAGAGGGTAAGCTCCTTGACATTGGTCTCGGCAATGATTTTTTTGTATTTTACATCAAAAGCAAAGGCAACAAAAACAAAAACAAACCAGAAAGACTACATCAAACTGAGAAGCCTCTGCACAGCAAAGGAAACTATCAACAAAATGAGAAGGCAACCTATGAAATGGGAGAAAATATTAGCAAACCATATATTCGATAAGGGGTCAATATCCAAAATATATAAAGAACTCATATAACTGAATTACAACAAACAACAACTAACAACCCAAACAATCTGACTGAAAAATGGGCAGTGTACCTCAATAGACTTTTTCTAAATAATACATACAAGTGGCCAACAGGTACGTGAAAAGGAACTCAGAATCACTAATAATCAGGGAAATGCAAATCAAAACCCCAATGACATATCACTTCATACTTGTTAGAATGGCTGTCATCAAAAAGACAAGAAATAACAAGTGTTGGCAAGGATATGGAGAAAAGGGAATGCTGGTAAGCTATTGGTGGGAATGTAAATTGGTGCAGCCACTATAGAAAACATTATGCGTGTTCCTCAAAAATTTTAAATAGAACTACTATATGATCCAACAATTCCACTTCTGGGTATATATCCAAGAAAAATGAAAGCAGGATATCAAAGAGATATTGCACTCCCACATTCCTTATAGCATTATTCATGATAACCAAGATATGCATACAGCCAAGGGTCCATCAGTGGATGAATGCATAAAGAAAATAGGAAATACACACACACATACACACAGTGGAATATTATTTAGCCATGGGAAAGAAGGAAATCCTGCCATTTACAACAACATGGATATAACTTGTGAGTATTATGCTAAGTAAAATAAGCCAGGTAGAGAAAGAAAAATACTGCATGGTACCATTAACATGCAGGGGAAAAAAGGCAAACTCATAGAAACAGAGAGTAGGAAAGTGATTGCCAAGGGCTGGGGTGTGGAGAAAATAGGGAAAAGTTGGTAAAGTGTACAAAGTTTCAAAGGTAAGTAAGTTAGAAAGTAAGTGGAGCCCTTGGTACAACTTTAGACACATGACCTTTGGGAGGGAGGAAAGAAAGAAAGAAACGAATTGGAAGGAGAGGTAGAGAAATAAGGAAAAAGATTCCATAGTAGTCTAATTTCCAGGTTCCTGCAATCTAGCCAACTGGGTATTGGACAGATCAGTTGTCTCCAGTGGATTTCAGTTTCCTCATTTCTAAGTGAGAGGAGAATTAAATTGGATGACTTATAAAGTTGTGTTTGTACAATTAAGTTAAAATTTATAACTCTGAAAGAATTCATTAAACTTTTTGTTTTAAAAAATTTTTAACACATGTTTATTGTGTGCCTGCTTTGTACAAAGGGATTAGGAAAATAAACATGAATGAGACACGTTTACTCTCCTCAGAACAATCTGCATGATAGAGATAGGCAGGGAAAATACAAAGAAGAGAATGAAGAAGAAAAGAGAGAATGCAAGTTCTCCTTCAAGTCTTCATTTAAAGGAGACGTACAGAAGGGTCCACTAGGAGCTGTGGGATTTGGCCATATCCCGTTGGCACAGTCAACGCCAGTTAACCTCGTGGATTTGTTGGCAGTAGAGAAGGCCTGGTGAATGATTTTGTTCTTAACTTTTATGTCAGTGATGTAGTGGGTGGGAGGGATCACCTTCTTGGATCTAAGGCACTACAATTAGTAACCCAGGTACTGAGAAAAATCTGGCTTAGTTCATCTTTGAACTTACAATTCAGTTCAATTCCAGTTGATTTATATGTATTAAGCACCTGTACGTACTAGCTGTGTAAACTTGGGTTAAGTCACCTTCTCAGTGTCTCAATTTCCTCATCCATAACATGGGAACACTAACAGAAGCTTACTTCCTAAGACTGTTGATAGGATTAAATTAGTTAATATGTGCAAAGTACTTAGAATAGTACCTGGCTCCTAATGAGTCTTGTAAAAATATTTGCTATCATTGTTATTGCTATTTAGAGCCAGGAAATGTACTAATTGCTAGGGAGCATATAAAGAGTAACCATAAAGCCTCTTTGCTCTCAAAGAGAAGACTCTATGAAGGCTGAAGCTATGGCTGGTTAGACTTTCTGACTTATGTCACTCTGTATGACAGACACTAGGTCCATCCACGTCACTACAAATAACTCAACTGTGTTTTTTTTAAGGCTGAGTAATATTTCATTATATATATGTGCCACATCTTCTTTAGCTATTGAGCAACTTAGGCTGCTTCGATGTCCTGGCTATTGTAAATAGAGCTGCCATGAATATTTTGGTAATGACTCTTTTTGAATTATGGTTTTCTCAGGGTATATGCCCAGTAGTGGGATTGCTGGGTCATAGGGTAGTTGTAGTTTTAGCTTTTTAAGGAACACCCATACTGTTCTCCACAGTGGCTGTATCAATTTACATTCCCACCAACAGTGCAAAAGGGTTCCCTTTTCTCCACACTGTCTCCAGCATTTATTGTTTGTAGTTTTTTTGATGATGGCCATTCTGACTGGTGTGAGGTGATACCTCATTGAAGTTTTTTGTTTTTGTTTTTTGAAGCATGATTTTTTTTTTACATCTTTATTGGAGTATAATTGCTTTACAATGGTGTGTTAGTTTCTGCTTTATAACAAAGTGAATCAGTTATACATATATATATGTTCCCATATCTCTTCCCTCTTGCCTGTGCCTCCCTCCCACCCTCCCTATCCCACCCCTCTAGGTGGTCACAAAGCACCGAGCTGATCTCCCTGTGCTATGCGGCTGCTTCCCACTACCTATCTCTTTTATGTTTGGTGGTGTATATATGTCCATGCCACTCTCGCTTTCTCACACCTTACACTTCCCCCTCCCCATATCCTCAAGTCCATTCTCTAGTAGGTCTGTGTCTTTAATCCTGTCTTACACCTAGGTTCTTCATGACATTTTTTTTCCTTAGATTCCATATATATGTGTTAGCATACGGTATTTGTCTTTCTCTTTCTGACTTACTTCACTCTGTATGACAGACTCTAGGTCCATCCACCTCATTACAAATATCTCAATTTCATTTCTTTTTATGGCTGAGTAATATTCCATTGTATATATTGCAAAATCTTCTTTATCCATTCATCCAATGATGGACACTTAAGTTGTTTCCATCTCCGGGCTATTGTAAATAGAGCTGCAATGAACATTTTCGTACATGACTTTTTAAATTATGGTTTTCTCAGGGTATATGCCCAGTAGTGGGATTGCTGGGTCACATGGTAGTTCTATTTGTAGTTTTTTAAGGAACCTCCATAGTGTTCTCCATAGTGGCTGTACCAATTCACATTCCCACCAGCAGTACAAGAGTGTTCCCTTTTCTCCACACCCTCTCCAGCATTTACTGTTTCTAGATTTTTTGATGGTGGCCATTCTGACTGGTGTGAGATGATATCTCATTGAAGTTTTGATTTGCATTTCTCTAATGATTAATAATGTTGAGCACTCTTTCATGTGTTTGTTGCCAGTCTGTATATCTTCTTTGGAGAAATGTCTATTTAGGTCTTCTGCCCAATTTTGGATTTGGTTGTTTGTCTTTTTGTTATTGAGCTGCATGTGCTGCTTATAAATTTTGGAGATTAATCCTTTGTCAGTTGCTTCATTTGCAAATATTTTCTCCTATTCTGAGTGTTGTCTTTTCGTCTTGTTTATGGTTTCCTTTGTTGTGCAAAAGCTTTTAAGTTTCATTAGGTCCCATTTGTT
Source organism: Lipotes vexillifer (assembly GCF_000442215.2). NCBI lineage: Eukaryota > Metazoa > Chordata > Mammalia > Artiodactyla > Lipotidae > Lipotes > Lipotes vexillifer. Next base: position 6,212,709 of record NW_006792448.1, read on the forward strand.
TATTTTTGTTTTTCTTTCCATTTCTCTAGGAGGTGGGTCAAAATGGATCTTGCTGTGATTTATGTCATAGAGTGTTCTGCCTATGTTTTCCTTTAAGAGTTTGATAGTGTCTGGCCTTACATTTAGGTCTTTAATCCATTATGAGTTTATTTTTGTGTATGGTGTTAAGGAGTGTCCTAATTTCATTCTTTTACATGTAGCTGTCCAGTTTTCCCAGCACCACTTATTGAAGAGGCTGTCTTTACTCCATTGTATATTCTTACCTCCTTTAGCAAAGATAATGTGACCATATGTGCATGGGTTTATCTCTGAGCTTTCTATCCTGTCCCACTGATCTATGTTTCTGTTTTTGTGCCAGCACCATATTGTCTTGATTACTGTAGCTTTGTAATATAGTCTAAACTCAGGGAGCATGATTCCTCCAGATCCACTTTTCTTTCTCAAGTTTGCTGTGGCTATTCGGTGTCTTTGGTGTTTCCATAAAAATTGTGAAATTTTTTGTTCTAGCTTTGTGAAAAATGTCATTGGTAGTGTGATAGGGATTGCACTGAATCTGTAGATTGCTTTCGGTAGCAGAGTCATTTTCACAGTGTTAGATATTCCTACCCAAAATCATGGTATATGTCTCCATCTGTTTGTATCATCTTTAATTTCTTTCATCAGTGTCTTATAGTTTTCTGCATACAGGTCTTTTGTCTCCTTAGGTAGGTTTATTCCTAGGTATTTTATTCTGTTTGTTGTAATGGCAAATGGGAGTGTTTCCTTAATTTCTCTTTCAGATTTTTCATAATTATTGTATAGGAATGTAAGCTATTTCTGTGCATTAATTTTGTATCCTGCTACTTTACAAAATTCATTGATTAGCTCTAGTAGTTTTCTGGTAGAGTCTTTAGGATTCTCTGTGTATAGTACCATGTCATCTGCAAACAGTGGCAGCTTTACTTCTCCTTTTCCAATTTGGATTCCTTTTATTTCTTATTCTTCTCTGATTGCTGTGGCTAAAACTTCCAAAACTATGTTGAATAATAGTGGTGAGAGTGGGTAACCTTGTCTTCTTCCTGGTCTTAGTGGAAATGGTTTCACTTTTCCACCATTGAGAATGGTGTTGGCTGTGAGTTTGTCCTATATGGTCTTTATTATGTTGGGGTAGGTTCCCTCTATGCCTACTTTCTGAAGAGTTTTTATCATAAGTCGGTGTTGAATTTTGTCAAAAGCTTTTTCTGCATCTATTGAAATTATCATATGGTTTGTATCCTTCAATTTGTTAATACTGTGTATCACATTGATTGATTTGCGTATATTGAAGAATCCTTGCATTCCTGGGATAAAACCCACTTGATCATGGTGTATGATCCTTTTAATGTGCTGTTTGATTCTGTTTGCTAGTATTTTGTTGAAGATGTCTGCATCTATGTTCATCAGTGATATTGGCCTGTAGTTTTCTTTTTGGAGGACATCTTTGTCTGGTTGTTGTATCCGGGAGATGGTGACCTCGTAGACTGAGTTTGGGAGTATTCCTCCCTCTGCTATATTTAGGAAGAGTTTGAGAAGGATAGGTGTTATCTCTTCTGTAAATGTTTGATAGAATTTGCCTGTGAATCCATCTGGTCCTGGGCTTTTGTTTGTTGGAAGATTTATTTTTTTATTTATTTTTGGTTGCATTGGGTCTTCGTTGCTGTGTGCAGGCTTTCTCTAGTTGTGGTGAGTGGGGGCTACTCTTTGGTGTTGTGCATGGGTTTCTCATTGCAGTGGCTTCTCTTGTTGTGGAGCATGGGCTCTAGGTGCAAGGGCTTCAGTAGTTGTGGCACGTTGGCTCAGTAGTGTGGCTCACGGTCTCTAGAGCACAGTGGAGCACAGGTTTAGTTGCTCCATGTCATGTGGGATCTTCCCAGAACAGGGCTTGAACCCATGTCCCCTGCATTGGCAGGTGGATTCTTAATCCTTGCACCACCAGGGAAGTCCCTGTTGGAAGATTTTTAATCACAGTTTCCATTTCAGTGCTTGCAATTTGTCTGTTTATATTTTCTATTACTTCCTGGTTCAGTCACAGAAGGTTGTGTTTTTTTAAGAATTTGTCGATTTCTTCCAGGTTGTCCATTTTATTGGCATATAGTTGCTTGTACTAATCTCTTCTGATCCTTTCTCTTTCTGAAGTGTCAGTTGTTACTTTTCATTTCTAATTCTATTGGTTTGAGTCTTCCCCCTTTCTTTTTTGATGAGTCTGGCTGATGTTTTATCAATTTTGTTTATCTTCTCAAAGATCTGGCTTTTAGTTTTATTGATCTTTGCTATCGTGTCCTTTGTTTCCTTTTTATTTATTTTTGATCTGATCTTTATGATTTATTTCCTACTCCTAACTTTGGGGGGGGTTTTTTGTTCTTCTTTCTTTAATTGCTTGAAGTGTAGTGTTAGGTTGTTTATTTGAGATGTTTCTTGTTTCTTGAGGTAAGATTGTATTGCTATAAACTTCCCTTTTAGAACTGCCTTTCCTGCATCGCATAGGTTTTGGGTCATCGTGTTTTCATTGTCATTTGTTTCTTGGTATTTTTTGATTTCTTCTTTCATTTCTTCAGTGATCTCTTGGTTATTAAGTAGTGTATTGTTTAGCCTCCATGTGTTTGTATTTTTTACAGATTTTTCCCTCTAATTGATATCAAGTCTCATAGTGTTGTGGTCAGAAAAGATACTTGATACAATTTCAATTTTCTTAAATTTACCAAGGCTTGATTTGTGACCCAAGGTGTGGTCTATCCTGGAGAATGTTTCATGAGCACTTGAGAAGAAAGTGTTATCTGCTGGTTTTGGATGGAATGTCCTATAAATATCAATTAGTCCATCTTGTTTAATGTATCATTTAAAGCTTGCGTTTCCTTATTTATTTTCATTTTGGATGATCTGTCCATTGGTGTAAGTGGGGTGTTATAGTCCCCCACTATTATTTTGTTACTGTAGATTTCCCCTTTTATGGCTGTTAGCTTTTGCCTTAGGTATTGATGTGCTCCTATGTTGGGTGCATAAATATTTACAATTGTTATATCTTCTTCTTGGATTGATCCCTTGATCATTATTTAGTGTCCTTCTTTGTCTCTTGTAATAGTCTTTCTTTTAAAGTCTATTTTGTCTGATATGAGAATTGCTACTCCAGCTTGCTTTTATTTCCATTTGCATGGAATATCTTTTTCCATCCCCTCACTTTCAGTCTGTATGTGTCCCTAGGTCTGAAGTGGGTCTCTTGTAGACAGCATATATATGGGTCTTGTTTTTGCATCCATTCAGCCCGTCTTGTCTTTTGGTTGGAGCCTTAATCCATTTACAGTTAATGTAGTTATCTATATGTATGTTCCTATTACCATTTTCTTAATTGTTTTGGGTTTGTTATTGTAGGTCTTTTCCTTCTCTTGTGTTTCCTGCCTAGAGAAGTTCCTTTAGTGTTTGTTGTAAAGCTGGTTTGGTGGTGCTGATTTGTCTTACTTTTGCTTGTCTGTAAAAGTTTTAATTTCTCCATCGAATCTGAATGAGATCCTTGTTGGGTAGAGTAATTTTGGTTGTAGGTTTTTCCCTTTCATCACTTTAAATACGTCCTGCCAGTCCCTTCTGGATTTCAGAGTTTCTGCTGAAAAATCAGCTGTTAACCTTATGGGGATTCCCTTGTATGCTATTTGTTGCTTTTCCCTTGCTGTTTTTAATATTTTTTCTTTGTATTTAAGTTTTGATGGTTTGATTAATATATGTCTTGGAGTGTTTCTCCTTGGAATTGTCCTGTGTGGGACACTCTTCACTTCCTGGACTTGATTGACTGTTTCCTTACCCATATTAGGGAAGTTTTTTACTATTATCTCTTCAAATATTTTCTCAGTCCCTTTTTTTTCCTCTTCTTTTTCTGGGACCCCTATAATTCAGATGCTGGTGCATTTAATTTTGTCCCAGAAGTCTCTGAGATTGTCCTCAATTATTTTCATTCTTTTTTTGGTATTTTGCTCTGCAGTTGTTATTTCCACTATTTTATCTTCCAGGTCACTTATCCATTCTTCTGCCTCTGTTATTCTTTACTGATTCATTGTAGAGAATTTTTTATTTCATTTACTGTGTCATTCATCATTGTTTGTTTGCTCTTTCATTGTTCTAGGTCCTTGTCAAACGTTTCTTGTATTTTCTCCATTCTATTTCCAGATTTTGGATCATCTTTACCATCATTACTCTGAATTCTTTTTCAGGTAGACTTCCTATTTCCTCTTCATTTGTTTGGTCTGGTGGGTTTTTTCCTTGCTCCTTCATCTGTTGTGTAATTCTCTGTCTTCTCATTTTGCTTAAATTACTGTGTTTTGGGTCTCTTTTTCGCAGGCTGTAGGTTCATAATTCTTATTGTTTTTGGTGTCTGATCCCATTGGTTAGGTTGGTTCAGTGGTTGTGTAGGCCCCCTGTTGGAGGGGACTGGGGCCTATGTTCTGTTGGATGAGACTGGATCTTGTCTCTCTGGTGGGCAGGACCATGTATGGTGTTGTGTTTTGGGATGTCTGTGAACTTATTATGATTTTTGGCCACCTTTCTGTTAATTGGTGGGGTTGTGTTCCTGTTTTGCTAGTTGTTTGTCATAGGGTGTCCCTCACGATAACTTGCTGGTTGTTGAATGGAGCTGGGTCTTAGCATTGAGATGGAGATCTCTGGGAGAGCTTTCGCTGTTTGATATTACATGGAGCCTGGAGGTCTCTGGTGGACAAATGTCCTGAACTTGGCTCTCCCACCTCACAGGCTCAGGCCTGACACCCAGCCAGAGCACCAAGACCCTGTCAGCCACATGGCTCAGAAGAAAAACGAGAAAAAGAAAGAAAATAAATAAAATAAAATAAATTTTTTAAAATAAAAAATATTAAAAATAAAAAAGTAATAAAAAAAACAAAATAGGGTATAGAAGAAGAGAGCAACCAAACCAAAAAACAAATCCACTATTGATAACAAGTGCTAAAAACTGTACTATTAAAAAAACACAAAAAAAACAAAAAACGGACAGTCAGAACCCTAGGACAAATGGCAAAAGCAATGCTCTACTGACAAATATCACACAAAGAAGCATACACATTCACACTCACCAAAAGAGAAAAAGGAAAAATATATATATTTTTTTTTAAAAAAGGAAAAGAGCAACCAAATCAATAAACAAATCTACCAAAGATAATAAGTTCTAAATACTGAACTAAGATAAACATAAAACTATAAACAAATTAGATGCAGAAAGCAAACTCTAAGTCTACAGTTGCTCTCAAAGTCCACTGCTTCAGTTTTGGGATGATGCATTGTCTATTCAGGTATTCCACAGATACAGGTTCATCATGTTGATTGTGGAGATTTAATCCTCTGCTCCTGAGGCTGCTGGGAGAAATTTCCCTTTCTCTTCTTTGTTTGCACAGCTCCTTGGGTTCAGCTTTGGATTTGGCCCCGCCTCTGTGTGTAGCTGGCCTGAGGGCATCTGTTCCCCGCCCAGACAGGACGGGGTTAAAGGAGCGGCTGATTAAGGGGCTCTGGCTCACTCAGGCTGCGAGCAGAGAGGGGTATGGAATGCTGGGCGAGCGTGTGGCAGCAGAGGCCAGTGTGAGGTAACAGTCTGAGGTGTGCTGTGTATTCTCCTGGGGAAGTTGGCCCTGGATTACAGGACCCTGGCAGTGGTGGGCTGCAGAAGCTCCCAGGGGTGTGTGGATAGTGACCTGTGCTTGCAGACAGGCTTCTTGGTGACTGCAGCAGCAGCCTTAGTGTTTCATGACCATCTCTGGGGTCAGTTCTGATAGCCACAGCTCGCGCATGTCTCTGGAGCTCATTTAGGTGGTGCTCTGAATCCCCTCTCCTTCTGCACCCTGCAACAATGGTCTCTTGCCTCTTAGGTAGGTCCTGAGTTTTTCCCAGATTCTGACTCAGCTTGCTGTAGTACACTAGCCCCCTTCAGGCTGTGTTCAAACAACCAACCCCTGTCCTCTCACTGGGATCTTACCTGCCAAGCCCAAACCTCAGCTCCCAGGCTGCCCCCCACCCCCACCCCCCGGGTGAGCAGACAAGTTTCTCAGGCTGATGAGTGCTGGTTGGCACCAATCCTCTGTGTGGGAATCTCTCTGCTTTGCCCTCTGTACCTGTGTTGCTGTGCTTTCCTCTGTGGCTCCAAAGCTTCCCTCCTGCACACCCCCCTGTCTCCACCAGTGAAGGGTGGAAACTTTTCCTCCTTCACAGCTCCCTCCCAGAGGTGCAGATCCTGTCCCTATTCTTTTGTCTCTGGTTGTTCTTTTTTCTTTTGCCCTACTCAGGTACGTGGGATGTTTCTTGCCTTTTGGGAAGTCTGACGTTTTCTGCCCACATTCAATAGATGTTCTGTAGGAGTTGTTCCACATGTGATGTAGTTTTGATGTATTTGTGGGGAGGAAGGTGATCTCCACATCTTTTTCCTCTGCCATCCTTAAGGCCCATTGGGCAAATTCTTGAAGGACCCTTTCTTGTTGATGAAATAAAATCACTTTTGACCAACTCCAAGACAAATTGCCAGTATCTCGACTCACAAAAATTTCTATCCTGAAGCATTTTTCCTAAAAGGAAATAACAAGAAAAATGGATATTTCCAAATATTATCCATTTTCTGGCCTTCTCTAACTTCTGCTCTCCCCCCAAACCATCAGAAACACAAAAACGATCAGGAGTCAACTAGCACAAAACCAGCTGAAAGTGGATGATTTGCAGTTAGGTTTATGGGACCAATTGCTATGATAAATGTTCTGTTAAGTAGACAGTTCTGCAAAGGATATAGACTGTTTATGTATGATTAATTAAGAAATAATTATCTTTGACTGGGGGAATACGAGACAATAAATAGACCATAAAATCTAAATAAACACTCAGGCTGCTGCCTTTAGTTTCAAATGGTGCCTGGAATATTTATGACATATAAAAAGAAATGATAAACTCTTCCCCAGTTCACCCACCATTTCCAAAAGCCAAAGGCATTATGACATTTTTCTTTGTTTTTTCCATGTGGTCTCTGCCTATGGATATGTCCATCCAAAGGGTATTTTATTGCACAATCATTACAGTACTTTCATTTTCTGTTTGTTGAATGCCATCATCTTAGAGGTCATCATCAGTGACTTCCTCTGCCTCATCTTCATCTCTTACCTTGCCTGTAGAAATGTCTCAGTAAACATTCCCCACTGTCCAGCTTTCCCCATCACAGTCCATCTTGTACATGGCTGTCAGTTTTATCTGCCTTGAGTATGGCACTGTCAAGCTCAAAAACAAGCAAACAAATGCCCCAAAAAGTTCAATGTCTTTTTTATTTATTTATTTTTTTGTCTAGGGAATAAAATCCAGACTGCTTAGTCTGGCCTTCAAGTCTCTGTCTTTCATGAATTCAAGCACTTAAAAATCATCGAATCCTCAAGGGTGAGAGGTACTGTATTAAGAATATAAATCAAATAATATGTGTTCCATGGACCTTATAGTTCTAACAAAAGGGGGAAGATGTATAAGTAAACAAATAAGAGCAGTATAGTTGAGTTCAACCAAAGAAATATGTACAGGGCATGGTGGATGCATATATACAAGAAGAGCATATAATTGCACTTTTGGGTGGGGGAAAGCCTAGAAAGGTTTCTATCAGGATGTTTGAAAGTTTCAATAAGAAATTTGAGCTGAATCATGCTGAATGGTGGTGAGAGTTTCTCCGTAATACAAGGTAGGAAAAGAGATCCTACGTACAGCACGCAATTATAAAAAGCAAGTTTTGGAGTTGCTGTAACCTGGATGCATAGGGTAGATGGGATAAGACAAGAAAAGAAGTTGGAAACAAAAGCAGATCATAAAGGAGATTATTTTAAGAGGTAAAAATTATTCTAGTGTGACAAGGGCAATCCAATGACAGGCTTATTTAAGCCAGGGAGTAACATGATTGAATTTTCATTTTATAAACATTTTCTGATTGCATGAGTGGAGGAGGGATTAGCAGAGGACAAGGAGAGTTATAGGGAGACTGGTTAAAAAAACACACTGTCTCTCATATGAAGGAGCTCAAAAAATGGTAGCTAGTATAAAGGCATAGCAATGGGGATGAAGTAAGTAAAGATATGACAGTTACTATAGAAGTAAAATCTACTGTATAGGATTTGGCCCCTGATTTCATGTCAGGAGTTAGAGAAAGGGAAATCAAGGATAAAATCTCTTTCTTTACAAAAATGGATAGATGACAGACAGATACGTGATAGGTAGATACATACATACATAGCTGGGGAGAGGAGGAGATTTGGAGAAAAGGTGATGAATTCAAGTGGAAATATCCAGCAGGTGGTTTGATAAAAGCATCTGGAATTCATTTTAGAAGCTTGGGTTTGTAATAAATATTTGAGAACCCAAAGCATACTGATGGCAACTTGAAGCTTCAAAATCGGCCGAGATTGCCTAAGGAGAGAATGTGAGGCAAAGAGAGATGATGACATCAGAGAAACTCTGAAGAACTCTAGCATTTAAAGAAATAAGTGGATGAGAGAAGCCCATGAGTGGCCAGAAGAATAAGAGAAATCTGAAAATAAGGAGGGCATTAAAACCAAAGGATGAGAGCATTTGAGGAAGAAGGACATCATGGGTAACATCAAATGTAAAACTCATTTGCTTTACATAACATAATCATGGATTCTCATCCACTTGGGCTGGAAAGTTAGAAAGTCATTGATGACATTTGGTGGGAAATTCCCTTGGGTTGTTGGGGCTCAAAAGCCTTGTTATGATGATTGAAAAATGGGCAGATGAAGAGATGATAGAGATGAGAAAAGAAAGTTATTTGGAGAAGGAGAATGTGAAAAAAAGAGAAAGACATATATAAAAGGATTAAGAGGGGTTTTAAAAGATGGGGGTCAAGGATTAAGAAATGCTTACAGGTTATAGGCAATGAGCTGTGGGGAAAGAG
>NW_006792448.1:6221991-6239360 GCF_000442215.2 Lipotes vexillifer
AGCTGTGGGAAAAGAGTTTGAAAACACATGCAAAGGAGGAAAAAACTAATGGGTGAAGGCAGGAGAGGAAGAATCCAGATCAGACACAGGTGAAGCGATTACCTAAGAGCAAGTGATGAAACAGCTTTTCATGTTGAAAAAATATGCCTATATTAATGCCAGCTGTGGTAGGTAGAATGATCTCCCCAAAGATACCCATGCCCTAATCCCTGGAACATGTTACATGGCAAAGGGGACTTTGCAGATGTAATTACAGATCTTCAGATAAGGAGACTATCCTGTATTATCCAAGTGAGCACAATCTCACCTCATGAGCCCTTAAAAGCAAAGAACTTTCTCCGGTTGAAGCGAAAAAGAAGTTGGAGAAATTTGAAGCATGAGAGGAACTCAACTCATTTTTACTGGAAGGGGCCACATGGAAAGCATAAGAAGAAATGCAGGCAGGCTCTAGGAGCTAAGACCAGCCCTTAGATGACAGCCAGCAAAGAAAGAATGACCTTAGTCCCAAAACTGCAAGGAATTGAATTTGGCCAGGGTCTCAAAAGGAGCATGGCCTTGCTGACACTGTCATTTCAGCCTAGTGAGACTAAACAGAGGACCCAAATGAGCCATGCTACATCCGAACTCTGACTGCTAAGTTTGTGGTAATTTGTTATGGCAGCAATAGAAAACTAATACACCAGCTGATAACCTATGGGAGAGGCAAGAGTAGAATATAATCTTTCCCTCACTGCCGCCTGTAGCTACGCACCTCCCAATATACCAGACTCCCCAGGGATTCCTCACTTGTTTTTAGTTTCTCGAAATCTTATTAGCTTCTTGCTTCTACAGCTTTTCAAGAGTTGATCTGGGGGAGGGAGCCAAGCACTGCCCTATTCCTTCATCTTGGCAGAATGGACTCTTTGGATCTGTTTTATATGCCAGCATCTTATGACCTCATTTAACCAGTGACTAACTTCATATGATAGATGTTATACTACTGTTTAACAAAGAAGCAAACTTGATCATAATATATAAATAATTGCCCAAGAGCACACAGCTAGTAGGTGACACAGCCCGTTGGTCCTGGATGTTCCTAAACATGAACCTGTTCTTTTAATCAGGGTAGCATGATGCCATGCAAAGATTTGCATTTTCAATCTTCTCACTTAATGAAGAAAGAGAGATGTTGGCTGTGGGTGAAGGTATTTCAAGTGTTGGAGGTCCTGGAGGGCTGAGAAGATATTCACATCCTGTCGACAGCTTCCTATTTTGCCAATTCACAGGGCTGGCCCAAAAGTAAAGAGAAAACACTGGCAATTATAATAGGAAAGCCGAGGATGACTGACTTCTAGATCTTTCTCAAGCCTAGGACAAAGAGTATTTCAATGTTACCTGCAACAGTAGCCCTGGCTGATTATGAGTAAAAGTTAGAGGCATGTTTCTACTTGGGACAAAGCCCTGGTTATGAGACTACCTATCAGCTGCACAATTGTGACTAACTCACTTAACTTCTACACCTTAGTTTCCTCATCAGGAAATTGGGGATAATAATGTTTTTCCAGTGGCAGAAATCTGAAAAAGATGATTCTTTAGAGTCCTTCTAGCCCTAAGATATGGAATTCTCTTTTTCTCAGTTGAGTCTTACAAGGCTCTGCTGTAGACAACAGAGTTTGGAACTATGCCACAGGAGATCTTCTCAACTAAAAAGTAAACTAGGATTTTTTCATTTTGCATTTGAGTAAATCTGGCTTCTTAAACATTTCCCTTTACTTAATCCAGTTTGACAAACAGTAGTGAACTTCCAAGTTACCTCCCTGTGGAATAATGTTCTATTGCCTATCTGCATTGTTGTTGCATGTCACAGAGGAACTCCATAAAGCAAACAGATGACCCAGGTGTCAAAATACCATTTCAGGAAATAGCTCGGAAATGAATTTTGATCACCAGGACACAGTGCATCTATTCAGCCCAGGGAGTCTTAGTGCTTCCTGTGGCTCTCTTGGCTATGAAATAGCATCCTAAAGCAAATGTGGAGGAAGTAATTAATTGTATAAAATAACACAGATATTTTACCCTGAATCACCTTTTGCAGAATCACCTTTGTTCAAATCCTGTCAGGACTTTTATAAGAGCTATCTTTTCCCACAGTGATGAATTCGAAGCCAGCCATGAAAATGACCACTGGCCAAAGTGCTCTGGCCTAACAAAGTGAAGGAAGGGAGGCCTAATGAGACATTGAACCCATCTTGCTTTCTTCTGTTTTCCCCTGAGTTTCTAAGCCTGAGAGAATATTCTCCTTGGCCTCTCTCCTTCCTTTTTACTTTTTTTTTCCTATAGGTTTAGGATTCTCATTTTACTACATCTACCATTTGGTTTATTGACTGAGATCAGATCACTTCCTAAGAGCAGGTTTGGATGAGGGAGACAAGGAAGAGGATAGACAGACATTAGTTATGTTCTAGTAAATGCTCTAGAGAAAACAGAATGGAAGGAGCATATAAAACAGTCACTATGATAATGAAGTTAATAATTAACACAGTATTACTATATTTGGCAAGAAATTGATTCTTTCTAATACCAAGACTCTAGGATTCTACAAAGACTACTACTACTAATGCTACTACTGCTGCTATTACCAATACAAATAATACTACTACCACTAATAGTAATAATGAACCCCCCCCCAAATTACTATAACTTTCCTTTTGTCAAAGTGCCTTTCTATATTTAATTTTATTTGACCTTCACAAGTATAAAAGGCAAGTAGGGAAGTTACAGCATTATTATGCCTCACTTGGTTGATACTGGAAGCAGTTGGGCCTCAGAGACAGCTTTGATGCCACTCAAAAGCACAGCAGAAGACTCAGGGCTGAACCCAAGCCTCTAGATACATTGTATGGGCTCATTGCATTATGAATCTTACTAAGGCTTAATTAATGATAACAGATTCTTTCATAAAAGCAAAATTTTGAGAGGCCATAAGGGAAGGGAACAATGGTTAAAGAGGTAGAGGAGAGAAAAGCATGAAAGAGCAAATCTATTATCATACTGCTGTTGAGCTGACCCCCAGAGGCTGCTTCTGCCAGTAGATGTTGTGTGTCTGGGTGTGGAGAAGATCACAGACCAAACTCTGCAATCATTTTCCCTGGCTCAGCATTCCTTCTGTGTGCTGTCAGCAAAAAAGAAACAGACAGAGGTGACGTTTTCATTGAAAATAAATTTGCCCAATGCACACAAGATCTCCACAACATGGCACCTAAATGGGCCAATTCTCTGCGATTTTCCATAGAATTACCCTCCATTAGCCTTCACAGTCAACTAAGCTTATCTCTTGGAGAAAAGAGAGTCCAGAGTGGCTGGGTTACACTCTGATGCCAGCTCTAAAATTTCCTGTTGTCCTGACAGCTTGTAAGACAAGCAGGGAAATGCAGCCTGTGCTGGAGATGCTCACCAGAGCATCTGACATCAAAGTAACTGAAATCTGCGGCCAGGTAAAGAAAAGGATGAGCATGCCAGGCTTGGATCAGGCCAACCATCAGTTTCCCAGGAGAAAGCTAGACTTTAGGGAGAAAAATAAAACAAAATAGACCAAAAACAACAAAATTCAGCTCTTGCAAAGAAACTGCACTATTTTAGGATGGTGTTGATTGATGCCCTAAGTAATAGTTTGAACACTTAGATGTCCTGCCAGCAAATCAAAATAATAAGTCATGATGTCTGAATAATGAATTAAAGTTTTCAAAGAACTTGTACCTGCAGGATCTCATTTGGGTTCCACAATTTCCTGAAGAGCAAGTTATGAGACATATTATCCCCGTCTGCTTGGGAGAGTCTAGTTGGTTTATCCAAGCCACACAGGAACTGGCCATGGACTTAGACCTTGAACCCAGCCTCCTGACAACTGCTACGTGGCCTTTCTGTCCTTTCTGTGCCCTGGCTGTTGTATAGCTCAGTGACTTCTCAAAGGGCACTGAAAAAGGCAGGTTTTTCAGCAGGTTACAATTTGTGATTTTCAGGCATTCATTGCCCTACTACAGTGCAGGGAACATGGTGCTGTTTTAAGAACACATTCTGATAGAAATAGGGCTGGGAGGGATGAAGTAGAAATCTTCTTAAACATGTGGAGGCAACTCTCTCTGCTGTGTCCACAGGCCCAGGCCCACCTGTTTCCATTCCTGTTCTCAGGGCAGAATGTCCTCCTGTTTTTCAGACTTGGGCACACTCTTGAATCCTTTCATCTTGAACTTGTACTCTCTACAGCACTGCATTCTTGCCTCTCAATCCAGAACCTGTTACTCAGTTGGACTTTTCCAGACTCCTTGTTGCTACTCTTTAAGTTTTATTTTTGCTCCTATGAGTTTTGATTCTTTGACTTTGTCCAAGTGCCTTCCCTGGTCCAGTACTTTTGGTTCTATCCTAGACCTACCACACAGTTTCTCTACTACTCTTCTCCCTGGTTCTTAGTAAATGCCTGACTTTTAAACTGGCTAGACACTAATTCATTCCACAGATCCTTAGGGGACACCTACCATGCATAGCTGCACAAGCCAGTGCTGTCTCAGCAATGTTTGGAGGGAATAGTGTCCTTAATCTTGGTCTAGTGAAGAGAGAAGCCACCAATGCGTTTTGTCTTAACATTTTGTCCCTATTTCACCAGTTCCAAGGCAGAATAAATGGAGCTGGATAGAATCCCCCATTTGGAAAGACGTTGGTATGACTGCTTAATAGATTGGGAGGAGGGCTCTGATGCAATTCTTCATTTCCTTTGTCTATTGTTGCAGGTTTTCATTAACCTTTGAGGTTGTCTTCATTTTGTGGTTTGCATTTTAAGCATTTTCTGGTTTTGAAACTGCCTAGCAAATAATTTATTTTGATCCAAATGCTTCCCTCAATTACTATTATATTTAACTCTTTTGTAAAATAGCAAACTCCACACCCCCTGGATATCTCAAACCACCATTCCACCCATCTGTGGCCCTTATGGTTCAGGATTTCATTTAGGAACTGAATTTGTGCACTTGAGGAAAAAATCCACAAATGCTAGGCTTCTGCTTCCCTTCTTGGCTGGGAAGTCCTCTTATTTCTTCTAGTCCTAACTGAAAGGAAGAAGAAACAAAGAAAAAAAGGAAAGAAAGGAAGGAAAGAAGGAAGGAGGGTAGGAAGGAAAGAAGGGAAAATAAAAAGGATAGATGAATGGATAGATACTGTGGACATTTGCCATGTGGTTCTATAAACATAATGACATACACCTCAATAGTATACATCCCTCCCCTCCATAAATCCTGCCTCATATGCAAATTTCTGATTTAACTGTCCAGTCCAGGATTATCTTTGATTCCCTCAGTCATCTAAATACTAACACTTTATAAATTTTGCTCAAAGACAACACTGGACATGGGAATTCCCTGGCAGTCTAGTGGTTAGGACTCCACACTTTCACTGCTGAGAGCCTGGGTTCAATTCCTAGTTGAGGAACTAAGGTCTCACAAGCCACATGGCATGGCCAAAAATAAAAAAGGCAACTAACCCCAGACAAAAATTTAAATTAGGCATCTTTGTACCACAGTAATGATGAAATACCTAACATTTATGGAGTACTAACTACATCCTAGGAATTATTTTTTTTAACATTTTAATACACTATCTCATTTACTTTTTACTGCAAGAGTATGAGGAAATTTCATCATGTCCATCTTGCAGAAGAGCAAGCTGTGGTTTTGCGGAATAATGTAAGTTGTCCTCTCAAGGTAGCACCACTACGAAATGGCAGAACAAGACTGAATCCATGTCTTTTTTATTTCAGGGTCTTTCTTTTCTCTTAAATATTAAACTACTTATACTCCTTATATCCATTTCACTTACCTTTTCTCCCTGCCATTCCCCCCAAAATCCCCCCACCCCAATCCTATCCCTCCTCACTGCTGCCATTCCCAAGTCTTTCTCTCAGTTGTGCGATTTCCTGTCTAGAGAGAAAGTACTTTGATAAAAAAATGTTTGCACTGACATATATCATTAGTCATTAATTCAGTGAGTTAACACATCTCACATCCATTTACAGCAGACACTGTGCTAGGCTGTAGAACAAACAAATATGTCTGGGTTTAATAAATAGGTCATAGGCAGATCCATGTCGATAACTACAATATGACTCCAAGTTTTGAAATAAAAACATGTGCAAGGCATTCTGGGAGCAGAGGAGGAGGTTTATGTTCTGTCTGGGGAGTCTGGGAAGACTCCAGAGGGAGGGATATCAGGCATGTATTTTGTAACGTGACTATGATTTCAATGTTCACACATTCAGTCAACACATGGTTGTCAAGTACCTGTTTTATGCAAAGCACTGTGCTATATCACTAGTATACACTAACGGAAGAAAGTAAATGTAGTCCCTGCATTCATCAAGCTTGCATTCTGACAGGAAAATCAGGCAGTAAACACATACATATCTAAAATAAACATTCAGTTATAAATCATCAAAATGTATACTATAGGTAATATACCTAAGTGAAAATAAGAGGGGAACCTAATTTAGGGAGTGTGGGTCAGAAAGGAAGAGTGTGTGTAAGAAAGTTTTTTTTAGGAAGGTGACACTGAACGGTGACTTTGAGGGATGTGTAGGAATGAGGTGGGCAAGGTATTCTAGGCAAAGCAGCAACATATGAAGTGGACATGAACTGGGACAAGCTGGACACATTCTAGGAACTGAGAGGAGATCCCTGTGGCTGGAGAGTGGTACCAGAGGGGAATCACAGGAAGTGAGAATGGAGAGGTAGGTGGAGCCTCAGCCTGGTAAGAGAACAGCTTGTACTCCCAATGTGATGGGAAGACTAGAGGAGGAGAGAGAGAGGAGGGAGACAGGCCATGGGAGCAGTTTGTAATGTCAGGTTTGGACACCTGGCAACCCCATGTTAGGTGTGGAAATAAATGAAGACCCACCAAAGGAGACATGTTTTGGTAGAGACTCAAAGGCAGGCAGAGGAATGGAAAAGCTTTATGGTAAAAAAAAAGGGAAGTCTTCAGGTATGTCCTGACTGGAGGCTGTTGGCCTGGCGAAGCTGTAGGAGGGCTAACTAGAAACCAGGTGTCCTATGTGATGGGTTAGGGGTGCATATTTGGCTTTTTCTCGTTGGTTCTAAGGTGGAAGTAGAGACAAAAATTAAGGAAGTTTTTAATTATTAATCAAGTCCTGGCCATTTGGGGTCAGTTGTTACAGAAAGTATTCTTTAGCTTCCTGCATTGTCATTAGAGACAGCACTCTTGCTTCCTACAAATCTGACTTATCACAGGCTAGCATCCTGGTTTGTAGATAAGGGGTTGGTTTCCAGGGCAAGTTGCTGCAGGTTGTGGGTCAAAGTTAACCAAAATGTGATTGGAGCATAGATTTCACTGGGGAAGAGAACTGGAGGCTGGGACATTATAGGAGAGTCACCTCCAGAGTGTGGACTTAATCCTCCAGACAGTCATCACCAAATGTTTCTGTTTGCACATTACTGTCTGCAAAACAATTTTGAGCATACATTTCCAACATATCTGTCTTTATTTACATTTAAATTTTACACATGTTCTGTTGTATTTGTAATTTTTAAGAAAATGCAAAAAAAGTTTTCTATACATTGTTATCAATTTAAGTGTAATTTTGCAAAGACCTGGATTATCACATGACTCAATTTTGCTAAAGAATTATAGTTTATAATTCAAAATGATATATGCACACCTATGTTCATAGCAGTACTATTTACAATAGCCAAAACAGGTAAACAATCTAAATGTCCATTGACAGATGAATGGGTAAAGAAGATGTGGTGTACATATATACAATGGAATATTACTCAGCTATAGAAAAGAATGAAATAATGCCATTTGCAGCAACATGGATGGACATAGAGATTATCATGCTAAGTGAAGTAAGTCAGAAAGAGAAAGGCAAATACCATATGTTGTCATTTATATATGGAATCTAAAATATGATACAAATGAACTTATTTACAGAACAGAAACAGACTCAGACATAGAAAACAAACTTATGGTTACCAAAGGGGAAAGGAGGGTGGGGGAGGGATAAATTAGGAGTTTGGGATTAGCAGATAAAAACTGCTATATATAAAATAGATAAACACCGAAGTCCTACTGTATAGCACAGGGAACTATATTCAATATCCTGTGATAAATCATAATGGAAAAGAATGAAAAATAATATATATATATATATATATATTTTTTTTTTTTTTTTTTGGATCACTTTGTTGTACACCGGAAACTAACACAACATTTTAAATCAACTATTCTTCAATTAATAAAAAAAGATTTATAGTTTGACATCATATTCTCAAGTCTAATTTCTTCATTTAACATTTTGAATAATTAATAGTTGCATTGTTCCCAAATCATCATGATTTTAAAAGCTGTAAACTGAAAACTCTCTCTCCTACCTCAGCCTACTCACTCACCACCCCTGCCCTCATATTTAGCAAATCTTTTTTTTAATTAATTTTTATTGGAGTATATTTGCTTTACAATATTTTTATTAATTTTTATTGGAGTATAGTTGTTACAAATCTTACTAGCTTTACATATATCCTTCAAATGTTTATTCAAATAAAATTTAATGCATATGTATAAATACTACTCATTTATCTGTTTTTATAAAACTGTGACTGTTTTAAATGTATTTTTAATGTCATATAATTATTAGATTATATTTGAAGGCAGTTCATATTTGAAGGATGTGATCTTAGGGTGTGGTCTTTTGTTAACTGTGTTGGATGTAAGACCCTCTGTTGATCTGTATGTGAGTTCTAGCAAGAAGTTCCAGTATTGCCTTCCCAGAGTCCTGGGGCATGTGCACTCCCCTTTAAAAACCATGCTGTCAGCAAGAGGAAGCCCCTGAAGGTCAACCAGAGAGTGGCAAGCTTTTGAGTAGGATCACTGAGGTGAAGGTGTAAAGCATGGATGGGCATGATGGCCAATAAAAGGCAGAGGTGATGCAGAGGGAGGAGGTGGCCAGATGAGATTTTAGAGGGTGAATCTTAGAAACTGCTGACTGCTTGAACAGAGTGGTACAGTACTGTGTACTCCAGTCAGGAATGTTTACATTTAAAGAGAGCCTGCCTGGGGGAATTGCAGACTCCCTTCCAGGCAAGAGGAAATGTATTTTAGGCAGGCAAGGTTTCATCATCCTGTTTGCCATCATTCTTACTTGAGTTTCAGAACCTTGCTGCTCACCCTGCAGAAGCTTCCAAGAGGTCTTGGTGGTTTGGGGTCCATCATCCTCCAGGTGCTGTTCTTAGAGGACTAAGAACAGGAAGTCTAGCACCTGAAACTCACCGCGGGACGGCTGTCACTCCCAACCAAGGAGAGTTGGTCCAGGAAAGGGATTCACTGGGAGTTAGAGTCTCCTTCCACTACCTGTTCTCTACTGCCAGGGCCATTCCCTGTGCCAGGGAGGAAGAAATTTTTCTCTGTCCATCTAGCTCTTCTAGATGGTCTAAGAATTAAACTGACATGAGACAGATTAACAGGAGAAAATCAAAAAGAATTTTAACAAGATGTATACATGGGAGAGACCCAGAAAAACAGAGTTACTCACCAAAATGGCTAAAGCCCTCACCTTAAATACCATCCTCTGCTCAAGACAAAGGAGGGTAGGGAGAGCTAGTTAAGGGAGTTTACCCAGGAAAAATACAGTAAATAAGGGTAATTGTGATGCAGATTTAAGCCTTTGCCTTCTCCACCCCCTAAGAACGATTTGTTCATCCTCCCTTCCAGGCACAGAAAGGGAGACACCCTCTCAATTGGAGATTTCCCTTACAAATATAAATATTTCTAGCAAAAGGGTAACTCCTACTTGGTTTTCAGAGTTTCTCTGTGTCTGCTGTTTATTAGAAAATAACCAGCTTGAAACAATTAATATGTTAAAGAGAAACATTTATGGTGCCAAATTCTGCTCCCCTACACCAGCCAGGCTAGAAGGAGAATCTATGGGCAGGCAAAAACCAGTCGAATGTTCCCTTCTCTTAATTGTATACCTATGAAATCACAGTATTCTAAAAGAGTCAGAATGATAAAAGTGATAGGAAATGGTTGTCTTGACAGCATCCAACCTCCACCCAATGCTCTAATCTAATCGCAAGTTCCATGAAAGCAAGAGTTGGTCTTGTTCACTGGGAGTGGGACTCCTAGTCCCTAAAGCACTGTCTGGCATTCAATGGGCCATCAATAGACACTGCTGCAGAAATAAATTCTTAAATGAATGTCTGTAGAGATGTTCATCTCTCTACCTCAACATTTCCTAATACAGGGTCTTCACTGTGTCCTACAGCAGTATTCTGTATTGTTTTGCAATTACATTAAGAGCAAGTTCTTATTGTCCTGTAATGTACTTGTACTTCTTGTTCCTTGTACTTCTGCTCTGTGGTCTTGAGTTTTCAATGAAAGCACTCAGATCAAGGCTATCTCCTTTTCCATGGCAAACCTTTAGATCCTCGTAGACAGTTATTTTCCCACTGAGATTTCTGTCTGAGTCGACTCCAGCTGGTTTATTCAACCATTCCTCTCAGGTATGATGTGGTTTCCAGATTCCTCACCCTAGTCATCTAGCCCTTATATTAGTATCGCTGGTAATATTAGTATCACAGGATTAGTAATTGTGGTAGTAGTAAGTGCAACAGCAGCAGCTTACACAGTAGTGCCAGTTACACTAATACTGCTTCCTACTCACATAGTGGTTAATAAAGTACTTTCAGAGTCATTTTCTCATTTTGCTCTCCTGGTAACACTGGGAGGTGGATATTACAGCCTCTTATTTTACAGAAGAGGGACCTGAAGGTATTGCTGCCCAAGTTCTCGTGTCCAGTGCTCTGCCTTTGAGCCTGTACACGACACTCTTTTAGCTACAACATGCCTTTGCAAATGTGCTGCCAAACACTAGCTACTCTGGATGTGGCCAGGAACACACCACAAATCTTGATGGGAAAAGAAGCAGCAAAGAAGGCAACACTGAGACACCAGAGCTGCCTGGGTAGGGGTGTGCACAAGTGCTGGTTAGTCTGTGCTGGTTAGTTCTGTGAACCTGGGCTTCTCTCCTCCCTGCCACCCCCAAACTGGGCACCAGACTTTCTGCCCCTTGGCTACTGGGGGAGACCCCCCAGAGCAGTGGTGCCTACAGAGCCCTCAGGTCCGTCCTAGTCCCCGCCCTGATGCTGGTTTTCTCCACTTCCCCCCCGGAGGACACTTTCCTCAGTCTCCTCCCAGAAAATTTAGTTTAATAAATTCCTACTATACCCTTCAGCTCACTCAAACACATCACTGAGCAGTGTTGATCAACTGTATTTTCCCGCAAAATTCTGAAAGGCAAGAGCTCAGGAAGCATAAAGCCCATCTGCCCTAACTGGACGCCCTGACTACCTGCGCTGGGAGCAATTGGCCCTCAGTGGGGCTGAGAGTGCAGAAACACAATGTTCTTTTCTGACGGGGGTTTCAAAGTGTCCACTTCCTGGAATGGGGGCCGGCGGCGGGAAAAGGCCCTCAGGATTTATGAGCCTGCAGAAACTCAGCTCACTGCTCCTGTAACAAGAAGAAGACAGAACGTTCTGTCACCACGTCAGGTTCTCATGCACCAGGCCTTCTGGAAATGTTTTCCCTGTCTGAGAATTGAAGGCAGATGGAGGCGAGTTGCTTTGGTTCACTTGCACCATCTTCTCTTCCTCTCAAATGCTTTTCAAATCCAGTGAACCCAGAAGGAACTTAAAGGAGAAAGGGCACAAAAGAAATGAATACTGCCCCAGGCCCAGTGTTCACATGAAGGACTTTTGGATTGCTCCTCCCTTACACTCGCACTGCCACCTCACTGGCTCAGCTGCTCAATCAGTTGGTTAGTCAATCAACAAACATCCTGATCATCTACTGAGGAGCTGTGACTGGCACTGGGTGGGAGGCATAGAACAAAATACTAAGCAGAGGCTCTATCCCTGAGGTGCTCACTTTAGGCTTGAACAGACACTTATCACCGCTGATAAAATGAGAGACGGTTCATTATTAATCAGGACTTCTGGCTTCAGTGCCTAAATACTTTCCTTTGGTAAAACATAGGATGAGATTCTGGAGCCCAGGAGAGATTTAACTGCCTGGAAATATGGACACAGTTGAAACATTGAGAGCTTGGTAAGAACAGACCAAATAAGTGCAGCATAAGTGACTACGTTGGGAATTATAAAAAATGAGGTGCGGATTATTGTTCCCTCACAGGGGCTGAGTAAAATGCTGTGAGGCAAATGTCCCAGTGAAATGAATAACCTGTATACAGTCTGTGTTTTCACCTCCTGGAGACCAACGGTTAAGTTAGTCTATTCCCGGGGCCTCCATTATTTTTCTGTAAAGGGCCAGAGAGTAAACAATGCAGGCTTTGGGGTCTATAGGGTCTCTGTTTTGACTACTCAACTCTGTGATGATAGGAAGGCAGCCACAGACAATATGTAAATGAATGACAGGGGCTGTATTCAAATAAAACTTTATAGATGGACACTGAAATTTGAATTTCACATAACTTCCACAAGACATGAAATATTCTTCTTCTGATTTTTTTTTTTTCCAAACCATCTGAAAATGTAAAACCCAGCCTTAGCTTGTGGGCCACACAAAAACAAGCAGCAGGCTGGATTTGGCCAGTGAGCCGCAGTTTGCCAACTCTGGTCTTGTAGAAGCATTATCACACCCGTGGTGGAAAAGGAGGGAAGGAGAGGAAGATGGAGAATGAGAGCATTTATTAAGTACTGACATTTCCTTCTATCTGAGTTTAAACTCATTTGCTCTTTGCTTGCTTCACATATGTAAATTGTTCTTAAAAATAACAACTCTTAAACTTATTAAAAAGGGGTGTACTTTTTTTTTAGTTGAGCCAGGCTGATGATCATTCATAGCCACAATGATTTGTGAATTTTTTTAATATAAACTGTGCTAGCTATCATAGGATATACTTTCCTTGAAGGCCAGCACCTGCTTTATAGCCATTATATTTATACTGGCTCCTGAAGATTTTTTTTGGAGTGGGCCTACAGTAATTTATTATTGTGTTGAATCAGCAAATTTGAGACTATTCTGTGTACACAGTAGTAAGTATTAAAGGGAGCACATAATCAAAATATAAAACTTGGACCATAAATCATAAGCCAATCTCTCTGGAATTTTGAATCCTGGTTTACTTTTTTAAAATGTATCATAAGTGTGCAGCAATTTCAGGTGCATTTTTTGTTGTTTTGTTTTTAACATTATGATACTCTCCTACTTATTCACTTCTATTCCCCACTAATTCTTTCTTTTTCTTCTGTGACACCCACCAGCCAGGCTGATTTCCTCTCTGCCTCATAACCAGACCATGTGCATAACTCTTACAACATGTTTGCTTATATTTTCTTCCCCTCTTTCATGAAACATGCCAGGGGATGCCTCTTTTTTGTTCTTTCAGGCAGTCTACCCTTTAAGACCATGCTCAACTATCTACACCCAGATACATCTTTTTCTCCTCTTAACTTCTCAAATACTGGTGGTGCCCTGGCCCATTCATTTTTTTTTCATTTTGCATGTCATATCCACAATTAAAGTTGGGGACAACATTAATTTTGAGCTGAGATGGCTTCTAGGCCCTCTTAAAAATCTACCCAGTAAATAGTACATGGCCAATGAGAACATACTTGGTGGTCAAATCCCTGTGTCATTTAAAATGACACTAGAAAGAATAGGGATAATAGGATGGAAAGAGAAGGTTCAGATAAAAGTGGGAAAGGAAACAGTGTCAGGAAATCTTAGAAAACAAATCAACATTTTTAACACTGAAAGGAAAAGGAAGATGGAGGGCTGCAAAATTAGAAGGACTATCTACAGTCCTGCTTCTTTTTTTTTTTTTTTTTTTTTCCCGGTACACAGGCCTCTCACTGTTGTGGCCTTTCCCGTTGCAGAGCACAGACTCCGGACGTGCAGGCTCAGTGGCCATGGCTCATGGGCCCAGCCGCTCCGTGGCATGTGGGATCTTCCTGGATTTGGGCACGAACCCGTGTTCCCTGCATTGGCGGGCGGATTCTCAACCACTGCACCACCAGGGAAGCCCCTGCTTCTTTTTAAAAGTTCAGGAAAACCAATTTCAAGTAAAAATTAGAAACAGAAAAGTATCAACTTTCAAATTTCTCTTATAAAATTTTTTAAGATAAAAACAGAACTGAAGCAGAATAAAAATATACCAGTAAAACATGTCCACAAAACTAATAAAAATGCTAACCTGCTGTTTTGAAATGAGCTAAAAGATCTGAAGAAAATGCTAAAAGACATGAAAGAGGAGCATAAATTAGAATTAGGAAACCTCAAAAAGGAAGTGACAGAACTCAGAAAAAATTTAAAAGAAATGAAAATATAATGTCAAAAATGAAAATGAGGGCTTCCGTGGTGGCGCAGTGGTTGAGAGTCCGCATGCCGATGCAGGGGACACGGGTTAGTGCCCCGGTCCGGGAGGATCCCACATTCCGCAGAGCGGCTGGGCCCGTGAGCCATGGCCGCTGAGCCTGTGCGTCTGGAGCCTGTGCTCCGCAACAGGAGAGGCCACAGCAGTGAGAGGCCCGCATACCTCAAAAACAAACAAACAAACAAAAGAGTGAATAAACACAACAGTAAATACTTGAAGAGAAATAGAAGGTTGAATGGAAGAAAAAATAATTTAAAAATCCAAAAGGAGTAAAATAAAAAGATAAAAAGGATTCATGACCATAGTGACTAAAATTGAAACTACAAAAGAAGATCCCAAACATAATACGTGTCCCTAAAGAAGAAAACCAAAGCAAGGAAACAGAATAAACACTAAAAAATATGATTCAGAAAATCTTCCCTTAAAAAAAATTTAAATCACATATTTAAAGAGACTATTGACCAGGGCTTCCCTGGTGGTGCAGTGGTTGAGAGTCCGCCTGCCAATGCAGGGGACGTGGGTTCGTGCCCTGGTCCGGGAGGATCCCACATGCCACGGAGCGGCTGGGCCTGTGAGCCATGGCCACTGAGCCTGCGCATCTGGAGCCTGTGCTCCGCAACAGGAGAGGCCACAACAGTGAGAGGCCCGTGTACAGCTAAAAAAAAAAGAGACTATTGACCAACACTAAAGTATATTCTAGTAAAGTGATTGGATTTTAAAGGAAAAAACCACATTACTTGAGTATCTAGACAAAAAGAACAAGTGACTTACAAGGAAAAAAATATTAGATCATAATTAGGTTTTTCAAAAGCAGTATTTCATGCCAGATGAGAAAGGAGAGACTTACTTACTAAAGAAAGAAGGTATGAGCCAAGGATTTTATATCCAGTAAATGAACTTTTAAATATAAAGGGCACCAAATCTTATGTACATGGAGAGCTCAGGAAATTGTATTTCCATGAGGCTTTTCTTAGGAATTTACTTGATGGTGAGCTAGACATCAAAATGACTAGAGACATTGACATGTCTGGTGGTGAGCACTAAACAGTCAGTTACTTGTAAAGCTAAGATTGAATGTATGCTAGGAGGGAACAAGTACATATATTCTTTATGTTCTGACAATATAGGCATATAGACCAATTGTAAAAAATGGGAGGAGGAAAGCATATGCTGCTTTTACTCATCTTTTCAGAAATCATACTGATGGTATTTATTACGGATGTTTCACTAATACTGTTGTATATATGTGGAGTAAAAAAGAAAGAGTAATTACTGTTTTTCTATGTCTTTTACCCTTACGTCCCTAAGTTTCTTGAGATGAAAGTGAGGAGATATAGATATAAGTATTAGTAAAAAAAAACTCTTACAATCCAAATTCAGGAAGTTGAAATAAATTTGACTTAGAAGTATCAGTATGAACACACACACACACACACACACACACACACATACAAGCCAAGTTTGTACTGATATTTGTAATTCAAATTTATTTCAGATTCTATCTATTGATCATCTATCATCTATCTGTCTATCTATCTATCTATCTATCGTCTATCTATCTATCTATCTATCATCTATCTATCTATCCATCAATCTATATATCTATCTAATCTATCTATCCCTAGTGCCCAGATTGTGGTCTTGGAATGTCATCTCTCACTTAAAAAAATAAAACAAGAATTCTTAGAGAAATGGCTCATTTTGTTTTGTCTGAAACAAAAAAGAAAAATTATGAGATGAGCTTAGAACATCTTATCACACCAGATAGCCAAGTTACCAAAGTGTACTATGTTATATAAAACCACTGGGATTGTATAAAGAAGTTTCAGGAACCAACTTTAAGAAACTCCAGCTGGCCACAGATGGGCCAATTTGAGCTTCAATAATGACAATAATTGCAGTGGGCTAAAACCTTTCAAATATGTTTGTCCATGAGTTCAAAATGCTATTAAAAAAACCACTTGGTCACTTTTAGAGGGTGATAGGAAAATAAAAGGAAGAATCAAATATTTATCCTGTTTTTCTTATATCATCTGTGCGGTATCCAAAGAGAAGACAAGGGAAAGCACCTCTGTATGAAAGCATACCAAACTAATCAGTGAAGGTAACGACAAGATTAAAACATCACTACTTTTCGGTCCCTAATACATGAATAGATTTCTGCATTAAGCATCAATAGCTGTTAACAAAACAAAGAGACAATCAGATATTATGTGCCTCTTGATGAATGGCTACAAGTCTACCTACAACCTGAATCCAGCTATCTTTGGATCCTGTTCTGAATCTAGCTGCCAATTTTCAGAGAAGCCTGAGGACAGAGGAACATGTTGAACTGCACCATGAGTATGCATCCAGCAGCATCCACACTGGGCACAGCTCTGCAGGTAAAATAGCTCAGGTTCTTCAAAAGGTACATGTAAAGAAAAAGTAAGGAATGGAAGGGACACATGTGGACTCAAAGAGTCCTAAAAGCATATCAAGGTTTTTTAACTCTACATACTTCAGTGATAAAACCATAAAGAAGTGCACGGAAGTAATTACCATAAAAGTCAGGAGACATCTGGAAGAGGGCTTGGCTGTGTTGGGATGAAGAACACCAGGGGCACTTCTTGGGTAGCTTGATGAGTTCTATTATTTGACTGGGTGGTGATTATTGAGAATTGACCTTACAGTAATTCGTGAAACCATATTTTGTGTGGTTTCTGTATCAGTGATCTATTTTTACAATGTAAGTTTTTAAAAATGAAAGGAAATATCCCCAGATACCCAGAGAGCCCTTAGGGGCCTCACAGTTATTGCTAAACATACACATTTCCTTGGTCACCACAAACACAGGAGTGTATAACCTACCCCCTCCTAAGCCAAAGCCTTTGGCTCTGGCAGAAAGGAAAGCAGAACCTCTTTCCCTAGCTGTGTGTTTCCATCAACACACACATTAGCT
>NW_006792448.1:6239370-6266908 GCF_000442215.2 Lipotes vexillifer
AGCTGGAATCAAGATGTGTCTGTGACTGGATACATGTGGGAGGGTGGGAGTAGGTGATGGAGGGCGCAATGGAATAGACATCTTGCTGCAATGGGGAAGATCATTTAGTTAAGAGAAATATATTTCAGTGTTTTGAGTCAAGATAAGAGTAAACTATTAGGCACAATCTCTATTAGGATTGTCACAGATATTGGAGGGAAATAAATAATACATCTATTTTGGGGTGCAGTGATAACATTTACAAGGTGCCAGCAGTCCCCACACATTCTCATCCATGAAACTTTCAAGGCTCTCCTCAGCATCCGTGTGACCACGTCACTTCCTTTGATGTCATTTGTTTTCTGATGTTCTTCTTTACTTTCTCTCATCCCTCCAAGGTAAAGAGCTTTTTCTGGGCTCCCAAGTCATTATCCTTCCTTCCCCGCAAGCTCTTAGGACATGAGCGTGTTGGACATGGGGAGCTTTGAGCAGTAGTGAGATAGAGTGTGGCAGAACAGGGAAACAGACTGGGAGTCAGGCCTTGGGCTTTAGGCTGGGCTCCACCGTTAATTGGTAAGCCACCTGAGTATGGACGATTCATTTCATCTCCCTGAGCTCAGTTTTATGAGTTGTAAGCTGGGGGACTTGAGCTATAAGCTTTCTAATGTTCCCTCCAAAATAACAGTTGAAAGACTCTTTGGCATCAAGAAAAGAAAACAAATTACCAAGTGTGACATCACCAAGATTATCATCCATAAAAAAAAGTACTTGACTAAGAGTTAGCATGTATGTACTGAGTTCTAATTCCAGCCATGCCCTTAATAACTGTGTATTTTTAAAAGTCCTTTATCTTGTTGATCCTGTTTCCTCATGCTAAGATCCGAATAACAGCCATGTTTCAGATGTTTTAAGACTTTAAATGCAAATGAGAAGACAAATTACAGACTAGGAAAAATATTTGTAAGTCACATCCCCAATAAAAACCTTATATCTAGAATATATAAGAAAAAGTATCTAAACTCAGCATTAAAAAAATCTAATTAGAAAATAGGCAAAATACATGCATAGACATTCCACTAAAGAGGATGTACAAATAAATGCATGAAAAGATGATTAACATTATTAGCCATTACAGAAATGCAAGCTTAAACCACGAGTTATCATCGGAATGGCCAAAGTGAAAGGTTGTGATAACATCAAATGCTGGTGAGGATGCAAATAAACTAGATCATTCACACATTGTTAGTAGAAATGTAAAATGGTATAACCACTCTGAAAAATAGTGTGGCAGTTCCCTTCAAAACTAAAAATGGATTTATCATATAACCCAGTAATTGGTGATTTGGGCAATTTTCCCAGAGAAATTAAAATTTATTTTCACATAGGTTCTTGTATATGAATGTCCATAGTAACTTTATTTGTTACTACAAAACAAAACAAAACGGGCTTCCCTGGTGGCGCAGTGGTTGAGAGTCCGCCTGCCGATGCAGCGGACACGGCTTCGTGCCCCAGTCCGGGAAGATCCCACATGCCGCGGAGCGGCTGGGCCCGTGAGCCATGGCCGCTGAGCCTGCGCGTCCGGAGCCTGTGCTCTGCAACGGGAGAGGCCACAGCAGGGAGAGGGCTCCGCAACGGGAGAGACCACAGCAGTGAGAGGCCCGCGTACCGCAAAAAAAAAAAAAAAAAAACAAAACAAAACAACACACAACGTTGGGGGTATGTCAAAGGAATACAGGAGCCAATGGAAAGAACTTCCAATGGCCATAGCTATAATAATTTTCTCAAAAAATAAAATATATAAATATAACATTATTAATATAATGATAATATAATAAATATAATTGCATAATTTAATTTATGTAACATTCTTGAAATAAAAAAAAATTTTTGTAGAGGTGGAGCACACCTTATTTGTTGCCAGGGATTAGGGATGATGAAGGAGAAGGGAGGTTAGCAAGAGAGAGATGTTTGCGGTGGTGGAACAACTGAGTATCTTGATTGTGGTGGTGGTTATGTAGGGCTATACAGGTGACAAAATTGCATAGATCTGTGTATACACACTCATGCACACAAATAAGTTCATGGTAAAATCTGAATAAGCTCTATGAATTGTACCAAGGTCAATTCTTGGTTTTGATATTGTACTATGGGGGTATGGGATATTGACATGGGGGGCAGAGAGGGAGTTGGGAGAGGATTGCACTGGACTTTCTTGTATATTCCTCAGCATCCTCCTATGAATCTATAATTATGTCAAAATAAAAGTTCCAAAAGTCTTTGGAAAATTATAGACCCATCAGATGTATATTAGCTTAGCAAATTATATTCATGGGGATGTGACACTGAAACTAGCTGATGCTTTCATACAGGGCTGTTGTCTGGTATGTTAGTCAGGGTTCTCCAGAGACACAGAACAAATAGGAGATATCTATTGTCTACCTATCTATCATCTCTCTCTCTCTCTCCCTCTCTCTCTCTATCATTTATTAGGAGGAATTGACAATGTAGGCTGAGAAGTCCCATAATCTGCCCTCTGCAAGCTGGAGACCCAGGAAAGCCAGTGGTATAATTCATTCCCAGTCTGAGACCTGAGAACCAGCATAGCCAATGGTGTAAATCCCAGTCCAAGGGCAGGAGAAAATGAGATGAAATGTCCCAGCTCAATAGTGAGGCAGGCAAAACAAGGGACAGTTTTCTCCCTTCTCCTCTTGTTCTATTCAGGCCCTCAATTTACTGCATGGTGCCCATCCACATTGGATTGGGCAGTCTTCTTTACTGAGTCCATGTATTCAAACGTTAATCTCATTTAGAAACACCCTCACAGACTTACCCAGAAAAAATGTTTAATCTGGGCACCCCATGGCCAGTCAAGCTGACACATAAAATTAACCATCACATCTGGTCTCACTGTTTCCTTCCAATTGTTTAGTTTAGGAATGGATTTGGGGTCTTCTGGAGTATATGGTCTTACTGACTAAAATAAGAGAAGTCTTGGGAGACTGGCCTTGGAGGCCTCAGGGGCAAGGGCAGCATGGATTATCTGAGTGAGAAGAGGGAGGCAGAGATTATCTCTACCTTTCATAGTTGCACAGTATATTTTGAAATTTTTCTTTTTTAGGTTTTATTCTCACAAAACCACTTTTGTGAGAATGTGAAAAAGATGTCTATATGGGGCAGATGCCACCCCAAGGGTGCACAGCTTGACAAGGAACGAACTTGCAGGCTAGATTTCAGCTCCCACCTTCTTTCTCAGCCAGGTCACCTTATACAGGGAACAACTTGTACCACCTTACATGGCAGTCCTGGCTGAGGATTATACTGTGTCACATGTGAAGTTATTAAGAAGAGTTACCAGATGAGTGATTTGAGACATGTTTGTGGGTGTGGCCATGAGACTTCCTTGAGGAAGTAGGGTTTGATTTGACCTTAAAAAGATGGGTAGAATTTGGATAGGCAGAGAGTGGAAGGAGGAAGTTCATGATCTAGATTTGCTTGAAAAAAGTTCAATGAGGCTTTGCCTTGCTCATCCTTACAGTTTTGGTACTTGGCAATGTGCAGATAGGAAAGAAAAGAAGTAAGGAAGGAAAGAAGTAAGGAAGGAAAGAAGGAAGGAAGGAAGGAAGAAAGGAAGGAAGGAAGAAAGGAAGGAAGGAAAAATGGAAGAAAGAAAAGAAAAGCTTGATTATATGTCTTCATGATTCTATTTTTTTTCCATTAATTTCCTCCATACCTTCACTTCCTCATATTAGGATAGGATAGATTATGCTGAGGATAGACAGCCCCAAAATGTCAATGGCTCTACACAACAGATGAAGTTGGGAACTAAAAGTAGGGCTTGAGTGGAAGGTACAAAAATGACAGAATTGGAGACAGACTTGGAAGGCACTGCAGGTATCATTAAGACTTTACCTTCCCATTTTAGAGTAAGCAAGTGAGACTCAAAGTAGTTCTGTTCCTGGGTATAGAATTTTTTAGTGACCAAGTGGAAATACATTCCAGATCTCTTGACTTTTATTCCAGTGCTTTATCCACTGAAAAGAGGAGAATTAAGGTAAAATATCAAGCTTAGTAATGATAGAATATGTGAGGTTTCTAACTTTTGAGACTTTAATGTTTCTCATTTGTTACTTCCTAATTTTATCATATATGAATGTGACTAACATTTTGGCACCAGTTTTTCCTTTAATGAATCCTGGAAACAAAAACTCTCATGACTTTAGGAAAGTGTCTTGCCACAGCTTTTATAATAATTAAAAACCTGGATTTTGGCATTTCCAATAAAAGTGAATTAGTAATAACGGACAATGGAAATGCACACCACTGTTGCCACCTTCCTAATCCCTTTCACACCCATTCATTATCTCATCTGACCTATAAGGAGCCTTTTAGGACTTGGGCAAATCCTTTAGCTTTTCACATCCGATTGTCATCACTCCCTATCACATGTGTAACAGGTTAAAATTTTTGAAGTATTACCACTTTTCTACTAGTCTCCTCCCCCCAATTCAGGCAGCTAGGCTGGTTTGTGCTCATCCCCTCAGGGCATGTAGCTGACAGCAAAAAAGCAGAGGCGAGAAAAATTTTAAAAAACTTTTTTTCTGGCTTTTCAGTTTCAAATGACTAGAAACTAGGGAAATAGAAAAGACAGGAACACAAAGACACACTTTGGAAGAAGCTGGAGCTAGGCTTTCTGAAAGTCCCCTCTTTCCTTCCCCTCCAGGTTAGAAAAGAATTCCTAGGTCTGGAACTAAGGTTCGACTATGCTGGTAGAACTTAAAATTAATAAATTGACCTTCAAAGAACTTAAGTTTTTACGCGGGCTTCTCACTGTTGTGGCCTCTCTCATTGCGGAGCACAGGCTCCGGACGCACAGGCTCAGCGGCCATGGCTCACGGGCCCAGCCGCTCTGCAGAATGTGGGATCTTCCCGGACCGGGGCACGAACCCGCGTCCCCTGCATCGGCAGGCGGACTCTCAACCACTGCGCCACCAGGGAAGCCCAGAACTTAAATTTGAACATTCCTTTCACCCATCTATTTGTAGACCAAGATTTGTACCAGCTACATGTATGAACATATTTGACTGTCTTGACAATCTCTGTCAGCACATCGCTACTCTGTGGACTGATGAAAAACCCTAAAAGTTGAGCCAGTCAATTTCATGGCAACAGCTTTGTCCCTACATGAGAAGCTGGTGGGAGGAGATTAGGGACATTCCTGGAAGTCCTTGCTGATTTCAGAAATACCAACAGTCTAATGAAAGAAAAAAGACTATATAATGCTTTAAATTTTCCTGGTTCAGTGCAAGATAGTTGGCAGAGGAGAGGGAAAAGAGGGGAAATTCTACTTTGATAGTTTGCTGACTAAATTCTCTGAGTCTCAGGAGACTATCTAAAGCATTAGGACTCCAACCATCCTGGAGGCTGCCCTAATAATCTACTCTTGAAGACCTATTCATTCCACTAGATTTCAGTTATTCCACTGTGGTTGCTACAAATACCAAAAGTCATAATAAATGTCACAGTGGGTCAGGTTGATGGTTAGGGATGCAGAGCTGCTTATAACATTTCCTACTTACCTTGCTGGCTTTTTGAAGCGGTGCATCAGAAGATAAAGCAAGAACCAAAAAATACATAAATGTATGTATGTTTACAAGTTCTCAAAGTAGAATGTGCAACTTACACTTTTAAAAGGAGTTTTAAAACCTATTTCTGAATGTAAACTAAAAATTAGAACAGAGAGTGGGAAGAGAAGAAAGTGCCACCTCAAGGGCTCCACCCTTCTTCTGATACCCCATCACTCTTCTGCCACTTTCCATATTCTGCTTAGAACTATAGTTCATCTTCCACATGCAGACCTTGTAAGTTCCTTCAGAGCAAGGATTGTGTGTTCCTAGACGCTGCCCTTAGGGTCTTTCTCAGACCGGTAGGCTTTGGATAGGTGATCAGTAACTGCCTGTGGTTGATTAAATAGCCTTTCCTAACCCTCCAGTCAAATTTTAAGGCCAGCCAGAGATCCATCCTTCAGCTATCTAACATCATGGGATATTTAGTAAGAAGGCCTTAATCCCCAACCATACTGTTCTTCTAAAATTTTAGGATAGGATGTGGGTCTCCAACATCTTACACTACATTTGGATTGCTTTCAGCAGAGTTCTGACTGGTTCTTTGAATCAGTCTTGGCTTTATGTCCAGGTAACCCTGTAAATCAGTAACCCTGTAAACAGTAACCCTGTAAATCAGACTCAAATCTTGATCACAATGTACTTCCCAGAATCATACAAAGGGCAGAAATTTGGTAAGAATTTTCTCAATGATTCTATATCCAGTTGGTGTGAGCAAAGACCCCCAAATGCTGTTAAACTCCTTAGTGATGTGAACCAGATGGAAAATAAAACAAAAGAATTCACAACTCATGTTAGACTGAATTGAATGTCTTTAATTTCACACAATGAATAACATATGAATAGGATTAACTTTTTTTTTAATAGTTAAGTGCTCTATACTGTGCTAACCTGATCTGGTAGCGAAAAAGACTGAGCTTTCTTTTAGAAAAAATGTTTAAAACCCAACATCTAAGACCATGGAGGAGCATGACAGTAAAGCATGCCAGATGTATCTACGCCTCAAATAACAGCAAGTCCATGTTCATTTTAAATGTACAAAAATGCTTTATGAATAAAAACTGTTACAAAAAGAACATTTCAAACAATGTACAATTTTTCTTGCCTCTATATTCAATAAAATACAAATACATTTTTTGTTCTAAAATATGTGTACATACAATCAAAGTAGAACATGCAAATTACACTTTAAAAAAGGCTTTTAAAAACCACTTATGAATACAAACTAAAAATTAGCCAGCACGACTTGTAAGACAATCTTGTGCCCCATTTTTTTCTTTTGAAATATATATATACATATTTAACACATCATGTGCATTTATTATTTAAGAAATAGATTTTTTTAAAAAAAGGAAGAAAAAGAAAGACACCAACCTAAGCTGGAACTGCCCTTCTGTGTTGACCAGTGGCAGCTCTTTTCAATTTTCCCCCCTTTAGTGTTTATTATACCTGGGCAAGTGGGCAAGAGATATCCAGGAAGTTTCTTCCTTGGTTGATATGTGCTTCTAAGACTGTTCCCCAAGTGACTGAGTCCAAGAAGGGAAGCAGACTCATCAGTAGGGCAAACTCTCCAAGAAACAAGAGGCAGGGGGAGCCTGGTATTGTGGAAAGAAACTTTAAAAAACTCCAAGAAAATGCTACGGTATATTACAGTTCGAGTTTCTAGGCACTGTGATGACATTATTTGTAAGCTCTGGCATTTGGACTATTGTGATACTATAGGGTAGTGTTGAGAATAATGTCTATATTTATCTACTTTTACATAATGTGAAGGACTGAAAATCCTGCAATGTAACACTTAAATGGCTTTTGAGGCATTTCGGATTCGGCCACCCACCCCCCCTCTCCATGCTACAGTTGGCATTTAAAGGCTTTGGAAATATATGTATAGACTTCAGACAGTTCCCAGGTAAATCTTCCTAGTGGTAGGGAAAAAATATTCTCCAAAAGCTCATTATCTGAATATTGTCGGGTAATAAGCTGTAGGAGTGAGATTTTCTACTTAAGTCCTAAAACCAAATCCTTTATGATCTCCATGTAGTACATCACCTAATACTATAATTCTGTCACCACTTGCTTATCATATTTATAGACCCAGCAATGCCCAGAACACAAACTCCGACTGCCGTCGGCCGTGGCCTCCCACTCCGGACAGCAGCCAAGTTAACAGGCTAACCCTGTCGGCCCTCAGTCACCTAGTCGGGGCTGTCAGTGGCTGTTGAGTCCCAGGCCTGCCAGGTCACCAGCCAGCCCAGACACGCCCTCCTTTCCTTCGCCCAGTCTTCCTCGGGCTGTAGCCGGAACAGTGCTGTTAGAAGAAGTTAAACTCTATTCCTCTCGTTTGAGATGAGGGGCTGAAAAGCAAGTGGCTCCCCAGCCACTTAGGAAGGTGGATCAGAGACCCATCATCACCTTCAAGGTGGTTTTTATACAGATTTCATTCTTTGCTCACTTCTAATCAGATTCCCTATAAGTGGGTTCATGCCTGCTTGCTGAAGGCAAGTATTCCAGGAAACAGAAAAGAAAATGAAGGAATTTCCCTTATTATGAAATACTTTTGGATCTGTTTATGGAGCCTCATGCATCCCAAATGACATTTTCTCTAAATACATATGCAGTCACAGAAGGCAGTGTTGGGTGGCTAGAGACCTCCACACTGTGGATCAGGAGAGCTGGGCTCTCATTCTTGTTCTGCAACCAACCAGATGTGAAACGAGACTGACCCAATGTTGAGTCTGGACAGGAGAGGAGAGGCTAATGCAGAGTGGGTAGTTAGAAAATGAGGAAATGGTCATACTAATAAGATGGGTTAGGTTAATGGAAAGCAAAAGAAAAAATAAAAGTAATGTGATACTGAGGGAGGAGCTTGATGGGAAAGAGGGGAAGCCCTGCAGGTGACTGGACTTGCTTCCACCTCCAAACAGCAGGTTAGCCTGTCTCAGTTTTGCTCCTCTGCAGTTTCTCAATCTATCCTTAGGATCATAAATGTAGAGAATTTGCATTTGACTCACATGACAACGGCAGAACTGAATTTACGTATAAGGTGCAAGTCTGCTGTCTCTCTCCGGGAACACCTTTCGTTGGTTTGAAAATTCTAATGTATCCTAATTTGAAATTTCTCACCTACTAGAGGTTAAGGCCAATTAAGCTTTAGGTCCTTCCTTAAGAAGCTTAGAGAGTGCCAGCTTATTCCCCTCTGCAGGAAGACTTAGTCTGCTCACAGATTTGGTTGGGGAAAGAGGACAACACTGGAAGGAAGAGGGGAAAAAAAAAGAATGAAAACAATTATTTTCAAAATCCAACAAAGGAGAAACCACTTTATGGCCTAATTGAAATGAAAATGGTTGCTCTTTCATAGCAATGGTGGGGTGAGCGGGGCTAATTTAAACCTTCCTCTTGAGTGACTTTGGAACCACTCAGACATGGCTTGGGAATGACAAATTGAAAGTGGTTGGTTTGATTTTGCTGTTCAACCTGTATGAAATGCCAAAGGTCAACCTAGGTCACAAACTGAGTATCTATGATATAAGCTTTGAAGAACAGGAGAATGCACTCCTTTAAACTTACATATTGCTGGGATTAAATGCAACTGACCTAGTGGCAGCACATGATGTGAAGTCTGTGGTGACAGTGCAGAACAGGATGACTCTGTGGGTAATTTCAACCAACTGGTGGTGCCATGACAGAGCACTGATGTTTGCAAGCATATTAACCTGGGATTTTAAAGTTTACTCCCATAGATAACCCATCCCGTATTCTCCTATGTTCCCAACAAAAATCCTTCCTTCGCTAAGGAAATAATGTTGTGTTCTGAAGTAATAATATGATTTCCTGCCGTTTGCAATTTCCTGTAAAGAAACTTAATTTGGAGGTAAACCAGATATTCTAATTCCCATTAGAAAATTTAATTCTGTCTCTCAGTGTCTCTTTTTATAATCTATCATACCAGGTATTTGATGTCTTAGGAAAGGTAAGGGGAGGAGTGAGGGAGGAAATTGAAAATACTTTGAAATTTCCACATCTGACTTTTAGAAAACATCTATGGCAATGGAATAACTTCATATTCATTCTGAGTTTCTTAACATGTTTTACTTGGGCTGTGGAGGTGGATAATAGAGATGGAATATCTGTCCACACTAAACCAATGGCTAGAGTACAACTTGGATGAGAAATGTACAGTCGAAACTGACCATTTAAAAGACGATTTGTCACACACAGTTTGCACCCATGCAGACTGATAGATTTATAATTACATTATGTACAAAATGTTTCAGTTTATTAAGGCAACCACAACTTGGATACTTTGTCCAAGGTGGTGTGATACTATTGGAGTGGTGACACCCTTTGAGCATTTTCTTTCCTTTTTTTTTTCCCCAGATAAGAACACTTACTCCCATTTGTTTTTATGAAGAGACAATGTACTTCTATTGTCTTTTTGTTCCCTTTTTTCAATAACCTTTGATAGTTATTTGTATAAAAAAAAAATCCACATACCAAGGCATTGCTAGACACTTGTCTTTCTGGTGGGTCTGGGGTTTCAATTTTTGGTGATTTGTCAGCTATCCCATTTTCTATGGTGCATTAAAACCATTTTATTCTGCCTATTCTTTGCTGATATGTTTTAAGTATAAAAATAACCTGGTTGACACCTGGGTCAATGTATCTTCGGATGCTCTAAATCACTTATTTTTAAAAGGCTCTATTGATACTAAGTATTTGTTTCACAATGACTGAAATCCAAAGCCAAGTTCCTTGGGACTGCATGCCAAGGGTGAACATTACAACACAGGTAAGGTTTGCATTATCTAGGTGTGTACCAAGTTAAAGAAGGCAGCAAGTAAGTTAATGAAAAGGTATATGGGAGTACAATGGGCAAAGAAAAAGTAGGAACAGATGATTCTAAAACTCAGTGTATGTGTGATAGAGGAGACACACAGAAGAATATGAATGCATGTCTAAGGTTGCCTATCACTACAATGCCACCCTCTGATGACGAGTCCATCTGAGAAACTGTATTGTTAAAGATTCAGGTCACCTGAAGATGATGTTGGTGCCCCAAAGCCTAGCTGAGCTTGAAAAACCAAAAGAAATAAAAACCAATTAAATGGAAGTGGCTTACAACAAAGCCAGCTGAGAAATTTGCGGCTTTTCTCCCCTTGGAATGTTTCCTAATTGAGGGTGTTCCCCTTTCAATTTTCCTGGCCAGCAAATGCAACGAAATCAAGGGTGCACCTTGGATGCGGGAGGTCTGGCGGCTGTCGGAGAGCACCACCGTCTTTTTCCTCCTTGATGGGCCTTGTGCTGCCTGTCAAGGATCTAGCCATACTGAAGTGCCCCTTGGCTGGGAACTGCTGTAAAGCACAGACACACTTCTTTTGAAGACGTTCCCCTGCTTTGCTTTCCCAAGAGCTCCTGAAGGCTCAACCCCGTCATCTGGCCCGAGTCTGCCTGCCCAGCTTCGGGAGAGAAGGGCATTCGGACCCAGCCCCGGCTCACTGCACTTCCAATGCGTCAGTCTCCCCAGCCCCAGGTTCTGACGCCCAGGCCCACCCTAGGGAAGGACATCGCTCTCACTCCCTCGCGACTTCCTCTGCCTTTTGGCCTTCACCTCCTCTTCCTGGGGAAGGGGCTGCTGCGGGGGCGGCTGCTGCGTGGGCTGGGCCGCAGGTTGAGGTTTGTGTTTCCTCTTCCCGCCTCCTCTGGGGGTCTTGGGCAGAGGGGGCGGCGGGGGTGGCGGCGGCGGCGGCGGCGGCGGCGCTGGGCTCGGTGCTGAAGTCGTGCGCAAACCAGCGGAAGCTGAACACTTGCACGGAGAGCGAGCCGAGCACCACGAAGAAGAGCGTGAGCCCGAACCACCAGCGCTGGCCGCGCAAGTAGTAGTCCACGGCGAGCCAGATGTCCGTGCCCACGTCCGCGAAGTACACGGCCACGGCGACCAGGATCCAGAGGCAGTCCCACAGCGAGTAGCGCCGCTGCTCCGTGCCCAGGCGCAGGCACAGCGCCGCCGAGCCCGCCCCGCCGCCGCCGCCCGGGCCGCTCGAGCCCCCGGAGCCGCCGCTCCCCGCGCAGCAGCAGGAGCAGCGGCAGCAGCAGCGGCAGCGCGAGCAGCCGCCGCCGCCGTCCGGGCAGCAGCCGCCGCCTGCCGCCTCCTCGTCCTCGGCTCCCGACCCCGACGGCAAGCCCGGAGCCAGTCCCTGCACCGAGCCCGAGTGGTCCGAGTTCTGCAGCGGGGTGAACGCCACGTCGCTGCTCTTCTTCATTTTCAGCCTCCCGTCTGACTTAGCGGCCATGATGCCTCCCAAGCGGAGCAGAGCCTTCCTTTATGTGACACGCCGGCTCCAAGACGAGCGGGCTCAGGCTCGGCTTCTGACCCCTTTTGCTGGGAAGGTCGATGCATTTTTCCAGCACCGGCATTTGGTCTCTGCAGTCCTCATCGAACTGCGTGGGCTGCTTCCGGGGACGCCCTCTTCTCTTCTTGACGAAGTTGTTGCCTGTCTTTGATTGTCTCTGCAGCCGTTTGGCCTTCAGGATCTTGTTCACGTGGTCCAGGTTCTTCTTGGTGGACAGAATCTTGGTGTAGTTGCACATCTTCCGCACCTCGCACTGGATGGCTTCGATCTCCCGCCGCTTGAATCGCTTCTTCAGCGAGGAGCTGGCTGCGGGAAGGGAAGAGAGAAGAAATTGATTACAGGATGCCAGACTGCCTTAAACCTAGTCCTTTCAGTGACAGCTGGCATTATATTTGGCTATGAAGATTATGGAAAATTAATGCTATAACTATGACGCAGTACCCACTATTTCTTCTTTTTCCTTTATTAAAATTAAAAATAATAAAAATAAACATGGGTTGAATATTATGTGTACAAAGCATTTCATTATTTCAGTCTCTACAACAATCCCATGAAATACACGTGTTCCCATTTTTAAGTTTGGAAACAGGCTCACACCCTGTAGGAAGATCTACCATGGAAATCAATGTCAGAATCACAATATAAATTCTCCCATTACTTTCTCCTATCATAGCTTTTATTTTTTATTCAGCCCTTTGACATTTGATCTAATTTAATTTAGCATTAGGCTATACTTCATCTTTTTGTAAAAGATGCTGAATGGAAAAAACGACAAGCAGCCCTCTGGATCAAGCAATCTGGATCATTCATTTGTACCGTCAGCCTCGAAAAAGAGGTGCCTTGACCTGAACTAGAATATCTAACCGAACCTATTATATTTCTAACCCTCCTCCAATGACAGAGGGAGGATACTTTTCAGGAACACTCTATTTGGGATGATCCCATCTCTCTAATTTTTTCCCCAATGGTCTGGACTTGTCAGCTTGTCTGATGATGTCCAATTGACCAAGTCTTACTTAACTAGCTCATCTTCTGGAAACCCCAAGGGAAATACCAGCCAGGTGTTTCTGAATCATTTACACCCGGGCTACCGGGCTGTTGTTTGCAAGGAGCTCTTTTCATGTCCTGGTGGCCAGATGCATCTCTATTTTATGAGCCAAACTTCTAGTCGCAGGAAGTCCTGTACTGCCGGCACTAAATAGCCTTCAGAACTGCTTCATTTTGAAGTTCAGACACCATAAAGTGTGAATGGCTTCAAGACGTAGCAGACCTTTCCTCCTTTAGATCGTTCTTTCTCCTTGTATTGTTCACTAGAGGCAAACGTGTACATACATGTGTATACACACATATACACAGGCACTCACACACGTCCTGATAACCCATCTTCACACTGGCTCCTCCCTCTGGCTACTTATAAGCTTAAGAAGTGTGTCCTTAGTGTTTGCTGCTGTGATTTACACTAAATGCTCATCCCCAAAGAAGCCCATGTAGTTGTCGTCAACCCTACAAAACGTTGCAGGCCTAAAAACAAATGTGTTTCATTTTAGCATCGTGGTTTGTTGTGTCATCCCATATTTTTTCAACTACTAGTGGACAAGAAGAGTAAATATCTTAAGGGAGATGAGGAAAAAATGCTGAAAACAAAGACACTGCTGTCACTTACTCTTGGGCACTCCTGCTTGGTTCTTTCCCTGCTTTTCCCCATTTCTCTCTCATGTTGTGCCCGACACAGATCTCCCAGAAGGTTTTATTTGAAGTTATTTATGTCACGAGTTTCATGGAGTGGGAAGCTCTGAGTTCCACAGGACAGGCCAAAATGGTACTGCTTTTGGCCAAAGGTCATTGTGAGACTTACTGTGCAGTGAATAACTACTGAGCAATCTTTAAAATAAGTTATATAGATCAAAATAGAACAAAGCCAGAGTGAGCTTCTGGCTACAAAAATAAAATTTTTGTACTTAGTGTTGTAAAAGGAAAAGCTTGCTTGATTTTAAGTTTTCAGATGCAGAGACTGACTTTTGTTGGTCTTTATGTCCCTCACAGGGCATAGCATGGTGCCTTGTACATGGAAGGGATTTGAAAACTGTTTCTCCACTGATGAATCACACTGATTGTTGCTGCCTTATAATCATATTCTTCTCTAAAGGAGTTTTAGTTTGGATTTTTAAATCGACCATTGCAAATATAGTGACACTAAGAGCAGGTCTCCATGTCAGAGCTAAGCCATTTACCTTGTCCACAGAGTTCATGAGGAAATGAAAACTAGTCAGAAATACCCCACAAAACTTTTGGCATTATTCCAAATAAAAGTTCCACTTGCAGTTTACCTTCTTTTTAGTTTATATCATCCAAAGAGAAGAAAATGCTATGTGACACATAATACAGCATGCAGGTACAAAGTAAATCATTTGGGGCAATTAGTTGGCAATGTTTGACTGAGTAAAGCTTGACTGGAAAACTCCGTGAGCTGAGCTGGAGATCATTTGGGGCAAATACAACCAATGGATATTTCTTCTCAGTACTTTTATTTTTTAGCATGAAATGCCAAACAAACAAAAAGGAACCTAGTAGATAATTCCATATTCAATAATTTGTTATATGCTGCATAATTTTTTATTAGGCCCTTGCATTGAAAAGTGATTATGAAATAAAAATTTATTCTGATTACTGTAAACCTACCAAACAATAATAAAAATATCATAACCAACTCTTTTGTATCCACTGTTCACATTTAATAAACATTAACTTTTTGCCATATATGCTTTATTTTTTTTTAAGCAAGAAAACATTTTAGAGTCAGCTAAGTCAGGGCTCCATCATCAATTCCATTTCCTTTCCTTTCCCTGCTTGAATTTGTACTTTTACTGCATATATGTGAACCCATATTGGTAAAAATTCAAAGTCTGAAACTACCTAATATGTATAATTCTGTAAGGAAGTAGGAACACTTGCAGAGTGTTGGCAGGAGAGCAAATTGACACAATCATTTTGGAGAGTGATTGGGCAATAACTACTAGAGTTGAAGATGGGCGTGCCCAGTGCCCCAGAGATCCCAAGGCCAGGTCACCTCTTTTGCTCATATGTAACAGGAGGCCAAGGACATTCCTTGAAGCTCAGTGTATGTTACAGAAGTTTTAAAACAATACAAATATTAATTATAAAGATAATGTACTGCGATACATTCAAACAATGGAATATTGTATTCACGTCTGTTAAAAGGAATAAAATACATATAAATACATCAACATGGGTAAATCTAAAAAAAAAAACGAATAAAAATGCAAATAACAAAAGTATTTGTAAGCATACCATTTATGTAAATTTAGAAACACACAGATCCCTTGAATTTTTATTTCATTTTCAATATCCAGACGTGAAGGTTTAAAGTGACCCCAGTGCAGATTAACTGTGAGTCAAAGACTGGGTAGATGAGATTTCAACATTTCTTCCCTCCAAAGCTACCTTATGGGACTTTATTAAGTCTCTAGAGTAGCGTTGTCCTATAGAAATTCTGCAGTGGTGGAACTGGTCTATATCTATACTGTCCCATACAGCAGCCACTAGCCACATGTGGCTACTGGGCACCTGACATATGGCAAGTGATTGAGAAATTGACTCTACATTTAGTTTAATTTAAAGTTAAGTAGCTACATGTGATTAGTGGCTACCATACTGGGCAGCTCAGCTCTAGATCTAAGTACCGCGGAATACAGAGGACACACCGAGATCCATTCAGTAAAGCACAGTCTGTGGGAAGCTCAGGGCAAACCACCTGGTGCCTTCAACAAATAAGTTGTGAGGTTGGGGGGGAGGGTGGAACTGTAAATTAAAAGAGAGAAGAGATAAAAAGATCATATTTGGATACCAATTTAAACAATCTGTCAAAAGAGATATTTTATAAATTCATGGAAATTTGAATAATGTCTGGGTGTTTCTTGATATTATATAATTATTGCTAACTTTCTTAGGTGTGATAATTGCATTGTGATCATTTTTCAAAGTACCTGTCTTTTAGAAATACATACAAAATTATTAACAGATGAAATCATATGATATCATCTGGGACTGGCTTCAAAATAATAAGGGAGGGAGGAGGGGAGTGGAAGTATTCCTAAAACAAGATTGAAATGAGTTGATTATATTGAAGCTGAGTGATGAGTACACAGAGGTTTATTATGCTATTCTGCTACTTTGGTATATACTTGCTAGTTCCATAATACATGGTTAAAAAAATATAAATGATTAGTGTCAGTAAAACATCTTTCTCAGGGTCTTAGGACTGGCGGGGGGTGGGGGGTGCTCTGGTTTTCATATTCTTGGGCTTTATTTCACCTAAATAATTTTAGAAGAATAAATGTCCTCAGTAAAGGGCATGCATAATCTCCCTAGAAAACTGCTGGTAGCTACTCTCCTGGCTGAATGGGAGGAAAGAATGAATGAGCACTCTGGGTTTTATGTTGTGACCAACTGCATAAACATATGTCATGGTCCTATCTCCACTGATGGCCTCAGGTGTTAAGACTTAATATCCCTCTTTCTTTTTCACATTACAATTTTTGAGAGGTTTCACATCTACTGAACATCTGAATTTTATTTTGTCCTGTATTATCCAAATTTTCAGTGTAGGCTCATTACTTCGTGTGTGAACAGCACCAGAGTGCAGGTCAGTAGGAAGGGCTCTGGGCAGGGACAGCTGGAAACCAAGCTGAACTAGAATGAACCTCTTAGCCCCTCTGGGTCTCTCTTCATCTATTACACTGAACAGTTAGACTAGATGCTTCTGTATTTAAAGATTGCTATAATTCTTACCTATACTCATTATCTATTGCCTTACCAAAAGTGAGGTGGCTTTCTACGACATTTATTTCATCTAATAATTTTGAAATCCTAGTGTGGTGGAGAGGAGGGCTTTGGACTTGGCAGGGTTTGATATTCACAAATCTTTCTTCTTACTGCTTATGATTTCACTGTTCCTCTAAATGTTAACAGATTTTTCTCTCTTCAAATTGTTTCATTATTAGACAGTAATTTCTGGGCTCTTGCACCAAGATTGATTCCATATTTGCTCTCCTTCCTATAATTGTCCTATATCTTGCCTGTTCTTTGTTAGCTTTA
The DNA here is from genome assembly GCF_000442215.2 of Lipotes vexillifer. Taxonomy (NCBI): domain Eukaryota; kingdom Metazoa; phylum Chordata; class Mammalia; order Artiodactyla; family Lipotidae; genus Lipotes; species Lipotes vexillifer. The sequence continues at coordinate 6,256,436 of NW_006792448.1, forward strand.
AAGAATAATTATGAGTGGCCAAGGCAAAATATGAATTCATTTCTTCGTAACTCTGCAATGCAAATCATCTTGTAGACTTTTTCTGTACCTAAAATTGCCATGCAAATGATTGAGTTGGTTTTGGTCCAGATCTAGATTTTCTCTGCTCCCATTATCAGATGATTGGCTCATCAGCGTTTGTTGATTTTGCTACTTCTTTTATGATAATCAAACACCGGACTTATCACTGCTTTTGCACACTGACTTCATACAGATGTCGTGTAAGCACTGTGAGCAAGGTAAGGGCTAATGAGGCTTAGCTGTATAGAAGCTTCCTAAGAAATAGGTGCTAATGATTTGGAGAATTTGCCCATGTGTAAGACACATTCTAGTTTTATAAAGTTTTGGATGGATCAGAGAGGGAGGCAAATTTATCTCTAGACTAATTAGAATTTTTCTTGCTGTTTGAATTGGGAAGGTAGAGAAATATTGGGGACTGTTGAACTGCCCGGAGTGGAGTTGCCCTCCAGGTGGACAGGGCTGGAGAACCATCAGCCTCAGTCAAGGCACAGAGCTGCAGTGTGAATTGCTTTGTATGCTGATACTTAGAAGATTCTTCAAAGGCAAAGGCCACGTCTTCCCTCTGTACTCCCAGTTATTCACACAGCAGTACAAGATCTGGTATGTAGTACATGGGCAGCAAATACAAGTTCAAGAGAATTCAATTGTTTAATGTTCTTCCATGAAAATGTGCATTTTTTTGGGATACTTTTGTACTTAACTCAATAATGATCTCGTTTTCCAAATGCTGCTTTTTATTTTCTAATGGGATATATGAAGCAACTTGCCTTGGCAAGCAATCGTTTTTCCTTCTTCCTTAGAATTTAAATTAACCTTTGTGTCCTGGTCTTAAAAGCTTGTTTGAAAAAGATGGCAAGTTGCCTTGGCTGGTGAGGCTTCTGGTGGTCAGAGCACATCAGAAGAGTCACTGCCAGTCATCAGCACACATGCTGTATACCAATGCTTTCCAATTTGAAAGCCATAATTTAGAATTAAGTGTTAGCAGATGTGGGGCATTTGTCACGATAGAATGATATTTCCATTCTGTTCTTAAAGTCACCTTAATACAGTTTGGGGTTTCTCTGAAAATGTGACTAGCTTGTTTAATGCACAGTAACTGCTTGACATTTTTTTTTTTTTTTTAGCGGTACGCGGGCCTCTCACTGTTGTGGCCTCTCCCGTTGAGGAGCACAGGCTCTGGACGCGCAGGCTCAGAGGCCATGGCTCACGGGCCCAGCCGCTCCACGGCATGTGGGATCTTCCCGGACCGGGGCACGAACCCGTGTCCCCTGCATCGGCAGGCGGACTCTCAACCACTGCGCCACCAGGGAAGCCCACTGCTTGACTATTAAATGACAGCTTCCTCTCAGGGGTTTATTGTGAAAGAACATTCCATCTCAGCTGCAATGGATTAGGAGACCCTGGTCTTTGTTTTGCTCCTATTTCACATTTCTCCATGGGAAAAGTGAAGGTAGGAGGTGAGGAGCGGTTCGACTGATGGAGAGGTGAAGCGGTGGGTGTGTGCCTGCATGTTTATGTGTGGGCGCTCCTCTGTGCCTCTCCAGATCTGATCCTGTTCTAAATTGGCAGCCTCTCAATTGGGGTGCATGTTCCCAAGGATGAAACTGGGCTGCAATAAAGACATATTATTATATAAATTATTTTATATAATAATATTTTTGTATAAGTATATAAAATATATAAAAATATATTTTATAATATACATATTCTATGTAAATATATGTTCATATATGTAAAAATATAAATTTCATGTATTTAACTTTATTATATATACATTTTTATATAATAATTATATACATTATTTTAATTTATACTATTTATATCTTATCTGAAAAAATAAGAACTAAGTTAAGCATTCTAATGCTTACTATATGGAGTGATGGTGGGTGATGCCCTTATTTGGGCTGCACGATGTGTCACCTGTCACAGTTGGGCATGAGGTTCCTGGGAAAAGAAGAGACCACATGCATTCAAGGGGCTGATGGCATCCAATCAGTTTATTCCCTTCAGGTATTGTCAGGTCCTGAACATGGTTTAGAAAATTAAGATCTTTAAACAATAAAAAAAAACTTTAACAAAAAATAAAAATACTTTGTAATGAGGTCAGGAATATCCATGAAATACGTTATATAGCACAGAGAGTTTTATTGGTTACCTTGCAGCAAACTGTATAAAAGAGTTTCTATTTTCAAAAACAAATTTGGCAATTTTCTTCTACTTTGAGAGAAGTGTTCTAAATGTTTTCACCTTCTCAGTGCTGTCAATGGGCTGTCTGTAATGTTACCTAGCAGTTGTTAAAAAACAAAAAAAAACCCTAATGTCCCTTTAGGGCAAAATGGGCAAAAAGTAACTGCTTTTAGAAGCAAACTCATACTATGGAGACAGCATTTTTTAAATTGATTGGACATGTTTCCATTTTTGATAATTTTGTTGCTGAAAATGATATTATAACCTATAACATCCTTAAATATGCAAATTAAAAAATCTTGTAAACAGAGTTAACTTCCAAATGAAGGGTTTCAGAGATTTGAACTCATTAAAAAAATGCAATGTCTTTTGAAATGCAAGACCATCTGACTGTTAATAAAGGAAGTTGGTTAGTTGAATTTCAACAAAAAAACCCTTTACTTAATTGACGGATGGGATTGAAAAAAATAGTATTATGATTTAAGCAAAATGATACACTTTCTCCTTTTGGATCTACGTTTATGTGAAATATCCTTTTAACCTATAACATCTACTAATAAGTATTGAAACAAACTGAATTTGAAATGAGACCTTCAAATTGCTTAATCACAAGTGTTAGAAAAACCCCAAGATTTTCAAAAAGAAGTATTCAAACTCAATCACTTGGTCCTCTCTGAACATTATTAAAAATATTAATATTAGTAAAAATTTGTTTCATTCATAATACAGTTAAATGAAATTTGAATTTATTTTAAGAATATTATTTATTTCAGATTTATCTCACCTTTTAAAGTTTACATTTTAAAAGATGAGTACACATATTCTAAATATGTATTTACATGGGGTAACTTCAAAATTATGTTACCAATATCATTCATGATCAAAAATTTGAACTGCTTAAAAGTTTTCCTTTGTTTTTCTAGACTCTTGAAGACTTCATTCATGCAGTATTTAATCCTAGAGGAATTTAACTTTCTATGAGGGCAAGGCCTAAGAAGCCATTAAAGCTTCTTGAAGACAGCATGTGTTCTTTGTACCCCTCATAACAAAGAGCACAGCTCCTTTCTCATAGTAGATGCTTGATTAATATTTCCTGCTAGATCATTTCAGATTGTAAATCCTAGAAACCAAAGCCTAATATCATTAATCTTCCTATTCCCTAGAGCACCTTTAATTGAATTGCATGTAATTCCAAGGCAGTCGAGAGTGTCCCATCTATGGGACTCTGGAATGGGATTTGATGCTGACCTCCTTTATTTGGTAAGGCAGTTGTGTGGTCCTGGTCCCTAGGTTTTCAGAATCGTTGAGTTTTCTGACCACAGGGTAATAATGCCAGTCATTTCATGAGCCTGGAATTTGGACAAACCAGCTGTGGCTTTGGACAGATAAAGGCAGTGGTAACTTGTCTCCAGAGACTAAGATTTGCAGAGACTAAGATGAATAAGAACACTGCCAGATTGTTCAGAGAACCTCTAAGGAAGGGAACCAGGGCTTTGGCCTGAGAAAGCTGGGTGAAGGGTGAGAGTTCAGAGATCAGAGAACTAGAAACAGGGGCAACTGTATCAGCCTCTAAGGTGCACTGTGCATATTATTGGTAGGAATTGCCCAGGATGAATCCACAGACAAATTTTAACTCTGGGAGTTTTTCTGGGGGTGATACTTATTAGAGTCAGAGTGCGTTGGCGAGGAGTGAATTGTGAGTGGTGGCACTCATAAACTGAGGAATACTAGGGACATTTAACCCCCTCTGTTTCAATCAACTCTGGCTTTTGTATGTTGCATGTAGCTCAAGCCCCAGCAGACTGACTAGACAACGTGAGAGGCTGGATAGAAATGCAGTTAATGCCAAAAAGTTTGACGCTACATCTGTTGAGTCTCACAGCATGCCAGGTGGTCACACGGCGGGGGTGGTTGCACGCTCTCAAAGGGCTCTTTATATTTCTTCTTTCTTTCCTCTCAAATGTGGCATAGCAGTATCCTTAACCATAAATACCATCCCTTATATAATACTCCAACTATTGTAGATGCATGTTCATACTTGATTGTAAGAGATTTCCTTTCTTTTGAATTTGGAAAAAAAATTAGAAGAACAAAGAATAATGTGACAAACATGCTCTTATGAAAATTTTCACATTTTTAGTACTTAGGCTCAGATGAAATAAATCCTTATTGACCGTGCTAGAACTTCAAGAATTACATCAAATGGTTGGTATTCATGTTCTGTTTTCTAACTGGACTTAATAATTGCATTTGTTTACTTAAAACTCAGACTTTTGTTTACAATCTATTTACAATTTGTTTTGTTAGAAAACATATTGACCAGGACGTTAGGAGAATGAAGTTCTCATCGTGACTTTTCACTCCTCAGTTCTCTGCCTTCAGACAAATCTCTTAATTTCTTGGCAGGACCCTTACTTCAGAATAAATATGATTCTGTAAAAATAGTTATACACCTCCAAGTCTTCTCTGTTCTAGGTAAAATATCCTCAATTCCTTCATCTGTGTCTCATATGAGATTACTTCTAGGCTATATTCCATTTTGATTACCTTCCTCTGGAGATTTAATCATCTGACAAATCCCACCTTAAATTTTGGTGTCCAGAATTGAACTGATTTTCCAAGTATGAAGTGATGAATGCATAAGGCACTACACTTCTATTAATGTTCTAATAATGTGAGCTACATTAAAAACAGACAACCAACAAAACAACCTGCATTTTTTTTTTTTTTTTTGCAGCAATATCACACGGTTGGTTCATATTAAATGGAAGCTCAATTAACTCTCTTAAACACTTTCATAAGTTTGGCCACCAAACTTGGCCATTGCTATGTGGAATTGGTTTTTGAGCTTAAAAGCAAGCCTTCTATTTAAATCTACAAAATTTAATTTTATTGGTTTTAGTCCATTGTGAAAGTCTGGAATCTTATTTTTGTTTTCTCAGAGAGGGTCCATGTTTGTGAGGTTTCCAGAGAATCTGAATACCCCTCATGTCAACCTTCCCTTTAATCCCTCTGGGCATGATTCATGTGACTCAAGCGCCTGCTACTATTTTTCTCTTTATTGAAGTTTTTCAAGAAAAAATGTCAATTTATACAATAAAATATCCCTGAATTCTTCATAACACCAGCAAGCAATTTATACCCATTGCTTTAGACTTTCATATATTTTTGCGTCTGGTTAGTAGACAATGGATGTACCACAGAAACAATAACTTTGCATAGCCTACAGGTGTATGCCCAACTCTATTATTTCTGCCAGAAAGGATATTGCATCTGATGTTGGAGTGCGGAAAGAAAAGTCTTACATTTTTCTTTTATCCAGAGGCAATTCTCCTACCCTAGTGGGAAAAAAAGAGAAAAAGACAAAACAATGCTAGGTGTAGTTCCAGTGCTTTCCAATTTCAGCTGGAATTCAGTGAAATAAAGTCCTCTTCCTAAAAGCCATGGAGTACTCTCATTTCAGCGTTAATCTTTCTGGTCCCCTGTACATTGCTTATATCTCTCTGATAGCACTTCACATAGTCTGTCCTGTTTTAAGATTATGGGATTAATCTGCATTTATCTCTTCTCTTAAATTGTGTTTTCTTAAGGCACAAGGACCATATCTTAGCCATTCTTATGTATTCTTAGAACAAATATGGCTTGAGCCCACTTTGTGCCAGGCGTTGTGCTAGGCACTCAGTTCCAACTTCCTCCTACTGGGGACCAGCACAAGCTCAGCTGACTTACTTGAAATGGAATCAATCCATATGACTCACCCTAAACCAACACTTACCATCTATTTTGTAAAATCTGTGTGTAAAATAGAAAAGGATTTATTGAAGGGGATCCAAATCACTGTAAATTAAACTAGATCTTCCCGTATTTTAGCTATTCCCTGCTCTCCTCAGAGCACCACTAACTGTTTGGAGTATCCAAGCTATGACGAAAAGCACTGAAGTACTGTGAAATATAGACTGAAATCCAAACACCCCATAGGAGAGGTGAAGCTTCAATGACAAAAACAAGTTTGGTACTTATTTAGCACCATCAAGAAAACCAGCTTGAACATTTAAGTCCACTGATTGATTAAAACAATGGGTCCCCTGGAAAAAGGAGACATGTACATATTATATATTAATTATGTAACACCAGAAATGAGAGAGACAGAGCCAGAGAGAGAGGAGGGGTGGGGGGTGGGGGGATGAATGGTCTTTTCATTGCTGAACATTTGGATCAGAATTATAATGGTTTATTGCGGGGGAGTCGTCACGTGCTGTCTTGGCAAATTATATATACATTCAAGTTGTGAGCACTATACCAGTAGGTTGGGGTTTTTGTTTTTGTTGCTATTGCTTTACCTTTTTTTTTTTTTTTTTTTTTTAAAATTATTGGACAGACTTAACGCAGCAAATACTCCTTCTCAATTTAAGATTTGACAATTTAACAGGAAAAAGCTCATTCATCATCTTTCCCTTTTAGAAACCATAAATTATTGGCTCATATACCATGTGGCTCGGATTCTAGGAAAAGTTAGTGTAAACAAACCCAAGTTACAATGAGTGGAGTAAGAGAGTGAGTCATAAACAAAACACAGACATATGCTCTCATATAAATAAGGGCCTGGATCATCAGCTTCCCAAAGTCTGCTTCCCATTAATTACACAACAAAATGAACTTTCCATATGTAAAGCCCAAATCACTTAACTCTGGCAACTTGTACGAGACAAAGACCAGGATTGGACCTAAAAGGCACTGACAAAAACCTGAATTTCAAAATAATGAAAGTTCTCTCAAAATATTTTCAGGTATTGGAGGGCAAGAAAATCCCTTGGAGGAGTGTTTCTGAGCACTGAAACTATTCCCAGCAACCCAGGAACACTGCTTGAGGCTGGTCTGATCCCCTGCTGAATTTAAAGGTAATATCAGGCTTACTCTCTTTTGTTCTGAGCTCTGTCATCTTTATGGGGCAAGTCCTGGGTCCAGGCCACACAGGGTGTTCACAGACATTGCTGGAATCACTGAACAGTTGAAATTCCCTCCATCAGTACTTTCTCTCTGTCCTTAGAAATTGTCCATTGGTACACAGACTCACGTTTCCTTATTGTTGTATGAAGGTTATCGGTCTCTCTTAGTTTAAAGAGGTTTCAAGGAAACAGAACAATTCCTAGGGAAGAGGATTCTTCAACAGGTGAGAAACTTTGAGAGAGATGGTAAGCAGCTAAGTTCTCTCCTTTTGTCTCTTTTGAAAGTAGGCCTCATAAAGCAAACTAACAGTTACTTACAAAGGACATTAAAATAACAGATGTCACATTTTAGGAGCCTGGGTGGGGGAGTGGGAGAAAAAGAATTTTTATTCTTTGCTGGGGGTGGGGTGGGGTGTACATGTTCTTGGATCATTCATTTACTCAATGATTGTTTCTGTAGCATGTACTCTTTGTGTCGTACCATAGACCATACAAGGTAAGTGGACAGCATCATCTCTGCTCTCATATGAAACTATGGGAAAGGGGGAGAACCTAATATTTCTGGAGAATCTATGGTGCAGTCTGCAGTACTTCACATATTTCCTCATTTAATTGTGATCACAACCATGTGAAGACATTACTATCTCTGCTGTACAGAGATGAAAACTGAGACCTCAGAGCTTAAATAATCGCCCCAAAGGACACACCTTAGAAGTCATGGACTCAAAGATTCAAGCAAGGGTTGCCCTATTTCAAAGTGAGTTTCATACCATATTTCCTTAAGAAGGCAAAAAAAGACAAGGAGCTGGACAAGAAATGAGAAAACCTGGGTTTCCCTGTTAATTTTCTACTAATGACTGCATCAGAACACCAAATTTCTCTCAGTTTTACAATTTCAAAGGCCTTTTCTAACCGCCAAATTTCATAGTTGAATAACACAAGGTATTACTACAGATCACCTGCCCTACTTCTGCTAGACTAGGCCTTCTTGCATATTGTTTTGATCCTGCTGCTTTCTCCAGGTCAAATGCCTTTAAGGGTTCCCTATAGGGAGCCAGACAGCCAATATAATGAGTGAGGTTGGCCAGGATTAGGAGGAAAGGTGGGGGGAATAGGGGAGGACATGGGAAACTAAAGAGAATATGGCCCATCTAATGGGGCAAATGTTATTCTGTATCAATCACTGTTGCCAGGTAGGAATCTAAGCCCAAAGTTATCAGATAATATGAGTTTCAAAAAGCCAGAACTCTTGATTATTATGTAAATCTCCTGATGTTTACAATCTGCAGATTAATTAATTAAAACAATATATAAACCTGTGTAGGCCAATCAAAATATAACTGCAGACAGCTATTGGCCCATGGCTTTATTTTGATATCACTGTCCTTCAGAAGGGTCACCATGACTCATTCTAGAATTTCAGGGACTCTAGGTTCTGACCCCAAACCTCTCTTCCAGCCTCATCTGTCATTATTTCCATGTACACTCCTGTCTTAGAGATCTCTGTGCTTTTAATTTGGTCCATCCTTAGAAGGCCATCTCAACTCTTCTCTTCCCAGATCATCAGTGTCCTAGTGTAATTAAATTACACCTAGAACAGTATGATCCCCAGCTTTCCATTGAGAAGCTCATTCTGAAAATCCCATAGAACTTCTGAGTGAAGGGACACATGTATGTGTACAAGTTCCTCCTTCTTTGAAAAAACACATACCCATGCACAGGTCATCTCAGTGTCCTCTGAACTCCCTTAGTGCCCTTCAGTTGGAAACTAATGATTTCTTGGTTGCTAAATGATAGCTCTGTTAGTATCTGAGATTATTATTCAATCTATTAAGTTAAAAATATTACTTGGCCATCTCACGTCTTAGAGTCAGGCCTTCCCAAATAGTGTGAAAGTTCTCCTAGGGCAAGCACTAATCTTTACTTGTATGTATCATTGTGGCAGGTACTTAAAAATATCTGACAATTTGTAACAAAGCCTTATAGAAGTTCCAGTAAGATGAGCTCAAGATGAAGCCCTAACAGGTAAGGTGGTGGGGTTTGACTGTGCCCTGAGATAAGGGTATTTGGAGGAGGTAGTGAGGATAAAACTTCTAAAGATAGTTAATGGGTATTATGATCTGAGTCGTAACATGACTAAATTATGACTTAACATGATTAAATCCTGGAATGACATGACTTCATTTTTAACATGAGAGGGGTCATAAAATAGTGATCTATTGTTTTGAACATGGGATTGGTGCTGTTTCATTTCTTTCTCACCACTGCCTAAAAAGCAGAAATTATTTTTCTCATTTCACTGGTAAGGAAACTGAGACTCAGAAGTCTCATTTAGACTGTGACTCACCTAAGGAAATGAATTAAGTACTGCAGGCTATGCAGTAACACTGGTCCTTGAATTTCAAATGCAGTTTTCACTTTACGTCTGTGTGGTAGCCAGGAAGAGTCCAGGTTTCCTAATTCCTAGCAGGTAATATTTGTAATTCAGTTCACTTCTCTGAGCGCAATTTCCTCAGCTGCAACATGAAGGGGTTTGCAGAGATCCGTTCTAGTCTATTCTATTCCAGTCTTGTCTAGTCAATTCTCGTTTAAACAGCAGGAGAAGGAGGCCCCCTGGGAGGTGCTCTGGGATTATTCCAGTGACCCTCAAAGGTAGAGTGGAGAGGGCTGCGGGTGAGTTATACCTCTCTCTGTGTCTTTCTGTCTGTCTCTTTCTCTTTGTCACACCTGTCTATTCTCTCTAAATTCTTTCTCCAGTCTCTGAGACTGACTTACAGTCTGCCTGGACCACTAAAGATCATTCTTAATGACGGTCATTACACAGTTCTTCCACGTTGCCTGAGGCCATTTCCACAGCAATAAGCAGGAAAGACTTTGTCCCCCTTCTCCACAGCTGGGCTCAGTATGCCAACTTCACTGGAACCAAGAAGTTTTTCAAAAACTCTCCATTAATTACAGGAAACCCAAAGCACTGTCCCCTCTTCTCATTAACACAGTTGCTTTCAGTTGCCACTACATTATCTCACCACCATTAAACCAACAATCTAATTAGACTTCTGGAAATGGAAAAAGCCAATGAATAAGGCAGGCATGCCACTTTCATCTCAAAACTGATCATAAAATATTGTGCCCTGGGGTTTCCCTGGTGGCGCAGTGGTTGAGAGTCCGCCTGCCAATGCAGGGGACACGGGCTCGTGCCCCGGTCCGGGAAGATCCCACATGCCGCGGAGCGGCTGGGCCCGTGAGCCATGGCCACTGAGCCTGCGCGTCCGGAGCCTGT
>NW_006792448.1:6266972-6269331 GCF_000442215.2 Lipotes vexillifer
CTGTGCTCCGCGACGGGAGAGGCCACAACAGTGAGAGGCCCGCGGACCGCAAAAAAAAAAAAAAAAAAAAAAAAAAAAAAAAAAAAAATATTGTGCCCTTTTGTTCTCGTCCACATAAAATCTTCCCTGGAAGAGTGTCCTTTCATTCTCTCCTATTATAAAGAAGAGTTTGAATATTTGATATAAAATGAGTATCTTAACAGAAATTGCTTCATGTTTGGGAGGTTTTCTTTCCTGCATTTCTGAGCATGGAGTCCCATTACAATAATCGTACCTGACTCCCCCTGAGTGTGATGCCTCACAGCCAAACCTCCCACTGGGTTTCAGTGGAGGTGTGAATGATACTATCACTGGGAAGAAGATAAAATGTATTATTATCATTACTCTATTTTTAAGAGGGTCTGACTGTGGCAAGAGGTGGTTGGGAGTATAATCTGTACAAAGCATGCAGAGAAGATAAATTGAGTTAAACTTCTCACAGACACGGCACTTTCCAACCTGTCATTAAACCTTCTGTCTTTCCTAAAATCTCAGCTCTGGAGAGAGAAAAATTAGTTAAGTCCAGTCCAGGCATGTTTGCCGAGTATCTACTATGCACCGAGCACTGCACGAGCTTCTTGACACCCAAATATGATTATATGTTGCTTAATAACAGTGTTCCTGGATTTTGTTTCTCTTGTTTTCATCCCATTGAACCCAAGGTTCTGAGAATTCATGGGATACTCAATACTCATTGAATGGGAAAAATCTTAAATAGGAAATGGTTGCTGCCCTCAGGAAATCAATACTCTGAACAGAATGCAAGACTAGCATATATAAAATAATTAAATTACACCTAGTCCAGTATAATCTCCAGCTTTCCATTGAGAAGCTCATCCTGAAAATCCCACAGAACTTCTGAGTGAAGGGAGACATTTATGTGTACAAGTTCTCCCTTCTCTGAATAAACACATACCTATGCACTACACATACCATGCCATATAGGCTGACTCCTTAACTTGAAAATAATCTTCCCTGGAGGATATCCTGGTGGATTAGCCAGGAGCTAGTCTGCCGTTACTGAACAGAAGATTCTGGAGGCCCCAGGGGTCCCTTTCAGGTTGCTGCCTCTGCTGAACAGTCTCAGGATGGTTTGCTGTTTCCGGGGCTGCCATGGAAAATAAAGGCAAATCACTGCCTCTCAGCTCTAATAAATATCATGCTAGAGTATATGTTTTCATGCACCAGATGGTTTTGTGCAGGAAACAGTTGTTCAGTGCATTTTGATGAATACTTAATGATTAGCTGTTGTTTGCCCACCTCAGTGCTAGGTACTGGGGTTTCAAAGTCAAATAAGGCCTGACAATAGGGGAGTGGACAGTGCAGCATGAGACACAGACACTACATTAAATGTAGGGACCAGTGATCAACCAGCTTGTAGGGAGAGGAGCCCAGAGGATGTGGTGTCTAACTTGGCCGTAGGGTGATTCTCAAAGTGGGTGTAAGGGAAGGCTTCCTAGAGTTGAAGGCACCTAAGCTGAGTCGTGAAGAGTAATCATGAATTAGATATCCAAATAGCTTGAGGAGTGGGTGAAGGAGACAGGAACATCCCAGGGTGGAAAATACGTAATAGCAATAACAATAACAACAACAATAGTAGCAGCAGCAATAGCACAAATTTGCTGAACTCTTCCTATGTGTCAGTCACTCTGCTAAGATTTTTTTTTTTTTTTTTTGCGGTACGCGGGCCTCTCCCTGTTGGCCTCTCCCATTGCGGAGCACAGGCTCCGGACGCACAGGCTCAGAGGCCATGGCTCACGGGCCCAGCCGCTCCGCGGCATGTGGGATCTTCCTGGACCGGGGCACTAACCCGTGTCCCCTGCATCGGCAGGCGGACTCTCAACCACTGCGCCACCAGGGAAGCCCTCTGCTAAGATTTTTCACAAGGATTACCTCATTTGTTCCTCACCACAACCCTCTACACTGGGTGGCATGCTTTTCTCCATTTCACAGGTGTGAACACTGAGGACTGAACACCCAGCTGCTTTAGTGCAGTATTGAACTTCCAATGCAGGCGATTGGAAGCAAGAACACATGCGTTCGACTAGAGCACTGCACAGCCCACAAGTGGTGTCAAGAAAAATGAGCCAAAACTTAGAAACAAGGCAAATGGAAGGGTGCATGTCCTTGTGGAGTCTTAGTGCCATCTTACAGGGGATTCACTATCCACTACTAATTAAGCCCCAGATTCTGCCAGGTGATATATTAACTTGTAGATTTTTGCCCAGAAAATATGCAAATGATTCCTTTCCAGTAGAAAAGATAAGCCCAGCGCTTATGTTTTTATTGTCCATTAGGACATTAACTGAACAATCCTGCT
>NW_006792448.1:6269346-6300538 GCF_000442215.2 Lipotes vexillifer
TCGGCATTCTTTCTCCAATGCCTACATTCCTGTAATGCCCTTTTCTTCTAGTCCTAATTCTTTTTGGACCAGCTTTATCACCATGTTGGTTTCCTCACTAAAGAGTTGAATGAATCCTTGACATGAGGTTTTAGTTTTTTGCAAATTACGCTCTGACAGTGGGGATTCCAAAGGAGTTTGGTGCTGGCTGACATTTCCAAGGAGATGGGCCCAGATTCTGGAGAATTTGGTGCTTCTTGGGGATGTTTACAGCCTTAGCCACAGAACAGCTCAGCTTTTCCAGAATGTCCAGTTTAAATCAGAAAAGAGCTTATTTTCTCCTTTTGGGGCAGAAAAATTGGAAGTTTTTCAGAAGGCCTTTGGTGCGATGGGGTCTTCAGGGAAGCATGGAAGTTTGCAACCCTGCTGGATCTCTTCATGGCCCAAAGCCAAAGCGAGAGGGCTCATCAAGAACCTCATGTTCAGCAGAGCTCGCTAGGCAGACAGAGTGATTCTGTGCTGCTTCAACATGGGCCGGTAGCTAGCACTTTTCAGAAAATTTGAATGATTTGTTTTTAAAATAAAGCTTTATTTTCTCTAGATCTTTTTGAACTTTTTCTACTGTATATTTTAAGTGATTAATATGGACTTAGAGAAATTTATTTTACAACTCGATGACTTCTTTGGTTTGTATACTTATGGCTCTTGGATGTTTCAAATCCTATTAACTTGCACATTTATTTGCTCTATTTTGGTTCTTTTGGAAAGACAAGACTTTTGGCTGAATCGACCCATTATTTTGGTTAGGAACTTCAGATCATGATACCACACAGGACAAAAAATAAATAAATTACTTTACAATTCTGAAATTCCTGTTCACTGCTTTTTGCATTTGTACCTGGATATCATTTCATCTTTTTGGGTCCCTCTCCATAAATGGCAGTTGGTTAACAGAAAAGTCAGGCATCCTAGAATTTGGGAGTTAGAAGCAATTTTTGTTATCACTTTTGCTCCAGCTACTAGAATGCTGGATTTCATTAGAATTAAGAATTCATTCTTTAATTTGTAAAGGTAATTTTTCAAGCTTAAAGTCTGGCATCTTGATTACAGGTATCAGCCAGTTCTGATTGGGCTGATAGTTTGGTTTAATAACGAAATGTTTTACCTAATATGTCTTTGCTTTTAGAAGCAAAATGTCTGACTTGTGAAATTTAAATATTTTCACTTGCTCTGATAGTTTTAAACAGGGCAGATGACACAGTTTGAGAGAATAATATATTAGCCTTGATACGAAACAGATACAAACTATAAATTAAGGGCTGTGCTCCCTCTGCTGCCCTTGTCATCTCTAACAGGGCTACACCTTGAGCAGGTGAGATTTGGTGATAGCAACCCTGATACATATCTTTTTTCCTACTTGGATTTAAGATGAGACTATCAGTGTGTGTGTGTATGTGTGTGTGTGTGTGTGTGTGTGTGTGTGTGAGAGAGAGAGAGAGAGAGAGAGAGAGAGAGAGAGAGAGAGAGAGAGAAAACAAGAAAGAAATGCCTTCCTGTTTGCTTGCATTTCCATTCCTACTACTCTAGACTTTTCAGTTGCAGAACCAAAGAAATTTTTTTTTCTTGGTGTTTTATGAAGTTCCTACAAAATTTGTAATTTACTTAATAATATAGTCTCATCTTAAATATTAATACAAAGTGTGAGTGGGGGGCATGTTTCAGTAGTAAAATCATGCACTCTCTACATATTGCATAACCTCCCTGAGAAGTTAGTTCAACGTGTAGAGGATCAGAAAAATAAGGCTGACTTATTCAGGTACAGATTATCTGGTGTGGTTATTCAGTCGTTATTGGGACAGTGCAATGGAAGTTATTTCAAATTATGCATCATTTTGAACAAACTTATTGAAGCTTTCACTGCATTAGCCCTAATTACTCACAATAACGATGCAGTGCTCCCTTGAACCAGACCTCCTTTGTTGTGCCAGGGGACTGCAGCTGATCAATGGCTATTGAGCAGTTTGATCACGAAGGCTGAACTGCTTGAGCACCAGTGGCAGCCAGTGCCTTCCCTCCCTCCCAGTAGCTCACAGACTGACATGTTCTCAGTCTGGCCACCCTCTCCTGCAGCTCCTCTTCTGTGTCTTCCTCCAAATCAATAACTTCATAATCAGCATGACTCTCAGACTCGGAGAAACTAAAAAATTGCCTTAAACAAACAAAAATATACATACACACACATGCACGAGCTAGAAAAAGACATATTTTTAAGCCTTTGACCCACATTCATTTCTTCCACATTATAATGTTTATAAAATAAGGTGGGAAAGGTTCCTTTTTTTTTCTTTTACCAAAGATTACCTGTTTGAAAAAATACCATTAGGATATAGACTGATCAATTATTTGGCAAGTATTTACTGACAGCTTACCACATGTCTGTCAAAGATTTTTCCATTTGCTTGTTAAGCAGTTCCAATATCAAGCATGTTTTTCTCAGACGTCTCCCATCTTGTTTGGTACAGAATAAACACACAGCTACTGCTTCGTAATCATTCATTTCACTTAGTGATTATTTATTGAGCATCTACTATGTGTCAGGAACTGTACTAGATAACTCAGTTTCCATTATTTTAAAATAAAAGTAATTTCAAATTAATTGAATTATTTTAGTATTTAAAAAACTCAATAGGGAATTCCTTGGCAGTCCAGTGGTTAGGACTCCGCACTTCCACTGTCGGGGGCACAGGTTCGATCCCTGGTTGGGGAACTAAGATCCCATATGTGTGTGGCGTGGGCAAAAAAAAAAAAAAACAAAAAAACCTCAATAAATGATTTCTTAAATTAATTTTGCTTTATAAGCCACTTAATTTTACTCTTCTTTCCTTTACCTTCTCTGCATTTGTCTGAGTCTTCAAAACCACTCTGTAGAAATGACGACCTATTGAAAAATAAGTTGATTTCTTTATATGGCCAGAAGTAATTCTAAATTACCCTACTTATAATGAAAGATGGGACTCTAAAGAAAACAACAATTAAGTGAGTTGTCTCATCAGAAATATGTATGACTAATGTACAAGCACCCAACTGAATGAAATCAAACCCAGAACCTATTTATTAACTGCCTTCTGTATGCTTGACTTTGCTTAAAGCCTCACATTATGAGTTTCACTCACTGTTCTCTAAAAGAAGTAGGAGTCCATAATTAGGGAGAAAGAAATCTGCCTTTGCTACTGTTGGGACTATGATAGAAATGAGATTCCACTGGAAATAAGGCAGTAAATCAAGAAATTTGGGTTCCAATCCAACTGCATGACCTCAGGCAAATCTCTGAATCTCAGAAGCATCAATTTCTTCACGTGTGAAACCGGGTATTGGGCATGAGCCCAGGCTGTTCGACCCTAACCCTCTTAGGTTTGTGGGAAGACGTTTGTCTGTGGGGAGTGGAATCTCAGGAAGGTCTGGCCTTCAGCACCTGGAGTAGATCTTTAGCCTGTTTTCCCACACAAGTTCTACTCTGCAGCCTAAGACCTGGAAATGGACCAAATCTGTGAAACTCTCATGAGGGTCTCATTTGAGCATTGCCAAAAATAAACAGCCCATTCCTACATCCTGAAACAGGAGAGCTTTGGCTCAGCTCTGATTACCAGAGAGGCAGGTTTAAAAGTTTAATACCCACCTGTTTCTACGCCCATTTGGCATATTTGTAAATTATTGAACGCAAATAGAGGAGGCAAGCCCGTAGAAGCTTGGGATCCCAAGAATGTGTTCTCTCACACAGCATGGAAAGAGTTCAGGGAAGGAAAACAGGGGATCACCTGTCTTTTGCCTCTGGGAAATATCTGTGCTTGGCAAGCAAAGGTGGAAACATGCAGGCTAATTTTTAAATCCATAAAGGGAGGCTAAGGGAGGCCTCCAGAGCTTAACTGACAGGGTCGAGCAAGCAATTATCTGGGTGGGTATGCAGACCTTGGCCCAAATCTATCGCTCCAGCCAAGTGATGAATTCCCAGAGTTCCAGGCATGGCAGCAGTGCCCACTTCTCGGACTCCCTCCACAGGTGCCCTCCCATAAAGGTGCTGCAAGTTTCAGGGGCAGCTTCTTCCCCTTCCCTCTGTGACTCTCCTCCTAGGGCCTCTCCTTGTTCTCATTGCTGGCATCGTTTACCTGGCATTTCCATAAAAAACTTTTCATTTCACACCTAGCATGTGAAAGATGTTAATATTCTTGATCATATTTGAGAGATGATCCCGTTTCTTCAGAGCAAGATTTCCCAAGTGCCTGGGAAGAATACTACTTCCGAGAGATTTTAAGAGCTATTCCCCCAAAAATGAGTTTTGTGGTCAGGTAAGACCATGAAATTCCGTGTCTCGCCCTCCTGGAACCTCACAATGCACATCGGTCAATTAAAAGCTCAGAAAAACCCTGCAGAAAGGAAGCAGATGCAGTGTAGCATTCCTCACACTCACCTAACTATGAAAACATCTATCCCAAAACACCTACCAGTATTTTGTGAAACTCAATTTGGGAAGTGTCATTCCAAATAGTTCTTTCTGTTATTTCAGTTGGGCTCATTTTCTAATTACCAATGGTCTCCATGAAGGAGGTGGGTATGTAGCTGAGTTCTCTGCTTAAAGCAAACTGCTGAATTAGAAGATGAGTTTAGGTGAATATCAATAATGAGTGTCTTCTTGGGCTTCTAATCATAATAGGCGTTTGTAAATACTGCAATATGCTTAACATTTAACAGTGCATCAATTCAACACATTTTATGGAATGTGCCATCACTCTGTGTGCCATGAAGATAGCAAGAATCTAAATCATGGATTCTATCTCTGAAGTACATACAATTCTGTCATGAGAGAGAAGAAGTTAAATAGAAGCATTTCTCATGTAGTCTACAAGAGGGTGGTAAATGCATGGCAGAGACACTGGATGCTACAGGCATTCAGAGGAGGTGTGACCCCCTGGGCCTTGAAGATCTGTGGGATGTGAATAGGAGCCGAGTAAGGCTGTCCTAAAGAAAGGTGTTAAGCCAAGTCCAAGGCCTTCCTTCCTGGCAGTAGGGATGAGCGCGGCAAACTGGGGTTGGTGCGCAGGACTGCTGGGAGGTGATGTGGGGAGTAGCGGAAGGCAGAGCATATGGGATGTCTGAGTAAGGCGCTTCTACTTTATAAACTGCCAGTGAGGAGTCTGGTGACTATTGAGGAATTCATGATATCATGAGCTAGAATGAATCAAGTCCTCAGGGAAACTCTGATTACCATCTCTCAACCATGGTAAGCACAGGAGGTAGTGAAATGCAGTGGTTGAGAGCATGGGTCTTGGATCTGAGTTGGAATTCTGAGTGTCCACAGGTTCCTGGGGCAAGTTTCCTTCCCATTAGCTTCCTCTTCTGGAATGGAGACACATGTATTTATTTCACAGTTATTTTATGAGTTACATGAGATATATAAGGTCCTATATGCAGAGACTAGAAGTTACTAAGGCTTGATAAAGAGTAATTAATACTGTTATACTGTTACTACTACTCACTGACCTTTGCCTCCAGGTTCTGAGATGATCTCCTTCCTTTCTTAGACCTTCTCCTACTTGAAAACTCCAATGCTGAAACAGCTTACATGCTCAGTGTCTGTAGGAGGTTGGCTGAAGAGAGAACTCTTACCTGTACTTAGCAGCAGCACATTCCTGGAGGGCCTTCTCCATGCCCACCTTCCCTGGGGTGAACCCAAAGCATGTGAAGTGCTCACCTGCATCTGATGTTGCTGCAGATGCAGCAAGGAGAGATAACACTGGGGCTGGTGGGATTGCAACACTGTCCACTGCAGCTGGCTTCTTCCTGGTCATCATAGTGGACGCTGAGCCCTCGTTCTTACTATGTGCTGCTGTTTGGTCCACTTTTAAGTGGGGACTTGGTATCCCTAAAAAAAATAACCCCAAAGCCTGCAGTTACTTTAAAGAAATAGGAAGACAGACAACATAAAATCTGAAAGTGACCTGAAGAAATCATCAAATGATCTGACCTCCTTCTGGTGCAAGAATGACATTTTAGAATGTTTAAAGGAAACAAAACAAAACAAATTAGCAGCATGACTGGTTTTGGTTTTGTGGCTGAGGTTAGTGGTGACAACATTCCAGGTGGCCTGCCTGAAAGTGGGGGTCGGGGCACAGGCCTAATGAAGCAGTGTAAGCCATCATGCATGCTTTACCTTCCATGGATCAAGAAGCCTGTCTTTACAGAGGTTTTGGTGTGCAGAGCATGGAGGGGAGAAGTTGACCCCACCCTAGTGAGGCTTCTCATCTCATCCAGCTAGGAAGACAAGACTGAATGAAAAGGAAAAACTGGGCAACAAGTATGGGCAGGCCTGTGTGTTATTAATTACAAGTGCCTGGGGAGTTCTCAGGTGGCAGGGATTCGTGTGGGAAGAAGTAAGGAAAGCCTTCCCAGAGTTCATGCTAGAGCAGCAAGGTCGAAGGAAAGGCATTTCCGGTGCTGAGAAGAGTGTCTGCTAAGTCTTGGGTGAGGAATGAAGATGATTCAGACAAGAGGCCGGCCTTCTGGAGGCAGGAGATGCCCTGTGGGGACTGGTGTGTCACAACAGTTACTGGGCCAAGTAAGAGCTGAACTTGGGGGCCATTGAGTGTCTGGTCATAATAGTCACAATTTTTTGATGCTGAAAAGCCTGGGTAGACTCTTATGAGGTGCCTCTGAAAGGGCCTGTAAACTTACTACATAACACATTACAAGAACTGTTCTGGAGCCTTGTTTGCTGTGCTCAAATCCCGGCCCTCTTACTTTTCAGCTGTGTGATCATGAGCAAGTTACTTAACCTCTCCAAGCTTCAAGCTTCCTTAACTGTGCAGATGGGATGGAACTGCATTACCTCATAGGGGTGGTTGGGGGCATCCATGATCAATCAAAATAAAGGGCCTAGAACAGTGTCTGGCACATAGTTCATGCTATATAATTGTTTCCTATTATGATTATTCCTATTATACTGCTATCACTATTATAACCTGCTCCTCAGGCCAAACGGAAACCAGCCAACAAAGGCTCAGTTTGCTTCCCTGACATGACCAAGGATTTCTGGACACCTTCTACATCACTAGCTGCAAAAAAAGTCACTCTCCAACTCATCCAAACATAAGTTCAGAAGCTGCAGGTGTCTGAATCCATGTCAAATGGTCATCTACTCAGAATTTCTTTATTTGTTGGCTACATGCCACTGATAGCAATAACATGAAACAGGCCGTATCACGATAGTTCCTGACCTTTTTTACCATCTTAACTAACTTGAGTGACACTGGTCCCTCCTACAGTAAGAGCTCACCTCCAGTGAGATCTGCTCACTTTGGCCTAACGGCAGCCCTGTGAAGCAGGTAGTGTGGAGGTTACTCTTTTCTTACTTTTATAGATGAGGACAACATACTTCTGAGATGTTAAGAGATAACTGACTAAACTCATACAGCTCTTAATGTCAGAGCTCAAAGTTTTCAAGCAGCCAGATGCTAAACTCAGAGATCATCTTGGTCTACCTTACCATCTTCCAACTTCTGCCCATGACCTGGTCTACCAACAGCATGCTTCACACTGAGGACACAGAGGGCCTATATCATACCTGGAAAAGGCACCTGTAACCACCTAAGGAAGAAATGCTGACACTTTCATTTACTGTCTACTACCTTCCTCCTACTCTCTATCCCGATCTCTGAAACCTCCACTTGAGGTGTTGTAAATAAAAATACAATTTTTCTTTTTTGATTTCATATTTCATAGCGTTTGACTATGGGAGTGGACAAACATCAAATTCTATGACAGAGAGACTGCAAGGCACAACCATCAAGAAATCAGGAGGTGCAGCAAACACGTACATGATCCCCGGATGATGCCCGCTTGTAAAATATGCAGGTGTGCCAGGAATACGCAAGGTATACACATGTAGTATATGTAAAATGCAAACAGAATCTTCTGCAAGGAGATACATCCATATAGTTAACCATGGTTATTCTGAGGAAGGAGAGCACAGGGAAGATTAGTGAGGGAGTTTTTACTTTTGCTCCTTAGCCTTCTTTATTGTTAATATTTTTTAAACCACAAACATATATTAAACTCTTTTTCCATTAACAAAATAAACATAGTTTGGAAAGAATCTAGAAGTCTATCACAGTATGGTCATCTGGGTAGACTGACTGATGTGCTAGAATAGTGGGCTGCTAACAAATCTGCAATGGGACAGCAGGCCTGAGTCTGATAAGAATTCCCCACCGTGGTACTCCATGCCACCCTGGTCCTGTCAAATGGATGCAGGCGTCCTTTGCACAGCACACCTCCGGGACTCTAAGCTGCCAGAGTTCTATTGGATAACAGCTCCTTTGGAAAAACTCCCTGATCTGTCTGTACTCTTTGTACCTGTGGACACAGGTGGGACAGGGAGTTCTTTGCTCATATTATTATATGTGCAGGGAATGAGCCATAAACAGGATTAGCAGGCAGATATTTAACTCTCACTTGGGAACACAGTGATTTCAAGACATTTTAGTTGTACCCCTTTTCATGCAAATGTTCACAATCCACATCATTCCCTTAAAGCAGATCTGATCACACCTCTATCGGGTGTACCTTGCTACTCACGTGTTTATGGTACAGAATAAGTTAAAAGTAATAAGATGACACTTAAAACACTCTATAATTCAGATTGTCACTCTTTAGCTATCTTGAAAACCCTAGATAATTTAGGATTTTCTAGATTATAGTACTTTTTACCAGTTGCCGTCCAGTGAATTTGAAAACAAATTGAAAAAAAGAATCTTGATGTTTGCTCAGACATTTTTCAGTTTTGAAAGGATTAGGGAAACAATCCCAGAAGTAGTATATGTGGGCAAGAATATTAGATAACCGTTAAACAAAGGCTAATATAACAGTACTTGTAATGCATAAACTCTGTCTGAGAGCAGAGGTCTCAGGAGACTGGAATGGGTGACTTCTTGGGAGAGACCATTGGGCAGGCTGGCCACTGGAAGTCTTTGTTTCTCTTCATTCCAGGTGGCAGCTGATGCTCCATGCAGAGGTACCCAAAGGACCAGAGGAACATGAAACAGTTCAGAACCAAGTTCTCACAAATGCTCGGCGGTGGTAGAGTGGTGGGATATTTGGCAAGTTCCTTCCCAGAATGGGCCTGGCTGCTCTCTCCACGGGAGGAAGATTTTTGAGGCTGGAGATCAATCATAAAGAAGCCCAGATTCAGCAATGTACTGACTGGACCAGAGATGTGGCACTGCTCTTTACACTGGGGCATGAGGAAAAGCAAGGATGGCTTTGATCTGGCAAAGGATCACTATGTCAAATTCGGACAGCAGACTGTATGGAGAGCACACTCGGTAGATGTGTTCAGAGGATCACCAAACTCCAACACAGGACAAATTGTATTGAGGCTTGCATATCTGGAGGCCAGTGCATTTTTAAAGGAGGAAATAACAATGCTAATAACTTTGTGGATCCAACATCTGTTTATAATTAAGACAGAGAAGCCAAAAGGAAATAAAAAAAGTTAAACTTATGTGAAAACATTCTACTATAAACTGTAGACCTCTACTGATAAATTTTTAAAAAACTCTTTGAAACTGTGCAGTAGCCTATCGAGGTACAGTCACTCATTTTCAAAGGTAATTTCTCATAGACCACTTATCCTCTTGAACCTCTACCTGCACACGGTGTTTGCATTATGGACTTGATTTATGGATTCCAACTCCTTTGACGCAGAAGCTGACTTCCTGTTGCCTTGGTTACTTGGAGCTCAGTTCAAGGTTAAAGTACTCCCAAATCAGAATCAGTGGCAGGAGCTGCATCTAGCGGCCAGGTTACTGACTGCCCCAGGATGTGGAAAGGTCAGAGACCGAAGCACTGTTTACTGCCTTAAGGGGGAGTCAATATTGAGTCAATAGTTTCGATATTTTGATTCTGTTTCTTCCAAAGTAGTAGTTTTTGTTCAATTACCTCTTCCCCAGGTTGCTCAAGGTTACAGGGGTCATGGAAGAAAAGCAGGGTCTACGGTGGCTGACTTTCCCAGGATCTCTTTAATGAGCTCTGTGACCTTGGATAATAAAAACCAGCCTCACCATAGAGTAATATGTATGTTGCTCTAGGTTTGTAAAGTTAGTTATCTACTTATCTCATTTTCTCTATGCGGAAACAAACAAACAAACAAACCTTTGTGGGACAGTTATTATTTACTCCTTTTTTCTAAATGAGAAAATGGAGGTTCAAGGAGGTCAGACAACTCATCTAAAATCACACAGTTGATAAGAAGTGGTAAGAAATAGATCCTAACTCCTGACTGAGTCCTCATCTCATAGTTTCTTTAAAATAAAGGGGCAGATAAAATCATCATCCAGGGATCATACGTAATTCATTTTGTAACATCTACTACAGAAAGCAGTATATCTGGAAAATACTATGCAATTAATATAGGTTTAATTAACATTTTAATTCTAAGATTGCAAATGCAGATGTTTCCTGGAGACAAAACTTAGGATGGCATAGTGACAGAGGCCGACACCAGTGGGGTGGCTGTCACCTTCCTGGCCCTTTCACTGTAGAATGCAGTGCTTGGCATGGACTGAGAGGCATGTTTTGTTGAGCACTTGGTGGCTTTTAAACTTGCAAGGAGCAATGACATGCATTATGCTATTTGCCCCTTGCAGTATCCCTGTGGATGACAAGAGGCAGATGGTGAAACTCCAAATTCACAAATAAGAAAACCAAGGCACAGAGGACCAGATGATGTGCTCAAGCTCACATATCACAAGTGTGAAGAAAGCGGTGCTGAAATCCATGCCTCTTGACTCAATTCAATATTCTTTTCTGTCCCATGACACACTGACTTTTCGGCAAACCAGTAGATAATATATTTTTCACAAGAGGAAACTCACACTGAAAACTTGATTATAATTCCTTTTCTCATATATTGGTTGTCTGCTCGAATGCTCCCATTGCTATTTTTTCTTGTTTGCAAATGAACTTCACCCATGGAAATAAGGGGATATACATTACAGAATAAAGTGAATCAAGAAATTGATACACTTGTCAGAGGGCAGACAGCAGAAGCAAGAAGAACAACAGTCCTGCAGCCTGTGGAATGAAAACCACATTCACAGAAAGATAGATAAAATGAAAGGCAGAGGACTATGTATCAGATGAAGGAACAAGATAAAACCCCAGAAAAACAACTAAATGAAGTGGAGATTTGCAACCTTCCAGAAAAAGAATTGAGAATAATGATAGTGAAGATGATCCAGGGCCTTGGAAAAAGAATGGAGGCAAAGATCGAGAAGATGCAAGAAATGTTTAATAAAGACCTAGAAGAATTAAAGAACAAACACCTGGAAGAATTAAAGAACAAACAAACAAAGATGAACAATACAATAACTGAAATGAAAAATAGACTAGAGGGAAGGAACAGCAGAATAACTGACGCAGAAGAACAGATAAGTGAGATGGAAGACAGAATGGTGGAATTCACAGCTGTGGAACAGAATAAAGAAAAAGGAATGAAAAGAAATGAAGACAGCCTAAGACACCTCTGGGACAACATTAAACGCAGGAACATTCACATTATAGGAGTCCCAGAAGGAGAAGAGAGAGAGAAAGGACCCAAGAAAATATTTGAAGAGATTGTAGGTGAAAACTTCCTTAACATGGGAAAGGAAATAGCCACCCAAGTCCAGGAAGCACAGAGAGTCCCAGGCAGGATAAACCCAAGGAGAAACATGCCAAGAAACATAGTAATCAAACTGACAAAAATTGAAGACAAAGAAAAATTATTAAAAACAACAAGGGAAAAATGGCAAATAACATACATGGGAACTCTCATAAGGTGAACAGCTGATTTCTCAGCAGAAACTCTACAAGCCAGAAGGGAGGGGCACGATATATTTAAAGTGATGAAAGGGAAGAACCTACAACCAGGATTACTCTATCCGGCAAGGATCTCATTCAGATTTGACGGAGAAATCAAAAGCTTTACAGACAAGCAAAAGCTAAGATAATTAAGCACCACCAAACCAGCTCTACAACAAATGCTAAAGGAACTTCTCTAAGTGGGAAACACAAGAAAAGAAAATGGCCTACAAAAACAGACCCAAAACAATTAAGAAAATGGTAATAGGAACATACACATCGATAATTACCTTAATGTGAATGGATTAAATGCTCCAACCAAAAAACACAGGCTAGCTGAATGGATACAAAAACAAGACCCATATATATGCTGTCTACAAGAGACCCACTTCAGACCTAGGGACACATACAGACGGAAAGTGAGGGGATGGAGAAAGATATTCCATGCGAATGGAAATCAAAAGAAAGCTGGAGTAGCAATACTCATTTCAGATAAAATAGACTTTAAAGTAAAGAATGTTACAAGGGACAATGAAGGACAATACATAATGATCAAGGGATCAATCCAAGAAAAACATATAACAATTATAAATATATATGCACCCAACAGAGGAGCACCTCAATACATAAGGTGAGTGCTAACAGCTACAAGAGAGGAAATCGACAGTAACACAATAATAGTGGGGGACTTTAACACCTCACTTACACCAATAGACAGATCATCCAGACAGAAAATTAATAAGGAAACACAAGCTTTAAATAACACAATAGACCAGATAGATTTAATTGATATTTATAGGACATTCCATCTGAAAACAGCAGATTACACTTTCTTTTCAAGTGCACACGGAACATTCTCCAGTGTAGATTACATCTTGGGTCACAAATCAAGCCTCAGTAGATCTAAGAAAATTGAAATAATATCAAGCATCTTTTCTGACCACACTGCTATGAGATTAGAAATAAATTACAGGGAAAAAAAATGTAAAAAACACAAACACATGGAGGCTAAACAATATAATACTAAATAACCAGGGCATCACTGAAGAAATCAAAGAGGAAATCAAAAAATACCTAGAGACAAATGACAATGAAAACATGATGATCCAAAACCTATGGGATGCAGCAAAAGCAGTTCTAAGAGGAAAGTATATAGCAATACAATCCTACCTCAAGAAATGAGAAAACTCTCATATAAACAACCTAACTTTACACCTAAAGTAATTAGAGAAAGAAGAACAAACAAAGCCCAAATTTAGTAGAAGGAAAGAAATCATAAAGATCAGAGCAGAAATAAATGAAATAGAAACAAGAAAACAATAGCAAAGATCAATAAAACTAAAAGCTGGTTCTTTGAGAAGATAAACAAAATTGATAAACCTTTAGCCAGACTCATCAAGAAAAACAGGGAGTGGACTCAAATCAACAAAATTGGAAATGAAAAAGGAGAAGTTACAACGGACACCGCAGAAATACAAAGCATCCTAAGAGACTACTACAAGCAACTCTATGTCAATAAAATGAACAACCTGGAAGAAATGGGCAAATTCTTAGAAAAGTATAACTTTCCAAGACTGAACCAGGAAAAAATAGAAAACATGAACAGACAAATCACAAGTAATGAAATTGAAACTGTGATTAAATATTTTCCAACAAACAAAAGTCTGGGACCAGAAGGCTGCACAGGTGAATTCTATCAAATAATTGGAGAAAAGCTGACACCCATCCTCCTCAAACTCTTCCAAAAAATTGCAGAGGAAGGAACACTCCCAAACTCATTCTATGAGGCCACCACTACCCTGATACCAAAACCAGATAAAGATACTACAAAAAGAGAAAATTACAGACCAATATTACTGATGAATATACATGCAAAAATCCTCAACCAAATACTAGCAAACAGAATCCAACATCACATTAAAAGGATCATACACCATGATCAAGTGGGATTTATCCCAGGGATGCAAGGATTCTTCATTATATGCAAATCCATCAATGTGATACACCATATTAACAAAGTGAAGAATAAAAACCATATGATCATTGCAATAGATGCAGAAAAAGCTTTTGACAAAATTCAACACCGATTTATGATAAAAACTCTCCAGAAAGTGGGCATAGAGGGAATCTACCTTAACACAATAAAGGCCATATATGACAAACCCACAGCCAACATCATTCTTAATGGTAAAAAACTGAAAGCATTTTATCTAAGATCAGGAACAAGACAA
The DNA here is from genome assembly GCF_000442215.2 of Lipotes vexillifer. Lineage (NCBI taxonomy): Eukaryota > Metazoa > Chordata > Mammalia > Artiodactyla > Lipotidae > Lipotes > Lipotes vexillifer. Next base: position 6,283,449 of record NW_006792448.1, read on the forward strand.
GGATGTCCACTCTCACCACTCTTATTCAACATAGTCTTGGAAGTCCTAGCCACAGCATTCAGAGAAGAAAAAGAAATAAAAGGAATATGAACTGGAAAAGAAGAAGTAAAACTGTCACCATTTGCAGATGACATGATACTATACATAGAGAATCCTAAAGATGCCACCAGAAAACTATTAGAGCTAATCAATGAATTTGGTAAAGTTTCAGGATACAGAATTAATGTACAGAAATCTTTTGCATTCCTATACACTAACAATGAATGATCAGATAGAGAAATTAAGGAAAAAAATCCCATTCACCATTGCAACAAAAAGAATAAAATACCTAGGAATAAACCTACGTAAGGAGGTAAAAGACCTGTACTCAGAAAACTATAAGACACTGATGAAAGAAATCAAAGATGACACAAACAGATGGATAGATATACGATGTTCTTGGATTGGAAGAATCAATATTGTGAAAATGACTATAGGACCCAAAGCAATCAATCTACAGATTCAATGCAATCCCTATCAAATTACCAATGGCATTTTTTACAGAACTAGAACAAAAAAACTTTAAAATCTGTATGGATACACGAAAGACACCGAATAGCCAAAACAATCTTGATGGGAAAAAAATGGAGCTGGAGGAATCAGACTCCCTGACTTCAGACTATACTACAAAGCTACAGTAATCAAGACAATATGGTACTGGCACAAAAACAGAAATATAGATCAATGAAATGGGATAGAAAGCCCAGAGATAAACCCACGCACCTATAGTCAACTAATCTATGACAAAGCAGGCAAGGATATACAATGGAGCAAAGACCGTCTCTTCAATAAGTGGTGCTCTGAAAACTGGACAGCTACATATGAAAGAATTAAATTAGAACGCTCCCTAACACCATACACAAAAATAAACTCAAAATGGATTAAAGACCTAAATGCAAGCCTGGACACTATAAAACTCTCAGAGGAAAACATAGGGAGAACACTCTTTGACATAAATCACAGCAAGATCTTTTTTGACGCACCTCCTAGAGTAATGGAAATAAAAACAAAAATAAACAAATGGGATCTAGTGAAACTTAAAAGCTTTTACACAGCAAAGGAAACTATAAACAAGATGAACAGACAACGCTCAGAATGCGAGAACATATTTACAAACAAATAAATGGATAAAGGATTAACTTCCAAAATATATAAACAGCTCATGTAGCTCAATATCAAAAAAACAAACAACCCAATCAAAAAATGGTCATAAGACCTAAGTAGACATTTCTCCAGAGAAGACATACAGATGGCCAAGAAGCACATGAAAAGCTACTCAACACCACTAATTATTAGAGAAATGCAAATCAAAACTACAATGAGGTATCACCTCACACCAGTTAGAATGGGCATCATCAGAAAATCTACAAACAACAAATGCTGGAGAGGGTGTGGAGAAAAGGGAACCCTCTTGCACTGTTGGTGGGAATGTAAATTGATACAGCCACTATGGAGAACAGTATGGAGGTTCCTTAAAAAACTAAAACTTGCACTTTAGGTGGGGATGTAAATCGGTACAGCCACTATGGAGAATAGACATATGACATATATATATATGAGAATAGTAATATGTATAAAATAGATAGCTAATAAGAACCTGTTGTATAAAAAAAATAAATAAAATTAAGAAAAAGGAAATAGATAACCTTGGGATTTGGAAAACAATATTTTTCTGTGCCAAAGTCAACAAAAGTGTTGTTTTTTGTTGCATCACTTTATTCATTAATTGAACAAATATTTATTGAACATCTACCATACCAGGGACGTTGACACTGGTCTAAGCAGTGAAGTCCCTAAGTTTTCTAAGAAGTACATTCTAATAATCTCTGCATAGCATAAAGATAGCTGTTACTTTTTATAAGGATATTGAAAGATCCTAAAGTGCCTTTTTAATCATCAAAAAACAGAGGCTTTGCTACTGATACAGAATCTTTGGGTGAATTTGTAAAAGCCATCCCACCTAGGTGGAGATTCCCAAGGACCCAGCTCTTAGCAAAGGGAGGGCACCATTGTAAAAGTTAGATTAAGTTATGGCTTCCTGTGTGCACATGCACCCCCACGGCTCATGGTTTGGAGAGAGGAGCATGCACTGGATTTCAGTGCATTTCTCCCCTCGAGCCAGGTTCCTTCAGAAAGTGAACTACTTGCTCAATTGCAGGTGGTGGTCTTATCAACATGTGTTTTGTGTCAAATGAGTTTTACTTCATTTTGGGACCTTGAGAGATGAAATTCAGGCAAGGTCACTTGTAAGTAGGATGCTATTCAGTTAGCCTGGAGTCAATCATTTTAAAATCAACAGATATTTGAGTGCTGCACAGCACAACTCAGAAGATGTGATCTCTGTCTTTGTAGAGAAGGTTTAGAAGTGGAGAGTGGGATAAGACAAAAACACTTACAAAACTGATAAACCAAATGAGACAGGAAGCCAAATGAGTCCTCCACAAATTAGGAGGAAAATGAGATCTCAGTGGGATCTGAGGTGGTTTTGTGCTCATGCATATATTAATTCAACATTCATTAAGAGCCTGTAAGTACCAGGTACCATTAAGTACAGGGATCATGAAACTTCTCTGAAAGGGGCTAACCTGTCCACTCAGGAAGACAGTTACAGGTACAAAAACCCCAGTCTTGAACGATGAGTAGAATTCAATAACTAGAAGTAGAGGGAGAGCCTGCCAGGGCTGGGAAAAGACAAGAGCAAAAGCAGAAATAACAAGCCTTCTTTGTGCAACTGAGACAAGAGTGCTTGGGCTGAGTTGTAAACAACAAACACTGAAAGATATGTTTGGAAAGGCAATTGGGAAAAATTAAACCCACATCTCGTTGTCAGGTAGATGTAGTTTCTCCCTTCCACAAACATGTCTTATCGTCTTGGACAGACTTCTGCAGTAGGACTTATCTCCTATTGTGTAATTATTTGTTCATTTCTCTGACAATTTTTGTAGGCAACTGCAAAATTCTAGAAGTCAGGAACCACGTCTAACTTTCTTTTGATTTCCCAGCACTTAGCTTGATAGAGATTACATACTCAAAAGTGTTGGATGGATGAATGGACAAATGGAATACACATTTATTCTTCTAGGCCGAAACCTTCTGGGGAAGCCACCCGTGCACACTTGGTCCTCTAATCTAAAACTCCTTTTTCAGTACAGTATAGAGTACAGGTGAAGAACACATTCTCTGGAGTATGACTACCTGCATTACTAGCTGTGTGATTTGGGGCAATTCATGTCAGCTCTCTATGCTCAGTTTCCTCATCTGTTAAACGAGGTTACTGAGGATTAAAGGAGTTTATATATTGTGGTAGACAGAAAATAATGTCCCCCTTTCTAATTCCTAGAACCTGTGAATGTGTTATGTATCATAGCAAGAGGGAATTAAGGATGCAGACAGAATTAATATTGTCAATCAGCTGACCTTAACATCTAGAAAGTATCCTTGATTACGAGATGGTCAAAATGTAATCAAAAGTGTCCACTGAAGTGAAAGAAGGAGGTAGAAAAGAAGAGTCAGAGAAAGAGATGTGGTGATGGAAGTAGGATAAGAGAGCGGCTAGACTGCTGGCTTTGAAGATGGAGGAGGAGGGACATGAGTTAAGGAATGCAAATGGCCTCAAGAAGCTGGAAAAGACAAGGAAATAGATTCTTTCCTATAGTTTTCAGAAAGGAAGTTGATACTTTGATTTTAGTTCAGTGAGACTCATTTTGGACTTCTGACATCCCATACTGTAATATAATAAATTTGTGTTGGTGAAACTATTAAGTTTGTAGAAATTTGTTATAGCAGTAATAGAAAAACTAACACATACAAAAACACTTATTATGGTGCCTAGAGAGTAAGAAGTCAATTGTGTTAACTATTATTACTTAGCACTACAGTGTCTTTGTACTAATTGTTTCATTTTAAAATTATTTCATATGTTCAAGTCGTGTATGTCTCCTACAAGATTTAAATTCTTTAGGATGTAGAGATTTTATAATATTTTCTTATATCTTCCTAGCATAATGCGGACACAAAGAAACTATAAAATGAATACTTATAGTCAATAAATTGTACCAGAGACAAATAATTTGTTAACATGAAAGTTAAGAGACTAGAGTTCTGAGAGTTGAGTTATTTCAGGCTCTGCTCCACAATGACTGGATGAACTTGAACAGGACTTGGAATCTCACTGTGCTTCAGTTTCCTCTTGGTCAGAATCTATTCTAGCTTTACTATTCTAAGTTGTCTAGATTCAGAGAAACTGCTGAACAGTCTGATTAGTTCTTGCTTCTCTTAATTTAGAAGTGAAGAAATGGGCTGAGGAGAGAACATTTTGTCTACTGGAACTTCAAAGAGATTTTTTATTAAAGAATCCTTTATACAGTAAATTCTAATGATGTAGAAGTCAGTCTCTCCTAATCCTACAGTGAAAAAGTCACACCAGATGAAAGGTATTTTCTAGATGTGCCCAGCGATGTCACCCAGAATGGAAATAAAGCGAACATCAAAATTGCAAAGAGGAGACATCTCAGGTTAGAGGTTTTTAATCTTTCTGCATCTTAGACATGAGAACCTCTTCTTAGGAAAAAAGCATACACATGTACACACAGACATACAGACACACACACACACAACACATTTTGTACACAGCTTAAGGTTCAAAGATACTTTTAAGTTCAGGTTAGTACCCTGGTCTGCCTAAGTCAATTCCTGCACACACACACACACAGACACACACAGACACAGACACAGACACACACACACACACACACACACCCCAGAAGGACTAAGAGCAGATAGATAGAACCAAACAGAATGCTGATGTAACTGCTCCCATGCTTAAAAAACAGAGACAATAGAGTGGTACCTGTTTCACTGAAAAATATAACAAAGGGATTTTCAAAAGATACTAACAAGGGAAGAAAGGATGCATACATATAATTAAAACCAATTTAGTAGCACACTGCATCAAGTATGCTCTTGTGACATCCTTGGTGATCAGGTAGGTTAGGAATTTGCAACTGATGCACATAAAGCATGTTATAGGTTTCAATAGATCAGCACAAAGGAGCTTCAGCAAAGTAAAATCAAGGCAGTTTAGATCTGGAAGGGAAGTAGTCCAGTCCCTCCTGGGCAATTGAGCCCCAGAAACGGATGTATCTTGCTTTGCCCAGTGTCACACAAAGAGGGTGGCAGGGGTATGACTCTGACCCCAGCCTTATTCTTGGACTGTCTCAGGCCAGCATGTTGGCTTTCTGCTAAAAGGATTACATTCTGAGACTTCACAGAAGCAGTCTTCTTGCATGCTGGTTATTCTATACTCACAGGGCAGCTTTAAAACAGACCAAGCCAAAAATGGCAGTTGTGATCCAATCTATAAGACCACTGGCTCTGGAGGATTCTTCACTGGACTCTCCCTAATGTGAAGGGCTCAGTAGCTGTTAATATAAGCATCTTTTGTAGTATCTTCCTTTTTACCTTTAGAACACAGAGTTGCAGTGCACATCTGCATGGTAATACAGATCTTGGTGCTAACTGGGTCACCTTATTTGCATTTTGATTACTGCTTATTTAGAAGCCACATTGAGAAAAGAGCTTGATATCAGGAGCTTAAATGCATGTGTGTCTATAAATATATGTGTAAATAGATAAATGCATAGTTACTGGTTTGTGAAAGATCAGTCCAATATGTACTCATCTCTTAAGAACATATCTGTAGGAGTCTGGCCATGTATGGATGTTAGGTTTATAAATGTGGTTACGGAATCTAATTATTCTCAGTTTAAGAACACCTACTGTATGGACACACTGTGTCAGCTAGAGAAGCCAATTCAGCATACAGCCCCTTTGTTAAGTAGTCATTGCTTTATATGTGGGAAAGTTGCATTGTTTTAAGGGCTTCATTGAATATGGCTTTCTTCAAACCACCTACTTTGTTCCACTATTTGAAATCATCCTGTAAAATGCAAACACATTGTGACTGTGTGGAGGCATACACATATAGACACAGAATGTGTGCTAGAAAAGCTCTCTTTTTTGCAACAGAAGAGAAAAAAAAAATCACAGAAACTCAGACCCATCATTAGATAGATCTCCTAATCTTTATCTCTACTAGTTCAGTCAGACGAGCTAATACCATGATGATGGCTTTGAAATCTCTTAGGAATTGGATGAGGAGAAGTGATAGTGATGAACTCCCAGCTAATAAACACAGAGTGCTTATTTCGGCAGAATGATCAATTTCTAGATGTCCTGAGGCTTGTCTGATACAGTTGATTTACTCATCCTTGCTTACCTCACTAATAAAGCCAAAGTCCACCATCAGATTACAGAGGTGCCTAGAATTTCTTAAAGGGGCAGAAGAAAGGTAAAGTAACAGTCATCATATCCCTCTGAGCATCCTTCCCCATCCACAGTCCTTGAAACCCTGGCTGCCTTCCTCACTGGTACTCTCCACTCAGTAGACTTTGAGCTAGTACAGTAATACAATTAATTTGTTATATTGTTAGTGGAAATTTAATGCAATGATCTAAAAGAACTCTTACATATTATGATAAACTTTAGTGCCTCTGGGCGGCTCCCCTTGCACTGGGCTCATTTCACATCTCATCCATTATGTAAATGAGATTTGGAAATAGTTGAGTTTCACTAATGTATCTCAACTCTAATGGATTGGAGTCAGTCCTTTTGAAACTAATGAGGTTAAATGCATCTCAACATTTCTTTCTACTTGGTTGATTATGCAAGCCTCTATTCAAGAAATGGGATGCAGTGCATTTTTTTTCAACCATCCTCTAAGGAACTGTCACTGCTGCCAGACCCCAAAGTAGCCCCAAATAAGTTATGTTTGAATAATGCCTGTGTTGGTTCTAACATTGCATGGTGCATAAATAGAGATAATGGACAATATGCCATTATATGAGTTAAGATAAAAGGAGAGTATTTTAAAAGTTAGTTCACCTGAGGAAGACTTTCAGTCATCCAGAGAAGAGTGAGGGGAAGTTTCCAAAAGTGGGCAATGGGAATGAAGAGCCCTTTGGTGGGGCTTGAGATCAGAGAGGGGAATAGTCACTGGCAGAGTCTGGAACTGGGAAGAGACTATTGCATTTTATTCAGAGTCACAAGATGCCAATCCAGTTACTCAGGGCCTAGTCTTAAGATAAAGATATACAAGAAGGACCTCTACATTCTAGATTTCATTTCAAAGGCCAAGAAGTGGGAGTTCTAAAGTTTGGAGGCACAGTGCTTTTTTCAAAAAAAAAAAAAAAAGGAATAAGCATTTCAGGAGAAGCAGCTTCAAACTATCCAGGGTCATGGAATCACGGAGGTGAGGATGAGATGCTAAATATCAAAAACATCCATAAAATTATTTTGTCTTTATTTAAAAAGGAGGGATGGGTTAAGGGGAAAGACATTTAATCTGCATGATCGCCCTCTCAGGTAGATGGTTTATTAAATATTTTTTAAAATAAGAAAACTGAAGCTTTGAGAGGTTAGATAACTTGAACAAGGTCAAATACCTAGTTAAGTGACAGAGCTGGGAATTAAACCAAGGGTATTCTGGCTCCAAAGTTACAGCTCATCTACCACCTCAAAACTCCTTCCCTTGTAAGTAGTGTATTTCTTAATTACTGGCTAATACATGTGGATTCTGATTCTCTTATACAGAATGTTTCTGTCCCCACGTCCTAGCACAATGGCTGGCACAGAGAATGTGCCCAGAATGAGCCAGTCAGGAATGAGAAGAGGAAATGCTGGATATTTACAAAAGGTGATTAGGATGGAGGCCACCAGATGCTTGACTGAAGAAAGGGTTGGAGATTTGGAGGAGAGATTTCTGGTCAAGTAATCACTCCATCTTTGCCATCCAAACTAACTACCAACTCTCTGAAACCTGGGACCCCAGCAAGAAAGTTTGTCAACTCTTAGATATTCAACTTGATGCCACATTCTCAATAAGTTGTTGGTGGATGGCAACAAGGAAGCAGTTTTGTTCTTGCATTAATTTATTCAGTAAAAGTTTCAGTGCCTATCATGAACACAGCTGCTCCAGGTCCTTTGGGGTACCCTTAAAATAAAAGAACGAGTCCAGTCTTGGGGTAGTCAAATATTTAGCTGAAGAAACAAGATGCAGGAACAAGAAATTTAAATAAAAATAACAATCTCCTCTGAGCTGAAAAGACTACCCATATTACCTTCCATTGCACCTGGGGCACGCCAGAGATTTACTGGGGAGATTTTAACAACTAGCATATATTCTAGGATAACAGTTTAAAATGGAACTTATTATCTATATAACTCATATACAAACATAAATAATTGACCTGGCTGATTAAGAATAAGAATTTATATTAATATCGATGCCATAGTAAAGGTAACAAGGTAACCAGCATGATTATTTTAAACAAAAGTGGCATTTCAAGGTAGTTGAAAGGGTTTGTTCTGAGCCCTCATTCCCTGTGTGTTCAAATCAGAGAGTTATAAGTTGCTGGTTGTCTGAACCTGGGCAACTTATTTAACTTCTCTGTATTTCTGTTTTCTCATCAATAGTGGAATTAATAATAGTACATATCTCCTAGGCTTACATGTGAGGATACAAAGATAAATCTCAATCATCAAAGTGCTGGAGTTAAAGACATATTAGTATTTACTAATAGATTAGTATTTACTAGTTTTCAATATTCTGTGATAAAGACAACAGGATCAGCCATAAGAGCCATGACTACTCAAGGGAATGAGTGACTTCCCTCCTAGGTAGGGAAGAACTTCACTGAGGAGGTGACATTTCACTTGGGTCTTTAACAATTTGGAAGCATTGGCTGAAAGGGGATGAGGGGAAGAAAGGGCAGCAGGTGCAGAGGCATGAAGCATAAAATAGAATGGTATGTTTGGCAAAAGGCAAGAATTCCTGTGTGGCTACAATATAGTTTCTAAGGTGGGTGGGTGAAGTGTAGCAGAAGACGGGGCCCTGGGTCAGGCTGGGAATGATGCTGGGAGTTTGAATTTCATTGTGGGTAATGGGGAGTCATGAAGGATTTCCATGTAAGACACACAGACACCCAGCCATGGAGAAGAGATGATTTGCTCTCTGTGGGTACAATTGTGATTAGAGGGGACAAAAGTGGCTCCCAATAGGTTTCTGAGAAGGGAGCCAACAAAAAATAAGGTTTCTGTGCTACGGGTAGAAATACACCCTTTGATCCTGGATGCTTAACCAGCGTGCCCCTACTGTTCACAATTCCTACTTGCCCTCCCTTGTTTCCTTTTCCCTTCTTCAACCTTTATTGGGCAGCTTGTACATTGGAAGTTCCCTTCAAAGAATTATAGGGGAAACACTGATGAGTGAGTTATGGGTCTTGCACTGAAGACACCCAAAGCCTTGTTCAAATAATATTTTTGTAAATCAACTCTTGCTTTGTTCATTTGCACAGCTCACTGCCCAGAGGAGGCTGGAGGTGAGGGCTCTTAGAAAGTTATATGTTTTCAAGAAGGTAAGTCCCCATCTAATGTATGTGTTCTTCAAGTAAGGATTTGTATACCTCTGCACTGAGGTTTTCACTTTTTCTTCCTGTCTTCATGGGCTGGTATTTGATTATAGTCAGAGGATGGCTATGCAGATAGAAACTATGCAACTAGCTTAACCAGAACAGAGATAGCCAGGGGATGGCAGGTGACCCCTTTCCGAAAAAAGCAGGTATATTACAGCTTTAAATCCTGACATCCTAACAACTTGCTAAAAATAGTCCAGATAGTTATTAGTTGACATACAGGCCTAAACTAAATTCTTTTTACTAAATTCAAATTTCATGACTTGTTTAATTTGTAAACCAAAGTCAGTCCAGCAGGTCATAAATACCACTGGATTGATATGTGCTGGGAATATTCATGTATATGCTCATTTGTCCATTTGTTTAACCAACATCTATTGAGTATCTATAATGAAGAAGGAATTTTGGCAGATCTTGGTAAAATTGCTATTGCAGCACAGCAAAAGATGGTCAAGAATCAGCATAAAAAGTGAGAAAGGGCAGTGATGACTCTCACCCTAACTAAAGGCAAGTCACACATATTGAATCTCTGACCACTAAGAAACAGGACTAGTGAACACTGAGATGAGTCCAACACAGAAACACCTCACATTTATGGATGAATATGCTGTAGAGAACGAGCCACACTGCACTCAGGTTGTCGGAATATTTTGCACACTGGCCCAGTGATTCATTTAGAATCCTGCTGGACAGCAGCATCTCCGTTCAGGGTGACTTCGTGTGTTTACTGCACGGTTTATGGTCATGAAGGAAAGCTGCAGGGTGGTGGGAGGGCCAAAGAGGCTCAGGAGATGGCGATTCCCAGGCTTACTTATCTTTAGCTCTATGACTTTGGGCATGACACTTCTTTTTGTCCTGCGTTTCTTTATGGTCTCTGATTCCTTCTGATTCTGCATCTCGAGTAGACAAAAGAGTCTCTGGTAATCTTAAACAGGAGGAAAGTCACCTGGCCATCAGAAGGAAGATCTGAGAGCCAAAAGCACTTCTATTTTTGAGGAGACAACAGAGATATCATTTCTATTAGATAAACCAAATAAAATGCAAGTTACTGGACCTGAAAGGCCTGGAAAACCCAGTCAGGTCTAGGATCATCTGGGTGTTTCTATCATGTGTCCTGCTCACTTGTGGGTGCCTCATGGTGAAAGTGACTCAGGAGGGTGTGCCACTTTTTAATGAGGTCCTTTTGGTTACTCCTGGACAAACTGTTTTTGGTTGAAGATCAAACAATTACATGTGTCACTTTTAATCTAAAACTCGCCACAACCCAATGAAATAGATAATATTAACTATATTTTATATATGAGGAAAACGAGGCTCAGAAATGTTAAGAAATACATTCAGGGTCTCACAGAATTAATGGTAGCAGGAATTTGAACCCAAGTCTCTCTGTCAGGTGCTTTCCTTTAAACAGCCTTCCTTCCCCATGGTTATGAGAAACACAGATTGATACTTTAGTGTCTGGACTCCAAAAAGTGACAGAAGGAATGAGAGGTTTTCTTTAGGAAAAGAACTTTTGTCAGCAAACAACTTATTTCTTAATTTTGTCTAGTTAGCCCTGGGTATAAGCAGATGATAGCTTAATATATGATTAAGAAGTTGCGGAACCTGTTGAAAAAAAAAAATTCGGATTGAATGTGCAATGAGGCTACAACTGTGGACAATCTCCATGAACTCAGAGCTAAAAAACAACTTCCATGTTTGACTTAAGCTTTCCTAAGAAAGGAAAGGAAGCCGGAAACCAGGATTCAGGGAGCAAATGGAATTGCCAAGAGGTGTCAATGAAGCAAATGTAAGTCTTTACAAAAGATTAAAAATAATTTCTTGATGGTATTTCTCAAACTTGGAAATTATTACATTTCCCAACTAATAAAACTGACAGTAAAACATTATTTTTTCAGCCTTGGTTATGTAATAAGTGGAATGTGTTTGTTTTTATAAGCACCAATTTAAAAATAATTGAAGTTATGTGAGGGCATCCCTTTGTCAAGCCAGGAATTTGCTTGAAGGACGTCCAGCATAAAGGGTGACTGGGATCAAGGTTTGGGCAGGTGGAAGCTCTCTCTCCGCTGTGGTCTCAGCAAAGGCTTGCCTGTTGTTAAAGAGGATTGGGGGTGGCAAAACAGTCTTCCAGTGTTCATTTTAACATCTTCTATCAGGAGTCCATATTCTCCTTCTCACTTCTGAACTAGGGCCTCCTCTCCATTGCCCAGGGGTAGTGCCTGCTTATTCCTTTCAGGGTAAACTCAAGCAGCAGGTACTGTCCCTTACCCAGAACTTCCACATCTCTGACCTTGCAGAGAGCACTGCACCTACACAACAGCTCTGCAGACCTTGCTTCAGTCAGTTTAACACCTGGTTATATGACATTTCAAACTCATGGACGCAATCAGATACATCTTCAATCACTGTTTAGCTGTGGGCAGACGAATTAACCTAAGTCTTAGATTCCTTGTGGGTAAAGCAGAACTAAAAAGGAATTTAGGAACCTTAGGAATTTGCTGAGGCTTAAATGAGGTAAATATCTATCAAGTATCTAGCGCAGTGCCTGCCTCCTAACAGGCATGCTGTTATTAACATTATTATTATTATAAACAGTGATCTTGACTTCCCAATAAGATAATTAGTAAATTGAGATAAGAGCTTGTGTCCTATATTTCTCATATGCTTCCAACAGTGTCCACCTGGCAAAGGGCTAGCAAGAGATCAAGTGATCAACCAATATGTGTTGAATGGAGCTGCATCAGTGCTTGTAAAGTGCGTGGGAGAGACACACACAAAATCACATCACTGATACCACCACTTGAAGTGGAAACAAGATGGTGTTTTTTTTTTCCAGTCTCCATAAGAAATGTTCTACAATTCTATGAATATTATAAATAAGAGGATGTGGTTTTCATGACTTGAGGAATCATGGCAGAAATATGAGCTATTTATTATTCCATTTCAAGAAAGTGAAACACAGAGTAGGTGTCAAATACTAGGAAGTTAAAAGACGTTCGAGGAAAACCACTCAAAGTCTGCCAGAGTCACAGAGTAACCAGGTTGGAAAGATCATTCCGCTGATGAGGAAACAAAGGCTCCCAGAAGCCACAGTGCACGTTGTTGCTGGAGCTATATCCCAAGCTGGACCTCTGCACTCTGTCCCTCTTCCCCAGTCATTAAGGGCAGCCAGGTCTTTCATGTTATTTATCTGCCCAGGTACCTGACTTCCAAGTTGCTTTGCTTATTTTGCATAATGATTGTGAAGATCCCATTGGGGGATGTGATGAAATGGGGGTGGTCAGACCCCTGCAGAACAATCTATAATTTGCTTTTGATAGTAACTTCAAAAGAGGAAAAGAAAACAAGGGCTCCTGACATTAATAAAAGCCACTGGTAATAATAGAAGAGATTAGACTATGGTTTGTTTTTTGAAAGAGAAATAGATAGTAGTGTCTACTAGCAACAAGGCAGGATTTGGCCACCATACTTATAGATGGGGTCTCTGGAGCCACCTCTTTGTCTCTGCCACCAGTGGGAAACCATGCCCCAGGCCCTAAAATCACCCCTCCATGCAATGCTCCCTTCCTTCTGAGGGAATTCCCAGATACCAACCCACAATGGCCTTAAGTGTTGTTCACTGTGGGCACAAAACTTTGGAGTTTCAGGTTTCTGGGACTGCAGGGGTTCCTGGTGATCATCTTCCTCCAGAAGAGGAGGCTGGGAACATCAAAGGGGACCCATTTTGCAGATCCCTCAGTTTTACCCTCTGTGGCCATATTTCCTGGAGGGTTGGGTCTGGGAGATGTGTGTTCCAGGTCTGAGGCTGGCATTTCTCCTTTTCCTCCTCCTTCTGAGAAGGGGTGCCAGGCCCAGGATTGCCGTTGTGGGTGTCTCTCCTGTTTTCTTCCACCTCTCAGAAGCATGGAGCACTGACTGGTCATGGTCAAAATCAACTGAGAATCCTTTATCTCTATGTTAAGCCCCCATATTTAGCTGTCTTTATATGGAAGTCTCCACAGGCTGGGCCTGGTCTAGTGGACATTTGTGAGGAAACAAAGGAAGAAAAAAAAAGGCTGATGATGGCAGCTTTTGGAGGTGGGTATAGTAATTCCAACGGGGCGGGGTGGGCGGCGGGAAATGAAAAGATGGCATTTCCATGCAGCCGTGAAAGGAGATGGAGGAATCCTTCCTCTCCTTGGACAATAAAGGCTCCTGCTAATTTTAACCAGAGTCAGCTCTGAAAAACCTGCAGTTGACTGTGAGTCACTGGCCCTCCAGGGAATAGGAGGTGGGGAGGTGTGCGTGTGTGTGTGTGTGTGTGTGTGTGTGTGTGTGGTGTGTGCACGCACACCAGTGTATATAATCTCATAGTGCCCAGAGCCCTGGAGATCCTGGAACACTTCAGTAGCACAGGCCAGATTCATTAAAAACCCTGGCTACAGGCCAGCAGTTAAAATTGAAGCAGCATATTTATTGCATTTTGTTCAAATAAATCTGAAAACGTGTGAATCATATTCCTTGGAGAGATTGGGAGAAGAAGTAAACAACATCAGGCTAATACTTACAAGCCGTGGCGGAGGGAGAACAAAGATCCAGAAGGTTTCCCGCTACAGGAACTCTGGGAGATGCTCGCCCACCCTTCCTAGGTGGGGACCGGGGTGGGGGGGGGAGGGGAACACACTCTCCTGCCACTTTCCTCACTGGCTCGACCCTGGCTTTGGTGTCCCTTTAGGGCAGGTGGCTCTGCCCTCTGCCTGGGGTTTCTCAGTTGCACGCAGCATATTCCACCCTGCTCTGTGGGCCTCTGTTGTCTCCCAGATGCTGCCGCTGCCATCCTGCTTTCTAATGGCAGCTGCAGAAATTAGATTCAATTATGGGTTTTCCTAAAATAGTATATATAAAGGGAAATCTCCCCCACCCCAACCAGCCCAGTTCTTATGAAACTCGGCAAGAGCTCAAACTAATTATTTGCCTCTATAAAGAAAATAAGCTGTCAGCCAGCTTTATCATGGCTGGGCTCTTGCTTGATATCTTTCGGTGATGGTTTGAGGGACTGCCTGTTTTAGGGGGTAACCTCCTATTGGTGGAGACTGTGAGTTGGACTTTGGGCCTCAGTTTCCTTAAGTGTAAATCGTAACAATTCCTCTCATAAGGTAAATATGAGGAATGACTGAATGAAAAATCTTACAAAAACATCTAGCTCAAGAACAGAGTATCACCAAGACCAAATGTCAAGTCTCTTTTCTCTCCCTCTGTTATAGAGATGATTTATGGGCATAAGTATGTATATACACTGATCTATTTTTCTCCAGGATTTTTTCCATAGCACCAATTCCCTCCCTCATTGCCTTTCATTACACACATGCTTGTCACTATGAAACACCGAGAAAGGTAGATGAACAGGCACGAAGCGGCTCCAACACCCGACCTGTACTTCACACAAACATGGCTGTTGAGGCATCTTCAGAAGCCCTCTGAGCCTGACAGGCCCAGGGCATGAGTTGGGGTGGCTGCAGGTGTGAAATGCAGGTGCATGTCTGGTATATTTTGAGGCCTTGGGAAAGGTGAGAGTGTTTCTAGGCACTGCATAGGCATTATGGGGGAGGTCTTAGGTAGAGGTTTCATGGTGATGGCGTTGAAGGTGGATCAGAGCCCTGGTGAAGGTACGAATATACAGAGCTGGCAGGTTTCTGAATTAGGCCCAAAATGTGAGATGACCTGACACATGCACTTGGAGATCCCATCTTACTCATACCCCCAAGAGAGTAGAAATGACTCTTGAGAAGTTGGCTGTATTCTAGTACCTCCTTCTCAGTGTTGGGGCTTGCCCAGCTCCTTCTCTTCTGGTATGGCCAGGCTCAGAGCTGTTCTTTTCTACTCTGCACCCTCAATCCTGGAAAACCTGCAGGAGGTGATCCAGCTTCCAGGAGCTTCCTCCCCATACCCTAAAATGCCTGGCAAGGAAATAGTGGTGCTACGGCAGAGCGGCCAGAAAAGGCTCTCCTTTGGCTGTTTGAGGGATATATTCCAGTTCCCAAAACTCTTTCACAACTGTGCTAATAATACTAATAGCAAATACTTCAATTGCAAGGATACTGTCCAAGCCCTTTACGTGTATTGACTCATTTCAAATTTACCAACAAGCCTATATGGGAGGGGTATTATATTTATTCCCATTTTATAGAGAGAACAAGCAATTCATTCTCTGTCATCACAAGTAGTAGGTGGCAGAGTCAGAATTTGAATGCCTGCAAGCTGGCTCCAAAGACTTAACCATAAAATAATGCCATATGGTTCTGGCTTCTTGGATATTTGGTCCTCTCAAGAACTAGGTGATGGATTCCCTTTATGTTTTGGTTTCCTGAGTGTGTGCCAGGAGGAAATTCAATAAGTATCCACTAGACCAGATGGTAACAGGAAGCTAAACCAGGTTTGCCAGTTAAACAAGAACATATTTATTAATTTATTCCTATCTATATGAACCATGTCTCTGATTGCATGGGCTTCAGTTGAAATGTGCTGCCCTGACCCAACAGTGGGAGGACACATCTGATTATTTTCCCAGGTTGGGGTGGGAACAGCACATCCTCCTCCTTTGCTGTTTGGGTTAGGTCACAGGTCAGAGTGAGGGAAGACCCTGTGGCCAGTGAAGCAGACAGGGCTACCTGGGCAATATGGGAGTGAAACCAATTCCTCTGAGACCACTAAATCTCCATCTCCTTGCCATGGGCGAGTTGGTCCTTCATGGATGGTCACAGACTGTCTTCACTAACTCTGTCAGACTACATTCTGGCTGCTGACTGTATAGCAGACACTGGCTTTCCCCATCATCCCACTTTGGAGAATTTGAGTCCCAAAGTTCAGTGATTCATTTTGCTGCCTGGGAACTCAGAAAAAAGAATTCTGCCAAACGTCATTTGTTTGTTGAATGAAAAAATGAATGGATTATTGAATTAAGGCAGAACCTGAGAAGAAATGAAGTTGCTTAAATACATCTGTGTATTTCCAACTGTCTTGGATACCACATGCCTTTTCCTGAAGGCAAACTTCAAAACAGAGTATGGAGAAACCTTGTGGGTGAGTTTTGTCTGTCAACCACAACCAGACTTCACAGCATGACTGGAGATGGCTAGTGACTGACACAAGGACAAGGGCAGCAAGTGGCAGCCTCTGCTCAGAAACAATCAGATACTGTCCTAACTAGCCTGTGTCTAAGTGGGTCCAGCTCTTGAAACAGATCTCTCAAAACTTCCACTGGGCTGAGGCAACTAGATTTTCATAGCTCCGCTCATGAAATGAGTTATCAAAGGTAAAGCCCATAGGTAGGATTAAAGGACAAAGGGGTGAGTTCTTGGTTCTCCCCAAACCATCTTGACCACTGGGAATGGTAGTAGGGTGAGGGCAGTATGGTTGGCACCAGCCCAGCACTCTACTCTCTATTATGGAGAGACCCATAGAATTCCTTAACCCAGAAGCTGAGTTGGTTGTGAGCTTCACAGAAACCACCATCATGCCTTTTTTTTTTTTTTTTTTTTTTTT
>NW_006792448.1:6302188-6306247 GCF_000442215.2 Lipotes vexillifer
GAAGATCCCACATGCCGCGGAGCGGCTGGGCCCGTGAGCCATGGCCGCTGAGCCTGTGTGTCTGGAGCCTGTGCTCCGCAATGGGAGAGGCCACAACAGTGAGAGGCCCGCGTACCGCAAAAAAAAAAAAACAAAACCTTATGGGACTTCCTTGGTGGCTCAGTGGTTAAGAATCCGCCTGGCAATGCAGGGGACACAGGTTCGATCCCTGGTCTGGGAAGATCACACATTTCATGGAGCAACTAAGCCCGCGAGCCACAACTACTGAAGCCTGCACACCTAGAGCCCGTGCTCTGCAACAAGAGAAGCCACTGCAATGAGAAGCCCGTGCACCGCAACAAAGAGTATCCCCGGCTCACCACAACTAGAGAAAGCCCGTGCAGCGACGGAGACCCAACAGAGCCTAAATAAATAAATAAGTTAAAAAAAAAAAAACCTTACAAATGTTTCTAACAACAACATTATCAACAACTACAGCAACAAGAACTAACAGGTATAAAGTATTTCCATATATTAGGCATTTTCCATGGATTATTTTCTTTAATTCAGACAATCTCCATCTGTGATTGTCAGAGAATAACTGATTGCCCAAGATCACACAGCTGCACAGAGGTGGCACTCAGATCTCAGCAACGTGACCCCTGAGGCAGCACACAGGGCAGTGCACACTGAGGGGCAGCCATGCCTGGGAAGCCGAGCTTTAGGAGAGCACTGAGACCTAATGTGTACAGCCCTAGAAAGGTGCGAAGTGGTCTGCACGCCGGCTGTTGGTGTGCAGTTAAACAAGAACAAGAAGTAGACTGTTTGCTAACTGGCTCCTGAGAGAGAGAAAGAAAGAGATTGCACCTGTGTGTATATCAAGTATGACACTGAGCATACTGTTTAGTTCAGTTATTTATTTATTTTTCTAGTAAGACTTTGTGGATGAAGGAAGCAGTTTGGTGATTCCCACAAAGGCACCATATCCTAATCTTGCTCTCGGGATCAGCACTTTGAATGCAGTACTTGCTATAAAATTGTATATGCTGCCCCACACTCTGAGGCACAGGGACTGCTGCTTTGAGAATCCTTCACTGGAGAGATTGGCCTAGATGCTGGTTTATTCATTTAATATTGACGGAATCTTTATCAGGTGCCTAGCACTGTGGTGCATGCTAGTGTCACAGCATTTCATTTGTCATACTTACCTGGAGTGGAAGTCTCTCCTACCCTATAAATCTAACACAGGCTTGTTCCAATCAGATCAAAATCATCATTTGTGAGTTACGTTTATATCATATGTTTATATCTGCAGCCCTAACAGGTTGTAGAATCTTTAATCCTAGAACTGTGCTGCATATTTCTGTGGCATCCCCACACCATCTAAGCCAGTAGATTGTTTGATTTGACTTGATTACATGAATTATATTTTCTTACTAAATATCATATGTAATTTTATCAATGTCCAGTTATAAAATTATCATTTACCTTCTCAAATTAGAAAGTTCTAAGTATACAATACAGTATTGTTGGCAAGGCTCTATGAGGTTAGATCTTATGTTAAGTCTTCTTACAACAACAAAAAATAATAATAAAGGGGGGGTGGGAAAAAATTTTGGGAGGGGAAGGATGTGTCTATGACCTTCTTCATGGTAGTGGTTTCATAGTTATATACAGATTCCCAAACACAAGTTATATACACTATATATGCACAGCTTTTTACATGTAAATTATACCTGAATAACGTGGTGAAACAAACACTTTGCTATAAAGCTAAAAAAAAAATTAGAACGTTGTCTTCCTTCAGACTCCAGCCTAAGTCCACACCAGCTATGTTAGCCATGACCTTGAGAAATTATTTAACTCCCGTAAGCCTGAATTTTCTCATCTGTAAATATTAGCAGCACCCAGTCTATAGGGTTGCTGTGAGGAACAAATAAGTAATGCATGCACCATATTTAGTATAATGTCTGGCACATGGTAAATGCTCTTTAAGAGTTTGTTGTTATTATTTTCAGTTAACTGTGAATTAAGAAAGAGGGGAGGAGTCCTAGAAACTGTTCCCTTGGTAACGCCCAGAAGAACTATCATGATCCATGCTGTCTTGGGACTATGTTTCCATAAACTTCTGGGCTGCCTTCGTGTGTACTTAATTATTTGTCTAAGGAATGCAAACATATCTTAACATCTGCCTAAGTTAAAAAATATCATGACACATATCACTGTCAAGGTCCTAAAAAGTTATAGGAAGTATTTGTGTGTGTGTGTGTGTGTGTGTGTGTGCATGTGTACATATGTAATTGGGGGGTATGAGCTTTTATGAATTTCCTAGTCTCATGCTTCCTCTTATATCAAGAAGAATTAGAAGTTAACAGTCCATTAGGGTGTGAATTTACCAATGTGCCAGGGGCAAAAGCACCAGATGATCTTTAACCAAAGTGCTTTTGGGACCAGGTTAAGCCTGCCTTGACGCCCCATTTAGCCTGAATCTACAGGAGGTCCATCAGTTCATGACCAAACACACTTTCTGGGGTGGCCAGAAGAGGTGGAGATGGGGGCCTGCAGATGCGGGGGAGCATATGGAGAAGAGAGGTGTGGTGAAGAGGAGAGGCTGCTTTTATATCTCGGAATTTCTCTTTTCTTCTTCCTCCTGCTGTGCTCAGTAACAGAGCCTCGGAGGCGGGCAACTGTGGTTAACAGGCATTGATCTGTGTACCAAAGGAAAGACCACAACCGATCAGAGAGAAAGACGTGTGATTAAACAGTTCACTGGCAACTGGAAACAAAAACACAGGGGCCAGCATGAGGCAAGAGCAGTGTGGTAGATTGGAAAGGACGGGGCACTGAGACTCAGAAGACCTGAACTGGGGTACTTGCTCTAGTACACACGTGGTATACAACCAGGCAAGTCATTCTCTGGGCCTTAGATTACACATCAAACAGACCAGTTCAGCAATTCCTACTCTATCTCACTCATGATTTCATAGAAATCCCCAAATAAGATCCTAGATGTGAACATTTCTGCAAAACATACAAATACAAACTTGAATTATCATGGGGCTGGAAGCAGTGCCCTCCTGAGTTGTAAACGTACTAGCCAAGGGCCTGAGCAAATCCATGAATGATAATGAATTGGACTGAATGATGACACTCCCCCCCCCAAATCCCTCAAACAAGAAACATCAACAAGCATGTTACAACCTCTCATATCCTCTAAAAGCCACTACTACTACTACTGAACCACCCACTGAGGTTATATTATACCCCATAAAAACCAGCCCAATCATTATCTTCCCACCGTGGGGGGACACAGCTCCACTCTGTGCCTAGAGCCGCATGCATCAGAGATGGAGGCCACTGTGCCAAGGCAGAGCTGCTAAACTGGAGTACACCTGGGTTGCTGGGGGAACCTGGCAGCCAGTACCTACTGCTGCAGCTGCAGACTGAGCTTCCTTGCTGGCAAATGCCAGAAATCATTTTGTGAGGTTGGCTGCAGGGCCCAGTGCTGAAAGCGAAACCCCTTCTGGTGCCCTGTAGGCACCGTTGGTGGCTGGGAGGGAACACAGTTCTTTCCTGCGTCCTCCCTTCTGAGAACATGACTTCTGAAGAGCCCTCACTAAAAGGATCGTTGCCACCACAATGCAAGGTGGCCATCGCCTGCCCAGCCGTCTCTGTTTTCTGTGGAAGTGGGCTCTGGAGTGAGGCCCCACATCGTACCCACAGACAAGGAGACGCTAGCTGTTCTGCAGCCTCTCCTTTAGAGCTCTGCTGTCAGAGCAGCTGTAAACCACATGAGTTCCAAACCCAATCCGGATGGTGAGGAGGGGAGGTGGGCCTGGTTTCCTCCTCCCACCTGGCTGCTGCAATGCTAGCCACCAAGCCCTGCCAGGAGTTCGGGTCTTGTATTTCCACCTAATAGGGCAATCAGAACCTTGCCTTTAGCTGGAAGAAAGACAACTAAGAAGTTGGGGATTAATTTTTGCTTCCTTTTTCATATCCTGAGGTGTGCATTTATTTTTTAACATCTTTATTGGAGTATAATTTTTTTTTTTTTTTTTTTTTTTTTTCGTTATGCGGGCC
>NW_006792448.1:6307032-6339899 GCF_000442215.2 Lipotes vexillifer
CCCGCGTCTCCTGCATCGGCAGGCGGACTCTCAAGCACTGCGCCACCAGGGAAGCCCTATTGGAGTATAATTGCTTTACAATGGTGTGTTAGTTTCTGCTTTATAACAAAGTGAGTCAGTTACACATATACATATGTTCCCATATCTCCTCCCTCTTGCGTCTCCCTCCCACCCTCCCTATCCCACCCCTCTAAGTGGTCACAAAGCATGAGCTGATCTCCCTGTGCTATGCAGCTGCTTCCCACTAGCTATCTATTTTACGTTTGGTGGTGTATATATGTCTATGCCACTCTCTCACTTCGTCCCAGCTTACCCTTCCCCCTCACTGTGTCCTCAAGTCCGTTCTCTATGTCTGTGTCTTTATTCCCGTCCTTCCCCTGGCTTCTTCAGAACCAATTTTTGTTTTCAGATTCCATATATATGTGCTAGCATATGGTATTTGTTTTTCTCTTTCTGACTTACTTCACTCTGTATGACAGACTCAGGGTCCATCCACCTCACTACAAATAACTCAGTTTCGTTTCTTTTTATGGCTAATATTCCATTGTATATATGTGCCACGTCTTCTTTATCCACTCATCTGTCGCATCTGTCGATGGACACTTAGGTTGCTTCCCCATCCTGGATATTGTAAATAGAGCTGCAATGAACACTGTGGTATATCACTCTTTTTGAATTATGGTTTTCTCAGGGTATATGCCCAGTAGTGGGATTGCTGGGTTATATGGTAGTTCTATTTTTAGGTTTTTAAGGAACCTCCATACTGTTCTCCATAGTGGCTGTATCAATACACGTTGCCACCAACAGTGCAAGAGGGTTCCCTTTTCTCCACACCCTCTCCTGCATTTACTGTTTGTAGAGTTTTTGATGATGGACATTCTGACTGGTGTGAGGTGATACCTCATTGAAGTTTTGATTTGCATTTCTCTAATGATTAGTGATGTTGAACATCCTTTCATGTGTTTGTTGGACATCTGTACATATTCTTTGGAGAAATGTCTATTTACGTCTTCTGCCCATTTTTTGATTGGGTTGTTTGTTTTTTTGATATTGAGCTGCATGAGCTGCTTGTAAATTTTGGAGATTAATCCTTTGTCAGTTGCTTCATTTGCAAATATTTTCTCCCATTCTGAGTGTTGTCTTTTCGTCTTGTTTATGGTTTCCTTTGCTGTGCAAAAGCTTTGAAGTTTCATTAGGTCCCATTTGTTTATTTTTTTAATTTCCATTTCTCTAGGAGGTGGATCAAAAAAGTTCTTGCTGTGATTTATGTCATAGAGTGTTCTGCCTATGTTTTCCCCCATGAATTTTATAGTGTCTGGCCTTACATTTAGGTCTTTAATCCATTATGAGTTTGTTTTTGTGTACGGTGTTAGGGAGTGTTCTAAATTCATTCTTTTACATGGATCTGTCCAGTTTTCCCAGCACCACTTATTGAAGAGGCTGTCTTTTCTCCATTGTATATCCTTGCCTCCTTTACCAAAATAAGGTGACCATATGTGCGTGGATTTATCTCTGGGCTTTCTATCCTGTTCCATTGATCTATATTTCTGTTTTTGTGCCAGTACCATACTCTCTTGATTACTGTAGCTTTGTAACATAGTCTGAAGTCAGGGAGCCTGATTCCTCCAGATCCACTTTTCTTTCTCAAGATTGCTGTGGCTATTCGGTGTCTTTGGTGTTTCCATACAAATAGTGAAAAATTTTTTTCTAGTTCTGTGAAAAATGCCATTGTTAGTTTGGCAGGGACTGCACTGAATCTGTAGATTGCTTTGTGTAGTACAGTCATTTTCACAATATTGCATCTTCCAATCCAAGAACATGGTATATCTCTCCATCTGTTTGTATCACCTTTAATTTCTTTCATCAGTGTCTTATAGTTTTCTGCATACAGGTCTTTTGTCTCCTTAGGTAGGTTTATTCCTAGGTATTTTATTCTTTTTGTTGCAGTGGTAAATGGGAACGTTTTCTTAATTTCTCTTTCAGATTTTTCATCATTAGTATATAGGAATGCAAGAGATTTCTGTGTATTAATTTTGTATCCTGCTACTTTACCAACTTCACTGATTAGCTCTAGTAGTTTTCTGGTAGCATCTTTAGGATTCTCTATGTATAGTATCATGTCATCTGCAAAAGTGACAGCTTTACTTCTCCTTTTCCAATTTGGATTCCTTTTATTTCTTTTTATTCTCTAATTTCTGGCGCTAAGACTTCCAAAACTATGTTGAATAATAGTGGAGAGAGTGGACAACCTTGTCTTGTTCCTGATCTTAGAGGAAATGGTTTCAGTTTTCACCATTGAGAACGATGTTGGCTATGGGTTTGTCATATATGGCTTTTATTATGGTGAGGTAAGTTCCCTCTTTGCCTACTTTCTGAAAGGTTTTTATCATAAATGGGTGTTGAATATTGTTGAAAGCTTTTTCTGCATCTATTAGGATGACCATATGCTTTTTCTCCTTCAATTTGTTAATATGGTTTAGAACACTGATTGATTTGCATATATTGAAGAATCCTTGCACTACTGGGATAAACCTCACTTAGTCATGGTGTATGATCCTTTTAATGTGCTGTTGCATTCTGTTTGCTAGTATTTTGTGGAGGAATTTTGCATCTATGTTCATCAGTGATATTGGCCTGTACGTTTCTTTCTTTGTGACATCTTTGCCTGGTTTTGGTATCAGGGTGATGGTGGCCTCGTAGAATGAGTTTGGTAGTTCTCCTCCTTCTGCTATATTTTGGAGGAGTTTGAGAAGAATAGGTGTTGGCTCTTCTCTAAATGTTTGATAGAATTCACCTGTGAAGCCATCTGGTCCTGGGCTTCTGTTTGTTGGAAGACTTTTAATCACAGTATCAATTTTAGTGCTTGTGATTAGTGTGTTTATATTTTCTATTTCACACTG
Source organism: Lipotes vexillifer (assembly GCF_000442215.2). Lineage (NCBI taxonomy): Eukaryota > Metazoa > Chordata > Mammalia > Artiodactyla > Lipotidae > Lipotes > Lipotes vexillifer. The sequence goes on from NW_006792448.1 coordinate 6,309,933, forward strand.
GTTCAGTCTCAGAAGGTTGTGCTTTTCTAAGAATTTGTCCATTTCTTCCACGTTGTCCATTTTATTGGCATACATATAGTTGCTTGTACTAATCTCTCATGATCCTTGGTATGTCTGCAGTGTCAGTTGTTACTTCTCCTTTTTCATTTCTAATTCTACTGATTTGAGTCTTCTCCCTTTTTTTCTTGATGAGTCTGGCTAATGGTTTATCAATTTTGTTAATATTCTCAAAGAACCAGCTTTTAGTTTTATTGATCTTTGCTATTGTTTCCTTCATTTGTTTTTCATGTATTTCTGATCTGATCTTTATGATTTCTTTCCTTCTGCTAACTTTGGGTTTTTTTGTTCTTCTTTCTCTGATTCCTTTAGGTGTAAGTTTAGGTCGTTTATTTGATATATTTCTTGTTTCTTGAGGTAGGATTGTATTGCTATAAACTTCCCTCTTAGAACTGCTTTTGCTGTATCCCACAGGTTTGGGGTCATTGTGTTTTCACTGTCATTTGTTTCTAGGTAATTTTTGATTTCCTCTTTGATTTCTTCCGTGATCTCTTGGTTATTAAGTAGTGTATTGTTTAGCCTCCACGTATTTGTGTTTTTTACAGATTTTTTCCTGTAATTTATATCTAGTTTCATAGTGTTGTGGTCGGAAAAAATACTTGATATGATTTCAATTTTCCTAAATTTACCAAGACTTCATTTGGGACCCAAGATATGATCTATCCTGGAGAATGTTCCACGAACACTTGAGAAGAAAGTGTATTCTGTTGTTTTTGGATGGAATGTCCTATAAATATCAATTTAGTCCATGTTGTTTAATGTATCATTTAACGCTTGTGTTTTCTTATTTATTTTCATTTTGGATGATCTGTCCATTGGTGAAAGTGGGGTGTTAAAGTCCCCTTCTGTGATGTGTTACTGTTGATTTCCCCCTTATGGCTGTTAGCATTTGCCTTATGTATTGAGGTGCTCCTATGTTGGGTGCCTAAATATTTACAATCGTTATATCTTCTTCTTGGACTGATCCTTTGATCATTTTGTAGTGTCCTTCTTTGTCTCTTGTAATAGTCTTTATTTTGAAGTCTATTTTGTCTGATGTGAGAATTGCTACTCCAGCTTTCTTTTGATTTCCATTTGCATGGAATATCTTTTCTCATTCCCTCTCTTTCAGTTTGTATGTGTCCCTAGGTCTGAAGTGGGTCTCTTGTAGACAGCATATATACGGGACTTGTTTTTGTATCCATTCAGCCAGTCTATGTCTTCTGGTTGGAGCATTTAATCCATTTACATTTAAGGTAATTGTGAATATGTGTGTTCCTATTCCCATTTTCTTAATAGTTTTGCGTTTGTTATTGTAGGTCTTTTCCTCCTCTTATGTTTCCTGCCTAGAGAAGTTCCTTTAGCATTTGTTGTAAGTCTGGTTTGGTGGTGCTGAATTCTGTTAGCTTTTGCTTGTCTGTAAAGGTTTTAATTTCTCCAACGAATCTGAATGAGATCCTTGCTGGGTAGAGTAATCTTGGTTGTAGGTTTTTCCCTTTCAACACTTTAAATATGTCCTGCCACTCCCTTCTGTCTTGCAGAGTTTCGGCTGAAATATCAGCTGTTTACCTTTTGGGGATTCCCTGTATGTTATTTGTTGTTTTTCCCTTGATGCTTTTAATATTTTTTCTTTGTATCTAATCTTTGATAGTTTGATTAATATGTGTCTTGGCATGTTTCTCCTTCGATTTATCCTGTATGGGAGTCTCTGAGCTTCCTGAACTCGATTAACTATTTCCTTTCCCATTTTAGGGAAGTTTTCAACTACAATCTCTTCAAATATTTTCTCAGTCCCTTTTTTTTTGTCTTCTTCTTCTGGGACTCCTATAATCCGAATTTGGTGCATTTAATATTGTCCAAGAGGTCTCTGATACTGTCCTCAATTCTTTTCATTCTTTTTTTTTATTCTGCTCTGCAGTAGTTATTTCCACTATTTTATCTTCCAGGTCCCTTATCCGTTCTTCTCCCTCAGTTATTCTGCTATTGATTCCTTCTGGAGAATTTTTAATTTCATTTATTGTGTTGTTCACCATTGTTTGTTTGCTCTTTAGTTATTCTAGGTCCTTGTTAAACGTTTCTTGTATTTTCTGCATTCTATTTTCATGATTTTGGATCATCTTTACTATCATTATTCTGAGTTCTTTTTCAGGTAGACTGCCTATTTCCTGTTCATTTGTTTGGTCTGGTGGGTTTTTTCCTTGCTCCTTCTTCTGCTGTGTGTTTCTCTGTCTTCTCATTTTGCTTAACTTGCTGTGTTTGGGGTCTCCTTTTCTCAGGCTGCAGGTTCATAGTTCCCGTTGTTTTTGGTGCCTACCCCCAGTGGCTAAGGTTGATTCAGTGGGTTGTGTAGGCTTCCTGTTGGAGGGGCCTAGTGTCTGTGCTCTGGTGGATGAGGCTGGATCTTGTCTTTCTGTTTGGCAGGAGCGCATCCAGTTGTGTGTTTTGGGGTGTCTGTTTTTTATTTTAGGCAGCCTCTCTGCTAATGGGTGGGGTTGTGTTCCTGTCTTGCTTGTTGTTTGGCACAGGGTGTCCAGCACTGTAGCTTGTTGGTCGTTGAGTGGAGCTGGGTCTTAGCGTTGAGAAGGAGATCTCTGGGAGAGCTTTCGCTGTTTGATATTATGTGGAGCAGGGAGGTCTCTGGTGGAGCAATGTCCTGAACTCAGCTCTCCCGCCTCAGAGGCACAGGCCTGTCACCCGGCCAGAGCACAAAGACCCTGTCAGCCACACGGCCAGGCTTTCCACCAGGCCATCTCATTTACCTCGCCATGCCTTTCCTCAGAGAGATGAAGATACACTGGTCAGCCTTCCTTCTGCTCGGAGATTCTCAATGTGTGCATTATTACCCCCACTTCTCTGAAGAGGAAACTGAGGCTCAGCGAGCTCAAACATTTTGCCTGAGGTAGAAACTAGTAAACAATTGGATCCCGATGTAGAAGCTTGGTCTATTAAACTCCAAAGTCATTGCTCTTTGGACCTTCTCAAGTTGCTCTTTTGGGAGAAGAACAGGATGTGATCTTCGGCATCATCACTTCCCTGAAAGTGGGTCCTGGGCTGCCTTTCCTGGAAGTACATCTGGATTTACTTCAGATAGGAAAATGCAGGAGAGAAGCAAACACATAGGGTAAAATTTCCATTAGACCCCTGATGAACATACATGGTCTCTGATGGAGGGCACACATCATTTCAGGACCAGGCTTCAGGATGCCTGTCAATTATCACTGAGACTCTATACCCATACAATTGTTAAAGTAATTAAATAAGGAGGCCAACAAACTGAGGTGGCTTTAATGGCTTAGTTGCCTACATAAGTAAGCAAACCAAAACCTAAGCCTGAAACGCTTCAAGGTTAAAGAAATCACAATGTAAGGACCAGCAAACATAAACAGCCAATTAGGCTTTCCCAAATAAGGCAACTGCTTAAGTTACAGCCAGTCAAATAATTTCCTTGCTTCGTTTCCATTTCTTCCCATTAAAAGTGTCTCTCTGAGCTCCTGTTGGTAGAGTAATCTGAATCACTTCTGGTTTGACACTGCTTGATTTGAATCAATTTCTGCTCACATAAACTCTTAAAAATTTAACAAGTCTTGGTTTATCTTTTAACAGACTCAACACAGAAGAGGCTGATGAAGAAAACTAGGCATGTGATAGAATTTGGTTTATGTTGCTCCAGCCACAATAAAAAGTGGGGGGGGGGAATCAAATAATGATAGCCAGGGAGTTATCCTGAGCTCTCTTTGAAACTTCCTCCTGCTTTGCACAAATGAAGAGCACTGGATTTCTCAGGAATTCATGGGAAGTTTTGGGCACCAGTTGTTGGGACAATGTGGAATTTTGGTAACTTAGGAGCTCTGAAGGAGCCCTTGCCGTGCTTCAGAAGGCTCTGGAGGCATTACTGGCTAATTTCTGGAGGAGACTCTAAGCATACCTGCCTTGCAGGACTTCTGGGCCTGAACTGACAGATCCACTCTGACGTTGGGTAGTTCAGTCACAGTTCAACCTGGATACCTTTTGAATCCTCAAAGGTATAGTTTAAAAGCCACTGGATCTTGATTTAAGCAAGAGTTTGGCCTGAATAAAGAGACAAAATATGAGCAGCTGACTTAATTTAGAAAATTCCTCAGTTTTGAATGTCCCTAACTATCAATATCTCCAGGTTAGACATGTGAGTAAATCCTAATAATGGTAGAAAAGAAAAAGGGAAAAAGAAAAAATTTACAGCTGTGATCTGGGAAAGACTAGATGGCAGAGATCAGGAGACCATGTCCTTAGGCAAAGGATTTATAAAGGGACATTGGGGAAGATAGCTGGAAAGGAATGCAGAAACATTATCTGGAGGCCTTGATCATGAAGATAATGAATACAGGCTTCATCTGGTGGGTCCTCGAGTCAGTGTTAAGTTCTTGAAGAGGAGAATAATCATCAAAGTGGGATTTTAAGCATTACTGGAGATCTTTTCTTCCATCTTAACAATAAGCCCTCAAAATTGTGTATTGTTTTATAGTAAAAATATTTAGAGGAATACAGAACAAGACATACGAAAAAGACACTTGCCTAAAGTAGCATACTACTATATAAGATAAACAGAGAAAAAGAACAGCTTCACAAAACAAATAAGTTCCATTGACTGGAATCACCTGGAACTGGAAACAGATTCGGAAGGAGATGGGATGGGGTGGGGCAGGTGTTGGCTCAGGAATGAGGTCACAGGGGACAGAATGGTAACTCTTCCACTAATGGCATGGTCGAGTCACAGAGTTTTCTCAAGTTTGCAGTTGATAAATGAGAAGGGGTACAGCTGGAGGAAGTAGGGCATGTTTTGGTGGATACTCTCCCACAAAACAGACTTCTGCAACTCTACCAGAGGCCAGACCCTGAGCTAGGCAGACCATGTGTTCATGCCTCACACTGCATCGCTGATTAACCAACAGACTTGCATAGTTAGCCTGGTGCAGTAGAGGCCATATGAATATAAGACAATTCCTGTCCTCAAGACCTTGAGACTTAGTTGATATTGTGGGATGAACTGTGTCCCCCCACAAAAGATATATTGGAGTTCTAACTAACCCCAGTACCTCAGAATGTGGTCTTATTTGAAGATAAGAGTTTTTATGGAGATAAGAGTCTTTACAGAGGTAATCAAGTTACAGACAATGGTGGGATCTATCTAATATGACTGGTGTCCTAATAAAGAGGGAAAATTTGGACACAGAAAAGCACACAGGAAGAACACCATGTGAACATAAAGACAGAGATCAGGGTGATGTGTCTGCAACACCGAAGTTGGCCAGAAAACCACCAGAAGCAAGAAGAGGCACTGGATTGATTCATCCTCATAGCCCTCAGGAAGAACCAGTACACGTCTGCTGCTCAAGCTCCCCAGCTTGTGGTACTTTGTTATGGCAGCTCTGACAAACTAATCAGTTGCAGAGTGAACAAATCTACAAAGAATTAAAGGGCAAGTTAGCAGGAACGAATATATATTAATTAAAAGTGCTGAGTAAAGAGAGAAACATGCTTGTGAAGAGAGTTTTTAACCCTTCCTGGAGGAGGGGGTCTTGCGTCAGGCCTTGAATAGTTTTGAAGCTTATTCCCTGATTTGGTGATTCTGCAGGTGGTTTTGCATTCTATCCCCTCCAACCACTGTTTACGGTACTTGCATCTCTTCCCCTGAGTTTTAGTTCACATTTCCTTTTTTATATAAAGTCCTGAGCCCAGATCCAGTGTGCATTTTCTGGAAGCTGGTCTGGGTGGCCTAGAAGTTCTTTCTAAATTTTAGGAGTCTGTTGACTCTATGAACTCTATCAGAGGCCTCATCATAAACCAGGTCCCCCTCTGGCTGCTGGGTTGAATAGTCTTCTGCTCTGTTTTCCCATCAGAAATACCACTATTAACACCTCCTTTCACTTACCTGATGTTAAGCCTGAGAATGTTTGGAAAATCACCTAAATTTGAGGGATTTTTAAAGGACTGACCATCAATACTTTTGTTTTAGTAAATTCCAAGGAAAACAAAATGTGACTAATTACTGAGGTTGTACATTCTTAATATAAATTTTCCTTCATGTAGTGATGATGGTTGGTGTCTGTCTGGTCACAATATTGGTTTCACTCCTTCACTGAGAAACTGTAGCAAAACCCTTATAGTACTTTTCAGATCGCTTTTATTTACTTTTAAAATAGCAACCTCAATCCACGAAATTCCTTTGTCCCACATCAGCTCTGTTCCCAGTATGGCTCCCTGACTATGATGATAGAGAAGCTTATCAGAATTGCTCCCAATGTCAATTAATAATGTTTTAAAAATGACACGGGGGGTGAACTGAAGAAAGAAAACAGTCTCTAATCCCAGCAGAGAAGTGAGGGAATTGAGCTTTACAGTTCAGAGACTCTGCAGGGTCCAGCAGCAGAGAGAAATACGCTCTCACCCTCGAGTGGAGCCCATGATTTCACTGCCTAGGCATGTAAAGAAATCTGTCATAAGCTGGGTACAATCAAACTGGAGCTGCTGCTCTTCATGCCTACACGAAGGAAGTGTGGTAAAAATAAGGTGGTGAGATAAGCAGGAGGTTGGATCCCAGGAGAGCTAGTTCTTCATTCTGGCTCCCTTTCTAGCTACCCAAAGAGTTAGCTGAATTCTCGAGATTTCTGTTTCCTTACAGGTAAGGTAACTAAAAGCTCCTTTTCAGTTCTGACAGTCTCTGATTCTATAACCGGCATCTGGTTACACAACAGAAAGTGAAGATTACAAAAGCATGGATAACAGAGACGTTGTGTGTCTTCAGCACACTGCAGGTTGATAGGATGAAATGAGTGCAATGTTCACACCAAACATTGGTGCAGAAAAGATGAATTTGGGATGCTAAGGGCAACACTGACTTGGAACATTCCTATTTTCATGGTATGGATTGAACAGAACCACAGTAGTTGGCCCCTGTACTAAATCTTGCTCAAAGAAGGCAGGAGGGTACATGGTATTTTGCTAGGGCTATGTTCACACTTATGCCATATGTTGCCTTGATTTTTCACCAGCTGAGACTTGTTCAGGTGTAGTTTCTCAACTTCAACACTTTTGGCATTTGGGTCAGATAAGTTTTTGTTATTAGGGGTTGGGGGCAGGCTTTCCCGTGCCTTGTAGGATGTTTAGCAGCATCCCTGGCCTCTACTCACTAGATGCCAGAAGGAACACCCTTCCCTCCCAACTCAGTGTGACAATAAAAAATATTTCTTGTCATTGCCAAATGTCTCCTTGGGGACAAAATTACACCAAAGTGAAAACCACTGCTCTAGTGGGATACAATCTTGCCAAAAGACAACCACAGCCACATAATAGAGAACAACTTTAAGAAAGGTCACCCCTCCTGAATTTTAAAAGAAAGCCACCATGTTTCCTTATGGTATCAACAGACATTTGGGTCCCTGTGCAACTAAATGCCTTCTAAAGTTTTAAGAAAAGTGGCTTTCAGATTTCCTGCTGTTTTTGTTTTTCATGACATTATTTCTTGGGCATTTTATGTGGACGGGAAGTGGGTCTTTTGTTGGACCCACATGAGGACATGGTTTGACTATGAGGATGTAGGTGGTCTTCTTCATGTGTTTACAGGGGGAAGCACTTACTCTGAAGCTGCACCCAGAGCAGACACTGCCCACTCAGTGGGCTCCTGATGGTGCTGGGTTGCATAGACTGCCAGTGTAATCATGCTCCTTGAAGAGGATAACAGCCCACGGAGTAGGCCTGGCTTCACATACATAAATGTGTTGTAATGGAAGGGAGTCATCACAGAAATCAAATCACACATCCCAATGATACTGCCATTGTTCAAATGTTGCTCCAGGTTGGGAACCACTAAAACCAGATTCTGAACCAACCAACAAAGTCAGTCTCAGGAGCTTATAATAATCATGAATTGGAAACTAAAAAATACACTGATTCACCAGTGCTGTGTAGAGGATGAATATTTTTCCTGATTGAGAATATGTAAAAGAAAATGCACCAGAGTCTCTGGAGGCAATTCCAGAAATATTCCAAAAATTCTCTGAGCAATGGTAGATGTGGAATGTGATGTATCCTCTTGAGACAAGGACTTATGCATTTGGCTTGGAAAATGTCAGTCTATTTCTTAAATATTTTAATATAATTACTCAATATTAACATCTCATATATGCCAAGGTACTCATCCCCCACCTCAACAGCCCAAATCCTTAAGTACAATCCCCAAGATAATGAGAGCAAAGACCCCTAGTGTTCTAGTCTTCAGCCAAGTTTCCACTGTCTCCTGAGGATCACATTTTCAACTGACTCCTTAAACTGGCCTGAAAAGGTGAAAAGAACTAACATCTTTTCATGTGAAGGAAAGAAGTTCAGTATTATCTCAAGTGAGGTCGCTGCTGAGGTCTGCATACTTTGCCAAAAGAACCACAAAAAAACTGGAGGCTGTCAGTATGAGGGGGAAGCCACCCACACAGGTAATAAGAAGCAGCACTTAAAATTTGGCACTGCTCTTGGAAACGTTTACAGGCTTAAAAAAGGAATCATAAAAGATAGAGGGTGTGGAGGGAGAGATGAAGGAAAAGAGAAGATGAATGAAAGAACTGTTCCATTCCTGCCACCATTAATAGCACAGATTATAATAAATCCCAAGTGAATAGGAAGAACAGTACTGAGACAAACACTAAATTCCAGGGGAGACCAGACCTGTGTTTTAAAAACAGGGCCATGCGCTTTGGAAGGAATGCTGTGTGCTTAGTCTTGTTTATAACATGGTGGAGGATTCAAGAATGTAATCTGTTCCTCTTGAAAAAAAAAAAAAAAAAAGATTCTCCTCAACGCTCATCATCCACCACCCCTTCACCCCATGACCCGTTCTGATCCCAGATCTGAAAGATTGGGTTCCATGGTGAATTTCTGGAATGTTCGGTTTGAGCCTGTTTTTCATCAGTGCAGCTAGCTAACAGAGTGGCTTTGCTTTTTCAAAAAGAGATCAGTGTGGGGAAGTGACGATTTTCTGAGGGAGCTTTTCAGACTTCTTGGATATGAGGTATTTTTAGGCAGGGTTTTTTTTGTTTTGTTTTGTTTTGTTTTTTTTTTTTAGGCAGGGGCACAAGATCTGGAGATGCAAAGAGGTGCATCTCCCCTGAATTTGAGAGAACATTTCATTTTGACTTCATTTTGTCTTGGACCACTTTCCTGAGGATTCTCAGAATGAATTAACTGAAAGTGAATGCTGTGCAGTGAAAGACCACGGATTTGGGGGCTAATATCTTTTCAACCATTTCCTGCTTGTGCCATCTTGGGTACATTACTTGGCCCTCAGTTTCCCTAACTGCAAAAAGAGAGTAGCAGTATCTTCATTGTGGGGTTTTGCAAGGCTCAAATAAGAACACATCTGTAAAGCAACAATCAGTGGGCCAGCACACAGGGTGCCATCAGAAATGTTACTTCCTTTCCTGCTACAGTTGACTAGGAATGCAGGGTTGGAAAAGCCTGTGCAGCACATCTGTCCCAGCCTCCCTCTCAAAGAGGAGTCCCTTCACCCAGGTCCCTGATTTTGGGAAAGCCAGGGTCTGCTTGAGGCAGACAGAGATGGGATGGGAAGCTTACTGCCTCCTCAAGCACCCATCTCGTGTGGACAGCGCCAACATTAGAAAGCTCTTTCTGTGAACCAACATTTGCCTCTCTTTACTTTCTACTCAGGTAGAACACTGACATTTAAAAGCAACAACAAAAATAACTTACATTTTTTGTGCACCTACTTTGTACCATGCACTGGCCTAAGAGCTTTTCGGGCATCATTGGATTTAATCCTCATATATCCAGTAAGGTAGGAATTAATATTGTCCTTATTTTACACGTGGGGAGACCAAAGCTTTGAGTGGCTATGCAGCTTACCAAAAAGGTTTCACATAGCAAGTGGAAGAGCTGAGACTTGAACCCAAGTCTGTCGGTCTGTCTCACAGTCATGCAGCCATCCCTATGCTAACACAACTGTCCTCTGTAGCTCGAGCATTTAGTGCAGTGTTGAATTCAGAGGAGATGCTCAGCAAACGGAGAATGAATGAATACGTGAATGAATGAACAAATGCATACATACTGAAGAAGCATCCTATTTGCAAGGTAGTCAGTACTTGGACCTCTGTAACCTCCATTTTGTTGAGTCCTTCAGTGTCTCCTGGCCTCGTCTTTGTTGCTCATGCTGTCTTTGTAACTCAGCACCACATTTAAGTGGATAAAAATGTAAAGCATGCATACTGTCTAATGTAAAGTTTCCTAGGGGTGTGTGTGTGTGTGTGTGTGTGTGTGCGCGCGCGCGCGTGCGCGTGCACTTCAGTGGTACACCCCAAATCTAGTTGTGTAGATTTTTAGCAGCATCTTAGCTGCTGCTTAAGGTCTTCATTACATTCCAATACAGCTTTTTTGCTTTTTCTTTCTTTTTTTTTCAATGAGAAAATAATAAGATGGGAAAGATGTAGAACTCTTAGAGGTTTTCTTATCAAGCCTAAAACATACATGTATACTCTTAATTTAAAATTTCTATTTAGTAAGATTTAGATACATTTTGAACAGATTTGATAGGGAGGGGGCTTAGTAATAATTGCAGGGCTCTAACTGTAGTCTTCAACACCCACCCCGCACACACAGCTCTCCCCCACCCTCCCAATCCCTCACTCTGTTTCCAGTCAGGAGCATGTACAGGAAACCTCAGGGCAACACGTGGGCTGCCCAGCATCCAGGTTGCTCACTGCTGTCCTGCTCTGCCCCCTGGCCTTGGTTCTCATCCCTGGCTCCTGCTTTTCCCTTGTGACTGCGCCTCTGTCTAAGGACTTGATTCTACTAACCCTAGTCTGTTCCTGTTTGTCCAAGTTCAACGTCTGCACTGGTTCCCCAATAACCAAGACCAGACTCCTGTTTCATCCTCTACTGGGTATAGGAATTCTGTCTCAGAAGCCCAGTCTAGGCCTCCTTATGCCAAATAGGATCCCTGTTGCTTAAACACCCTCTGAGACCTGTTGTTGGCCTTCCTGCCAACAGGGAAGTCACAGTCCAGTGCTAGTGGGGGTGGCAGGCATGCAAACAGACCTTTGTCATACAGTATGACACAGGACTATGGACAAAAGAATATTGGCAAGTATAATCTCCGGTTAAATAAAGAAACGTGAACAAGATTTTTGTGTTCTGCTTTTTTTCTCTCTCTTGGTTAAACATTTTAATTCAGCTATATTTAATTTCTTTAGATCAAGTCACAAGCTCTTGATAAGAAAACCTCTAGACTGTAACCTACTAGTGGCTGGGTGTATGAATTATTCAGCATTACATGATGCAGAATTATGTCCTCAAAAGTACTGGTGTGTGATATTGGGGGCTCTGCATACACAGACAAATTGAATCAACCAGTATAAAATGGATCAACCAGGTCAGCTAATTTTAGCAATGCAGGCAAACTAATAACTATCATTTCCCCTATTAATCTGGAGCATTAGTAAGAGGGTTTGCCATGAATTAGGCTGCTCTAACTTTCTATTGCATTGTGTCTATGTGGAGACAAAGCTTCAAATTCATAATTTATTAATATTGAATAAAGTAATGTAAATGATAAGATACTGCACATGTCCCAGAGCTCTTTTCAGGTATCATTTGGTAGTTAATATCAAGATTGCAGACTTCTCGCCTTCCCACCCACTCATACTACATAACATTTATGTTTGTATGTATGTATGTATTTATTCCACATAACATTTAAGATACTGTGAATAATATTAAAATTATATTTTTGAACTTTCAAAGTATCATTGTTATGCTGCGTTCTGGATGATCTTTTAAATGCTTAATTAATCAACGAATCAGAGCTTCTTGGAAACTGGTTTTGAGTCAGCGGCCACTGTTGGGCTTAAAAGGGATGTGACACATGAGGACTCCTGCTCTTGAATAACAGATAGGTCTGGTTAGGGAGACCAGACTTGCCTATAAGAGTCTCATCAAACAACATGGAGCCATGCAAAAGTAGCTCTCATATCAATAATCAGAGCTATAGGAGTTTAAAAAATGAATGATTTTTATGAGCTAGAATAAGTAGTAGGAGCTGCTTTATTTAGGACTGAGGCCTTAGTTGAGGCTAGAAGGATGTTCAGGATTATTGTTTATTATATGAGAACCAGAAGACTCTGTGCCCAAATATATAAGGTTTAACATTAACAGCCAAATATATAAGGTTTAACATTAACATCACTAGATCTGATTCAACAGGAGGCCTGGAAATCTTTTGTCATGACTTATTTCTCATCCAGCCCTCAAGCTAGTGGTAGAGTAACAAGTGCTTTTTGTTAGGGTTATTTTAGAATGACTTCTCATAAAACAGCAGTAAATACTATTATTGTGGAGTTCTGGTACTATAGGTGGGTGCACATAAACCAACATCCCTGTGGATTTACTTCCCCATCCAACCTTTCCCAGCACTCTGCCCAGTGCTTGACTTTAGACTGCTCCACGGCATGGGAAGGAGAGCTAGACTGGAAGGTGAGTGGATTTCTAAGTATCTTTTAATCAAGGCCTCGAGAGCGATCTACAGATCTAGCTGTGCGTGGAAAAGGAACGGCAGTCGTTAAGATCAGTGCTGGAAGCTGTGAATATAGTCAATATGTCTACTGAATGGTACATATGTCTGACTAGAAACAGACACATGGGTTTATGTGTATACAATTTCAGTCTGTGCAGGGCAAGTGAATTTTCTGGGGTCCTTCCTGCTCGCCACTCAACCCTGAAGAGAAAAGCTCTATCACTGGCCCAAAACAAGAGCTACAGAGTAGTCAAGTGTGGGGCAAATTCCTGAAGTAATGAGACTCCCCTGTAACTGGGCCACCAGCCCCCTCAGGTGTTTTCCGTACACAACGGGAACTGCTGGAGTTGTCCAGTCAGGGGATAGCTTAGCCCAGCATTCCAAGTCCCCTCTCTGCCTCTGAAATACCACACAGACTTTCTCACCACAGCGCTCTCCCACCACTGGCCTGCCTTCTTCAAAGCACTGAAGAGCTCTAAAGATCCCAACCTCCCTTTCCTTTAACTAGAGCAGGGGCTGCTAAACGGCCTCTAGCTGCCTTTTGCGAGTGGTGCTAATTAGCATGATCCAAGTTACAATATGTGTTAAAGATTCCAGTTTTGTTACTTATTTAATGAGCTTCGTGGGATTTGAACATGAGGCTCAAAGTAGCAGGGGAAACCTCATAATTAGTTTCAATTACAAGAAGTTCCTACGCATTAAGACTATTTGATGAACTGCAGAGGGAAGGAACTACCGACCAGATACAAATCACTAATTTTGTTCATTTATTATTATACTTATTTTCTTCCTAATTAGTACTGATTGGCTTATGATCCTAATTAATGCAAAGGAATTTGGAATGGTATACAATGGTATGGCTTAGAAGATGCCAGCATGTACAACTGCTAAATTATTGCTAATTGTTATTTACATGAGGCCTGGAAGACTAAGTAATGCAATGCCTAATTAGCATTAAAGATATGGTAGCCATTTCCAATTTACACTAAGGCAATGGAGATCAAATTGTTAGTTTAAAAAACTCAATCTTTAGATTTCAAGAATTGCACCATTGTATATTGACCTCCACCTAAGGGGAGACTATTTCTTCTTGTCTTCAATTGCATCTTGCCAGAGCTTGGCTAGAACTTTGCAAAAAAAGTTACACAGGAATACTCAGCATCACACTGGCAATGCTGCAGTACTTAAGGATTAGAGCTGGGAGCCAACTGGCAAAGAGGCCAAGCATAAGGCCTCTGTTTGTGCCAACAGTGGAAGGTGTATGTGCTTGTTGCAGAGTGGGGTCCTGAGATGGTAGGCTTCTGTGAAGGCCCAAGCCCATCTTGAGGTCATGGTGGCTATAAGTGATGTCCAAAGGGTACTAGGGATGCCTATTTCAGAGACCTGGATGATCAGTCAGTATCACAGGGGCAGATGCTTCCTGCCTAATGGGGGCTGCTGTGAAGAAGAAACAAAGAGAAGGTCCTGGAATACAGAGACCTGAGTTTCAGTTCTCAGTCCCAGACACCCTCAAGAGGGCCTGCTCATCCCTGATTATGCCACTCTCCTTGTGGCAAATGTTGCCCCTCACCCTAATCTGCTCTCTCCTAGTGAGTGACGGGGCTGTAAGGAAACACTCTGGAATATACCCCCTGGCTGAGACTTGCCTCTGTGACTCTCACTCATGCTGTCTTTTTCCTCCACCCTGTTTCTTCAGCCAGCCCCCTATCTTTAACCCTTTTCCCTCTGTCTTCTCCTTTGTTTCTTCTGTAATCCAATCCTCCATGGAGTAAAAAGGAAGAGTGCTGGAGGGGAAGCAAGAAGAACTGCCTGACTCGACTTTTCAAGTCACTTTCCGTCTTGGGACTTGAGGTTCTCCATCTTATGAAGCAGAAATGTTAACACCTGCTGTTCTCTCCTTTCCTTCATAGCAGTGCTTGGAAACGCAAATGGGATCACACATGTGAAAGTCCTTTGGAAATTATAAAGTTGTATATGAAAGGGAAGGATTCTTAGTCAGTTCAACCGTTTCATCTTATGGGTAGAGGTATCAGTGCTGGCAGTGTTTTGCTTTCTCCTCATGGTGCTGACACAAGCACAGGGTGGTGCTCCCAGGAGTGACTGCAGAGCTGACTGGAGCTAAGGAGAGAAGCAGGCTTCCGTCCAGGCCCCTGACTCCACATGGAAGTTCCTCTTCTCCACAAGTTCTGGGTACATTGTACGCCGAGAGCCCGGATTTACTGACAACCTGGACCTGGGCAAGCAGGCTCTAGTTTATCATTCTCTGAGAGGGTGTCTGGAGAAGACTTTTTGTCTTCCAGGCAAACATCGTTCCGGACCATCAGGCTTTATTTAAAGATGCCATTCTCTGCAGCTTCATAAGTATTACATGTTTAGAGAGAGAGAGAGCGACAAGGACAGTAGCTACTTGATGTTTAACAAAACATAAGCTCTATACTGGGTTTTTGGGGCCGCCTCATTCAAACTTCATGATGGGCCTGCTGACTGCCGATTTCTCAAAGTTGGGAAAAGACATTCCCCAGACAAAGATCAGTTCAAATCATTTGGCAAGGTTATATACATGATACAAGTATATAATATAAAATATACACTATTTCCCCCAAAGAAATAGTGATTAGCCATAAGAAATACATTATTTACCCCCTTTTTGTTAGTTAATAAAATAGCCATATTAAGAAAACTTAATGCCCTGTGCTTTATACAAAATTTTAAAATATAAGATATACATCATACATACAAAGCTTATCAAATATAGTTTGTGTATATTCCATGTATTGGGTTGGTCAAAAAGTTCAGGTTCAGTAAGTTCGAGCTAACTGAAAATCTTCTGCACAGGTTTTATTGGGAAAATTTTAAACTATTGATATAATTTCTTTAACATCACATGGAAAAACCTGAACGAACTTTTTGTCCAACCCAATATGTATTAAATTTTAACTGCATACATTACATATGTAATTATCTATGTATATTTTATATATGTATGCATATTGTATTTAAATAAAGTGTTCTTCATATGTTCACTTACAAAATGTAAATAACATGGCCAATTATGTAACACCATCCAGCTTAAGACATGGAATACTGACAATTCCTTTGATACTCCCATGTGTGTTACCTCCACCCCTGACATGGGGCCTTTGAGCAAACTTGAAAAAGGTCCCCTTTCTTCCAAGTGGAGTTGCATTGCTCACACCATGATAGAAGGTCTGGGGGTAGCTATAAAGGACTAGATTTTAGTTCCAATTACCCTCCTGAGTGGAAATCCTTGTGCGATGTATGAAAATACATAAACAACCATGCCCAACCTCCCCTTCTTTGTGTTTTATCATATATACATGGATCCCTGAATAATAATATGTTGTTTGTTTATTCATACTTGTGAACTTTATGGAAACAGTCGCATGTTTTTCTTGGTCAACATCCAATTTCCGAGATTTACCCTGGGTGATATGTGTAGATGTGGCTGGCTTGTTCATTTTCTTTGCTAATAGCATTTCTTTGTATGAATAGCTCACAATTTTTAAATCCATTTTCTTGTTCAGTGGACACCCAAGCTGCGTCCAGTGTTTACTGATTAAAAAAAAAAAAACAACTCCCCATGTGCACTCTGATATTTATTTTCTGTGTATGTGTGCAAGAGCTTCTCCAAAGTAGATATTTAAGAATGGAAGCGCTGAGTAGTAAGATGTGGAGAAATTACATCTTTAATTTTACTATATAAAGCCAAATTGTTTTCCAAATGATTGTGCCCACTGATACTCTTACTAGCTGGATGTAAAGAATTCTCACTGCTGTACAGCTTTTCCAACCACTGCTATCAGACTTTAATTGCTGACAATCTGTTGGATGTGGCTTTACCTTATTACAAATGAGGTTAACCGTTTTTCTTGTGTCCTTTTCATGTCTTTTATCCAGGTTGTTTTCTTTTTAAATCAGGTTGCTTGTATTTCTCTTATTAAATTGTAGGAGCTCTTAAATATTCTGAATCTTCCTCCTTTGTTGGTTATATGAAATGCAAATATTTTCCTAGCTGATAGGTTATCACTAACTTTATAACGTCTTTTGATAAACATTTTCCATGAAGAGAGTCAAATACATCAATTCCTTATGGCTTGTTCTTTTTGTCTTAAGAAATACTTTCCTATCCTTAGGTCATAAAGTGTTTCCTAAAAGTTTAAAGTTTCACCTATTACAGTTAATTATGTAATTTATGTGGTGGTGACAGTGGGCATCCTTGCCTGTTCCTGATATTAAAGGGAAGGAATGTTTCACTGTTGTGGTACGTTGCCTACTGGAAGGTTTTTTCTTGATATCCTTTATAAGGAAGTTTCTTTCTATTCTTACTTTGCCAACAGCTTTTATCACAAATGAATGTTGATTTCCATTGAACGAGTTCAGCATCAATTAAGATAATCATATGGCTTTTCTCCTTTGTTCTGTTAATACGGGGAGTTACATTAATATATTTTCTTTCTTTTTTAAAAAAAATTATTTATTTTTATTTATGGCTGCATTGGGTCTGTTGCTGCTCACGGTCTTTCTCTAATTGCGTTGAGCGGGGCCTGCTCTTTGCTGCAGTGTGTGGGCTTCTTACTGTGGTGGCTTCTTTTGTTGCTGGAGCATGGGCTCTAGGCACGTGGGCTTCAGTAGTTGGGGCACGTGGGCTTCAGTAGTTGGTGGCTCGCAGGCTCTAGAGCACAGGCTCAGTAGTTGTGGTGCACGGGCTTAGTTGCTGCATGTGGGATCTTCCAGCATGTGGGATCTTCCCGGACCAGGGCTCGAACCTGTGTCCCCTGCATTGGCAGGCAGATTCTTAACCACTGTGCCACCAGGGAAGTCCCTAATATATTTCCTAATGTCAAATCAAAACTGCATTCTTAGGTTAAATCAAACTTGGTCAGAATATATTTTTTCAAATAATGATACATTGCTGCTAGATTAGGTTTGCTATTATTTTGTTTGGGATTTTTATATCTATGTTTATGTATATCTGTTTTATATCTATGTTGTGTGAATCTGGCTGTTTATTTTCTCAGTTTATGTTTGACAATGATGGTCTAGACTGTATTTTGAGGAGAGTTCCTTCTTCTATGCTATGGACAGGTTTGGGTAAGAATGGAATACTTGGTAGAGCTAACTGAAAATCTTCTGGACAGGTTTTCTTGGGAAAATTTTAAACTATTAATATCTTTAATGGTTAAAGAAATGGTTTAATGGTTTTGATGAGTCATAGTCTTTTTCTAAATCTGCTCCTGTTTCACCTAAGTTTTCAAATATATTGGCATCTAGTTGTTCATGATATATTAGTCTTTTCCTCTCAAGGGCATCTGCAGTTGTATACCCTGCATAATACAGTTTTTTGTCTTTCCTTCTTTCTCTATTATCTTACTTTTCCTTCTATCCTTCCCTTCCCCTCTCTATTATTCTTGCCACAAATTCATTAGTTTTATCAGTCTTTTCAAACAGATGCCTGACTTTGTTAACCCTCTCTCTTACATCTGTGTTTAGTATGTTTTTTTTTTTGATTTCTGCTTTTATTTTTGATTTCTTTCTTATGATGTTCTTACTTTCTTTGGATATATTCATTTAAAAATAATTTCTAATTTTTTAAGTTGTGCAGTAAACTTTTCTCTTTTAGCCCTTCTTATTTTCTAATATAAACCTTTAAATTTTTACATTTCTTTACAAGAACTAACCTAGCTGCATTGTACAAGTTTTGATACACAGTATTTTTACTAATATTCAACTTTAAATTTTTTTGACTCATCAGTTAATTAGAAATATATTTTGTAATTTCCAATGATTTGAGGTATTTAAAGTTATCTTTTTGTCTTTGAGTTTTAATCTAATTGCCTTTTGTTAGAGAATATGATGTCTATGATGATGATTCTTTGAAATTTGTCATCAATTTTCATTATTGTTCTACATTTGCTTTGCTGTATTTTCTATTATTTGGATGTGGCATTTATGTATGTTTATTAAAATAAGATTTGAAAGTTGTTTTTCTCCAGTTTACTATATCCTTACTCAATCTGTTCTTGTTTGCTTGATCCATTACTGAGAAAGATTGGTTGAAATATTTCATTCTGAGATCAAATTTGTCAATTTCTCTTTTTTGTCATCTTTATATAGTTTTAATCTATGTTATTATGTACATTCAACTTGGAATTTATAAATCTTGGTTTTAACTGAACATTCTGTCATTAATGTTGTATGATGACCTTTATGACTACCAATAGTTTTTTTAAGGTGATAGTCATTAAAGACTATTTTATATGATATTAATATATCAGTATACCAGCTTTCTGTTACTATTTATCTGGTATATATTTTTCCCATACCTTTATTTTCAGTCATATGTTTTCATATATTTTAGGTATATGTCTTATAACTAGCATATTTCTGGATTATGAAATTGAAGATCCAATCTGATCTTTTTAAGTTTTTATGTTTGCTGTGATTACTGATTTATTTGTAGTTTTACTGTACAATTTTCAGTTTCTTATGTTTCTTCCTTTTTTGATTTCTTTTTTTCTCATTCCTTTTTCACCCCTCTCTACTTATTTATAAGTTATACCTTTAATGCTATCTGTTCAGAGACTACCCTAGACCTTCTAAAATTCATATTTAATGTAATAATGTTGAAAGTTAATATCATTAGCCTTTTTCAAAACAGTAATTTTTGAGTATTTTAACCTTATTACTCCTAACCCTTTATACTATAATTATTCAGCATTTTACCTCTATTTTGTTCTTAACACTGCATATTAGACATTTTAAAACTTATTTTGTGTAGCCAATGTTTGCACATTTAAATTTATCCACAGTTTTTCCATTCTTTTTATTCACTATATCTTCTTACTTCAGATCTTCTCTCTGGAATAATATTTTTTCTTTTCTTACAAACTTTAGGAACCTCTTTAGGGGGAGCCTATTGGTACTAAACAGTCTCAGTTTTGTTTTATTTGAAGTATCTTTATTTTTGTTTTTGAAAGATTGTATTGTTGTGAACATTTTTCCAATTTGACATTTTTTCTCTCTGCACTTTGAAGGTAGTTTTCAGCTGTCTACTGGATTTCATTGTTACTGTAAAGAAGGCAAAGCCTTCTTCTAAAAGCCTAAAGGTTGTTTTTATTTATTATTATTTTTTAAGATTATTTATCTTTTCCTCCTGGCTGCTGTTTGATTACAGTGTCTACTTCGAGGTTTTTTTTGGGGGGTGGGGGGTAAACACACCTTGTTGGAATTTCTTGGGCCTTTTGATTCTGGAGATTCATGCCTTTCATCGATTCTGAAAATTCTTAAATATGATAGTTTTTCCTATTCCTTCTACTATCTCTTTTCTGGACCTTCAACAAAATGCATGAAAAACTGTTCTTTATCCTATGATCTTACACTTTGTTTATTAATTTCCTCTATATTCTGTCTATATTATATACAATATTTTTGGACCTATATTCTGCTTCAGTGATTCTCTCTTTAGTTCTGACTAATTTGCATAAACATCATTGTGTTTCTAATTTAAATTATTATATATTTCAGCTTTAGAATTTCTACTTGTGTACTTTTCAAATCTGCCTTGTCATATTTCACAGTCTATTGTACTGATTCATCTTTTGATGTCCTCCTTTATGTTTTCAGACACATCAAGCTTACTTAGTTTATATTTGAGGGTGATTCACATTTTTGCGGACTCAGTGGGTCTAATTATAACTCTTTGCTGTTTCTGCTGACTCATAAAAGCTTGTTGCTTCATGCATTTTGCATTATATTTGATCATGATTCATGTTTTTGACATTTTGAGTCAAGGGGTTTCTAAATGCATTTTTCCAGGTATAATATACACATCTGCTAGGTGTCTAGGGGTTCTACGAGCCAGGAGCATTTTAAACCAAAATTTTGGTTTGGTCATTGTCGAGTCACAAAAAAGAATCTCTTTTGGCCCTCATTCATGTGAAAACTGTCTTGGGGTTAAGATTTCTTAGAGGTGACTTTTCCCTCCAACCAGAGTGGATTCAGGTGAGAGTCCTTTCTCTCCTTGTGAGGTGGGTTATAGTCTACCTTACTCCTTCACTGAGGATTCTGCCTTATAAAATCTGGCATTTATGAAGGGATTTTGGATCATACATCCCACAATGCATGTACACTGCATTTGTCTTCTGTTCTCTATGTGAAGCCCAATAAACCAAAAAGTCTGGACACCCAGGGATAGGCAGATGCCCCCAGAAACACTGTCAACTTTAAGACAACCTACCTCTTTGTATTAGGGCTTTATGATCAATTGTAACTTCTAAGACTCAACGCCCTCCCAAACCTGTATATACATTTATAAAGATGTCTTTTACACTTTATTCAGCTTCTAAATGTTTTGCAGAAGAGTTTTAAAGGATATCTTGTTTGTTATACCTTTCCGTCAGTACAAAGTGACCCACTCACTTTTCTCCTTCTTTACTATCATCACATTTTTTAAGCCTTATTTAGCCAAGCTAAAATTCATTTAATTAACTAAAGATGCTATATAATAAATAATACGGAGCTTCTATTTGAAAAGTAATGTTTAACTTGCTTCTAAAAATATATACTATGACATGGAATTTGAAGTCACTTTTCTTTCTAAATCCTAAGACAAAATTTCTGGACAGGGCATTCATGTTCCCTCTTTTCCAAATCACATGCATGTGTATACATTTCTATTTTTTCTACAAAAGGGTGTATAATTTTTAGCAGATTCTAAAATAAGTATGCAACCTTAAAAAAAGGTTAAGAATTGCTTATCTTAGAGGGATACCAACAATGAAAAAGGTCCACATTTATAGGAGAATCCTGGAAACTATGTCTGGGAAAAGGGAATGAAAAATATCCCGTGAGAAACAGTATACTTAGCTATATCTATCTATACATGTCTGTTTGTCTAACTACAGATCAAGCTGCCTATTTATACATAATCAATGCACACACATGCCCACAATTTTATATATGCATGTACATGCTACTCTGCTAAAATGTAATCATAAATGGGAATAAAGACTGGGGTTATCAATAATAAATTTGTTTTAATTATGTGTATTTTTCTACTGTAAGCTTAAGGATAATAATAAACTGCTTGATCTTCACTGAGAGAAACAAACCGGTTATTGCTGAGAAAACCCTGACAGCACTCTTATCTAAAATGGGTAATTCTAAACTACATTACCCATCTTGACCTCCCTGCCAGACTTGGCTCCAAGTGATTCAGCCATTTCCATAAATCACATCTTCCTTCCAAAGATGAAGATAGTTCAGATATTCAAAAGAATGTGGCAGGACTTTAAAAGAATTTCCAAGAGAGCTTCAAAACATTTGAGCAGAGGCAGCTGTAACAGAATCTGTGTTGTCTGGTCACTGCTGGGCAGGCAACAGTCCTCATTTTGGGGTTTGGGTGTCACGGCATTGAGTCTCAATGTTTTATAGTCTCCTTATTCCTGTATCTCTCAAATATCAAATATATCTAGGAATAGTCAACAAAATAACTCAGGGCTGTTCTGCAGAAGGACATCTGAATATGTTAATCTATGAATGTCTCTGGGATAAGGTAACACAGTGACATCTCGAGGAGCAATGCCCACTGGGATGGAGTTGTTTGGTTATGCACACCAGAAGAAGCAATATCACTTTACAGTTTGTTCCTTGGATACTCTGTGGCAAACATGTATTTTTCTTCCTCACTTTAAAACCAAAAAGCCTAGAAATTGCCTGTGTTTTTCTTCAGGCAACAAGACTTACTAGAGTATTGAATACGCTAGTTCTCTGCTCCAAATACTGTTTTTAAAACAGAAAGTTATGTTAGCTTCCCCTTCAGGATTTCTCTAGACATCATTGTAAATCTGGGAGGAAATCATGGTACTTATGACAATGTAGCTGGTTAAAGGCTGACAACTGCAAATGAACAATGGAGAATCTATAGTCCTAAAAACTGATTAAAAGTAACCCTGAAGGTACTAAATGGTGGATTACAAAGTGATTACTGAAAAATGGAGAGACCGGCATCTAGACACTCTAAAAACAGAACAGTTGTACTGTTGATTTAAATTAAGATCATTTAGGAGAAGGAAAAGAATCAACACACAAGTTATCGTGGCCTGGTGCGAGATTCGTACACAGTAAGTACGACTGTGCTCCTTGATGGATTCCACAGCTTTAGATAGTCAAATTTAATAAGTGCATTAAGCCAGAATTATTATTATTACTGTTATATCATTACATGCTGGGTAAAAAGAGAGAGGAATAACATACCTATAGGGAAGTAGAATCTGGACAAAGTTACAAGTTATTTGAAAATGGAAACAATAGTTCCTGCTGCTTATCTCAGAGGCACTGAGCATTTTCTGCAAATTGAGTGTGGACTGAGCCTTATACGGAAACTTTAAATCATTTCAGGGGACACTGGCAATGATAATGATAAAAATTAGCAATGTAGTAACCATTATGTGCTCACTATGTGTCAGGAACTATTAGAGCAAAGTCCTTTAGATGTATGACCTCATTTAATCCACACCACACCCTTATGATGTACAATCATAATCATAACAACATCAACAGCTTATAATTGTACAGTATTTTATAGTTATATTGTATATGGCCTTTTGATTCTGTACCTTTTACAAGATAGGCAGGGCAGGGATAATCATCTTTTGATAAATAACAAAAGTGAAATTCAGAAAAGATGGGCTACTTGTGCAAAGAAAGACCAACAGCAAACGGGGATTTACCGCTGTGGTTCTTCCCCAGTTTCATACCAGCACAATCTATTGGAAAAGGACAAAAAGCAGGGGTTACTGAAGTAGGCTGATGGCTTATAGTTGTCCCTAAGTCTAGAAGAAGCCACTCAAGCTGTTATGGGTGATGGCCATTTCTGTTGTTTCTTGGCAAGAGGAACAAGGGCTGCTGCTGCAGTGTGAGGGGTTCAGGTTAGACAGGCAGACCTGCCCTGAGTGGCAGGCCTGTGGTGCAGTGGTACAGAACACAGACTTGCAATGAGGCTGGCTCGGGGAAAACCATAGTTCTAGTCCCTTTGAGAAAACTACCTCACCTCTCTGGGCCTCATTTCCCTGATCTGTATAATGGGGATAATAATAGTACCTGTTCCTTAGGGCTGGTCAACAGAAAAATGAGATCATGCATATAGAGCACTTACTGGGCTGGCCAAAAAATTCGTTCGGATTTTTCCGCAAGATATTAGTGCATAGGTAGAAAGAAAGAATAGCACCTAAAACTTAGTAAGCCCTTAACAATTACTTATTATTTAAAAAATTCTTTCATACCTTTTTTCTCCTAGTCTTGTTTGGATATGCACAAAAGCATTCAGTCCTATGATTCTGTAAACTAAAATGGGTCCCTTCATGTTCTACCTCACCTCATTATTTATTAGTGTCCTAATTGGGACTTACTCACTAGGCATGGCTCCCACCTAGTAAGTTCACTACGAGGCTTGGTGGTCTGGAACCTGAGGGAAATATTAGACAGGGCTTTTCAGTAACTCCTCAGAGGGCTCACATACTGTAATTACAACTATAGCTGTGGCTGAAATGAAGTCATCCTGTGACCTTGGGCAAATCTGTTAATTGCTCTAGACCTTGGTGTTGCCATCCATAAAATCAGGTGCAGAAACACAAGGTGACCTCAGGCTGTGGACTGGGCTTGTAGAGGAAACTGGTACTAGAGCCAGGCTCCTCGTTAAAGCTTGGAGTGCCCCCAACAATGCCACACTCACTTCCAAAGCCTTTAAAATTAGTCAAAACAGGCTTTTAAAAGTTGCCTTCATAAGTCGGCAGGCAATTATATGATCTTCTGGGAACAGAAAGAAGAAGAGTCAAATATATTCAGCTATAGGGGAAATACATAAAACATAACTCTTTCAGTCTCTGCAATTGATCTGCATGGATAACAACTTATCTTATAGCTCACCAAGTTTGTTCTTTTACCACCATTGTATAGATACAATCAAAAAAGTTGCACTGTTGCTTGGTTTAATATACTTTTCAACTACTCGTGCCAAACTCAGAAGAGTTGAGGGGGAACAAAAATGCAAACCAGAGCCATGTATAAAGAGAAAAAAAAAAGACTCAAGGCAGGGAATATCCAAATGATATAATCGCAGAATCATCCAAATTAGGGGTGGAAGGTGTGCTCCCAGCTGCTCCAGACAGACGCAGTGTGAGGACCCTCCAGTGTGCCCCCGCCTCCCAGGCCGGCTCCCTACCATATGCTTGCTTCCTAGGCTTTTTGCTTTTATGCATTTCAATGATGCTACCATTTTCCTCACCCAATTTGTATATCTTACACCTGTATAGGAGAATGTTATTGGAAGTGTCATTTATTCCAGAACTGTGAAACCGCAAATGCCGATTCACTCTACCAGGAACTTTAATTCACACAATCAAGCAACTGAGGGGCTTTTTACTACCTTTAACTCCACCCTACCTTCCCTAAACTTCTGCTTTATGGGGAGCTTTTTTATGCTTCCTACAGTAAGCCCGCTCTAAATATAATGCACATTTCCAATGTATATGGCACTTTCAAACAGTGTGAAGAGAAAATCTTGGAAAGATATTGCAGCGAAGCAACTGCAAACGTTAATACCCTGTTGTTTTTATTGCTGATTAGAAGCAAAACAAGTTTGCCCTTATTGCAGGCTAATCAGCTATTAAAGCTAAGTGCTTCTTAAAAAAAAAAAAAATCAAATCTGGTTGCATTCTTTAGATGTATGAATAAAAATGGGGGCATGTGTATTAAAATTCTTTCCTTATTCTTCTCTATACTGATGCAAATTCACTGAATGGTTCCCATGTAAAATGTAAACATGGGCAGGGCAGTCAGTGATCTCAGGGCAAAGATATGTCTGCCACAATAACCCCTAGATGCTCTTCTCTTGGAAAGTCCTGTTACTGTCAAAAAGATGAATTCTAAAACAACTCTATATTGTGCAATCTGCAGATTTTATTGACAAAGGTGTCAAGTCCTGCAGAACTGATAGTTGTTTCCCTTGGCGTGAGATAAATAAGCAGGTTTGCTTGAGCTCCCAGCTTTATTCAATTTGCTTAGATACAAGGTGACTGTAAGCATTGATCCCATGTAAGACCGGATATAGATTTTTTAAGGGAGGTGCATGCCCTGGGAGTTAGAGTCACCTACGGAAGCTGAGGGCTTTGCAGCTTTGCTCACAGATCCAAAGAGAGAGAGAACGAAGCCACTGGAACCTGAGAGATTATGGTGAGATGGGGCAAGTGTGCTGGCCAGGTTTCACTGCTCTGCCTTGGGGATTCACAGCAGGTTACAGCTAGAATCAAAAGACATAACAATCATCCAGAACAGCTGTTCTCAAACTTGAGCGTGTGTAGAAGTCGGGCGGGGGGGTGGGGAGGGGAGCTTGTTAAAACACCAGTTGCTGGTGTCCAGCCCCAGAGGTTCTTATTGAGTAGGTTCTGGATGAGGCCTAAGAATTTGCATTTCAAACAAGTTCTCAAGTGGGGGTGATGCTATCAGTCCGGGGGCTGCACTTTGAGAAATACTGGTCTAACACAACCCTCTCATTTCACAGGTGAATAAACACAGACCCAGAGAGAAATACTGGTTTGTAGAGGCTGCACCCTCACAGGCCTAGAAAACTGGCATTTCTCGATTTCATATGTAGAGTCTTCGCCGTTTCCCTAGAAGGGCGACCTCCAAGTTCCCTTCTAATTCTGAATCTAAGATCTATGAAATTGGCTCTTTTAATAAATATTGTAGTAAAATTTCCTCAATCGTACCTTACTACAGCCATAGCCTGTAACAAGTTGTAAGTTGTAATCAAATAATGCTGAGCCCTGAAAACAGTTTACTGTGCAAACTTATTTCAGCAATCAATTTACAAAATACGTGTCCTGACATTTGTATTAAAACACCCCAGTCACTCTACATCCTCTTAACCTGCCTTTATTGCCTTCTTAGCATTTATTGATATCTGAAATTCTATTATAGATTTATTGCCTTATTGTCTGGGCCCACCAAGACCAGAATATAAGCTCTGTGAGAACAAAATGTTACCTCTCTTGGCCACTGCTTCAACCACAGTAGTATCCAGCACACGGTGGCACCGGATCAACGTGTGCTCAGTGGATGAACTCTGAGGTTCCTTACCTCCAAATTAGCATCTACAGAGGTTTTCAGAAATATGAATTTAGTAACTAGAAAGGAACTCCTATACTTATAAATCTATTAAATGAAGAACATGAATAAAGGAACAAGACCGTTGCATATTTCATCTCTGTCAGCCAATATATAAACAGTAGATGGTGTTCAGAAAAAATAAATATCAAATCGCATCAGGTGAGTTTTCTTGAAATTAGACCAGAGCCTCTCTATTAGACCAAAGCCTCTCTATGTAAGCACTATTTGTCATTTTTGTATTCATGTGGATCTTTGCTAGCACTTAGATCTGGAACACTTTCTTCCCAAATTCTTACAGCAAAACCACCAGCTCTACCAATATGGCTCGAAATTTCAGATTTGTTCAACAAACAAAAAAATTATTCCACTATATGTAGTGGAATCATATACCTCTGTGATCATCTCCATGGACCAAACTTTTTACTAAATTGTCTGAAATTATGAAAGATAATGCTATTCAGAAATGTTCACTGACTACCATTTTGTTTCAGGATTGTGCACTGAGCCTCAAGCTGAGCCATGCTTCTAATGGGCACAGCCATTAGCACACTAAATTTGATTAAAGTGTGGCAACTCCTTTCACGTCATCCTAGAACAAAAGGGCCAAAAAACTATGAAAGGCTTAGCGATAAAGTTAAAAACAGACAGTTTCCAGGAATACAGTTCCAAGCAGAAAAATTCTGAAGAAATGGGAGTTGACCTCTTGGATTACAATGGGAAGCAACGGCAGATCTGGGTTGGGTCTCTATGGGCCCAAATGTCCACAAGAGTCATTTCATAGAGTTGTTGAGGTACCATTCACCAGATGGGAGCCCAGCCCTGCTCTGTGCTCAACTTCTAGAGCAGGACACCAGAGGTGAGAGGAAAAGCCCACCTGAGGCGGGGTCTCATGGGCACACCAACCAAAAATTGTGGAACAAATGAGTTCAAATCTGCTCCTTGGTAAAGGAGAAAAGACACCAACTCTGAAGTCAGACAGATTTGCGTTCAAGTTTGGGTTCAGCCACTTGTTATATACACGATCTTAGACAAATCATTCATTCCTTGAGGCTCAATGTCCTCACCTTTAAAATAGGAAAAGTTCTGGGGGATGTGATGGTCAGCACAGTGATGATAGTTATTGTATATCTGAAAGTAGCTAGGAGAGTAGACCTTAAATGTTCTCATCATAAGAAAAAAATATTTGTAACTATGCGAGATGATGAATGTTAACTAAACTTATTGTGGTAATCATTTTGCAATATATACATATATCAAATCATTATCTTATATACCTTAACCTAATACAAGTTATATGTCAATTTTATCTCAATAAAACTGGAAAAAAATGTGATAACAGTGTCTATTGTCAAGAGATCTGAAATAATTAAAGATATTTTATGAGAAATGTCAAACAGCATGACATCCTGGAGCTTTATACAATTGTCAGCCGACAGCTCTAATTCACCGAGTGCCATCATGGGCAGGCACATCAGGCCAGGGTGGAGGGGACTGAAGGGGGCTTGGTAGACACATCTTCACATCCACCCACAAGTTCACGACGCTTGGTGTTATCCACTTTTGTTAGGAATGAAAGTGACTCGGCTTTCTATTTTGATACCCAGTAACAGTCCTCCTTTGAAATTTTGCCTCCTCATCTGTTAAATGGAGCTAATCATATTCACCCCTGCCCACCTTAGGGGGACCTTGTGAGGATCAGCAGGTAAGGGAGGGGAAAGGTGCTGTGAGGAGTGTAAATTCTGGGTAGAATTATGCTATTAGCTTTAGATTCTGAATGCTCACTCTTTAGGGTTTCGTGATTATTAACACTACACGATGTAAGATAAAATGACATTGTTTCCTCTGCAGAGGCAGACACCTCATTACGAAGCCTGGCTCCTGGCTTCTCTCCTGCCCTCTCTGCAGTAGGAACAGGAGAGAAGCTGGCCTGCAAAAAACGTAACACGATGCCTCTTGAAATCTGGGCCTCTGAGGGTGAAATTTGTATTGACATTCTTAAAATATGAGCCTGTCTCAGTGTTTTATGTCATCAATTGTGACTGTCAGTTTCCTCTGCAAGGAGAGGAATAATGGAGCTATTTTTCTCTCGCTCTTCCCAAACTAGTGTTGGCCCATGGGCTGGGTACTGCCCTGTCTGTGGTGGGAGGAGGGATCTGTTTTAGGAATATGGAAACTTTATGATGCTGTGTATTTAATCCCAGACTCAAGAATAGGGAGAGTACGTGGCCCTCAAGCTGAAAGCTGTGTCACACCAGTGAACTTTTTGGTACTTCAAGACTGCTCTTGCAAAGCTGGGAAAGAATTTACAAACTCAGAACTTCTTACCTGCGGTGTCAGTGAGGGGCTCTCTGGGACAGTCTCCTCTCAGCTGGGTGGCCCAGGGCTAAAGCTTAAGGGACACTAGTGTTTACAGGCTGACAGGCCACTGAGCTTGGCCACCCTAAGATCTGCCCCAGGTTACAGAATTATTCTGGGAAACAAGGTTTAAACTTCTACCAGGGAAACATAAAAAGCACAGTGATTTACTAATAAATCAGAAGACAATTAAGGTTAAAAAGTCAACGCTCAGGAAACATCAAGAATCTGAATTAAATCAACATAGGGTAATTCAAAGGCTAGTGCCTGGAAGGCAGCATTTTATTCACAATCCATATATCAAGCAGCATTTCCCCACTCATGGGCTCTCGTTCTACAGAATGATTTGGGACATTTGCCAGCTGCAGCCAGTTTTTCTGGCTGGTGCTCATTCTGGATTGAACATTTGCCAGGGTTTATAACCAAACGTAGATTAAGTTTATCTGTAATCCCTCCCTTCTTTGCTCTTTTTTCCCCTTTCTCTTTCCCCAGAATATTACTTGTACACACATACTTCCTCTATTTCTTTTTCTGTAAGTATCCAAAATAGACCTAAACATGTCCAAAAGCCATTGCCCTGGGCTCTTTCTACTTGGTATCAGAAAGAACATACAACGGAACACCTTCCTCTCTAGTACATCCTTGACGGGCAATTTTAAAACCATTTCACCTGATGATTAAGCAAAGCCTTTCAGTGCCCTGGGAGATAGCCTCATAATGAAAGTTTAGGAATCATTTCAGGGTTTGAGACAGGAGAAATCTGAAGACAAAAAGAGCTGCCTTGGGGCTTCCCTGGTGGCGCAGTGCTTGAGAGTCCGCCTGCCGATGCAGGAGACGCGGGT